>NC_136273.1:64984983-65094983 GCF_964187855.1 Myxine glutinosa | reverse complement strand
TTACTCGACTAGTGTGGCAGTTAAACAAAATTGAAAATCATTCCAAACAGGAAAATTTCTGTTTTCTGGACATCATAAAGGACACAAACAACAGGCACCAATAACTCATAAAATACTGTATATTACAAAAGACGCCACATCAACAGCGGTAAACTTCTGGAAAAAGACATTTTCTACAATCTTAAAAATATTTATTTTATTTCAATTGAATTATAGAGTTGTACACTGCAGACCATAAATCACCTTGTTGGTACGTTCAAAATCCTTCCGTTTACCAGTACTTGGACAAAATATTCCGGCATTGTATGTCATCACAAACAATCAAATTTGCCACTCGCAGACCCAGCCCATGACCGCAGACCCCGATCTCTAAACTGTGTGAGGTAATGTGTTCTATGAACTGACTAGTCAGCTCACCTGGAACGCAGTTCCAGGGAGAATATGGAATGGCGCGTCGTTTGTCCATCTGTTCGTCAGTCCGAAAACACTTGCAAATTTTTCTACGAAATTGCTGATGGGATTGTGACCAAACTTGGCTAAAATGATATCTGGTATATTGCAACTCAAGTTTGTTCACTGCATTTTAAAAGTCGGGGTTTAAGGTGGTCTACTGGGGGTCAAAGTAGGTCCATGTTTGACCCCTCCAACATAAGAATTTGCTTTTTCCTCTGAAACTACATACACTATTTTGATGAAACTTGATCACAACCTTCACCACCCGTGATGTACCAAAGTTTGTGGCATGAGGAAAATCAGGATCTCAAGAGTGTTTACAGGGGGTCAAAATGGGTCCAGGTTTGAACCCTAACACAGTTTTGATGAAATGTAATTGACCACAATAGGCCTGGTGTTGGCTTAGCGGTTAGGGTGCCGGCTTGGGATCCTTGGATCTTGGGTTTGAATCTGGCCGATCGCTGAATTAACGCCAGGGGGGTTGACTCAGCCTGTCATCCTTCCGAGGTCGGCAAATTGAGTACCAGCTCACTGGTAATTCTCTGTGTCGCAAGAGGCGACCAACAAGGTTGGCAGCAGGAAGGGCATCCGGCCATAAAACATTGCTTCAAAAAGGGAACCACGGTGCCCGAAAAAGGCCAACCCCTGCTCTGCAGGGAAAAATGCCCTTTAAACGTGGTGTGTACTTGACCACAATGTTCCATTCATCACCCGTGATGTACCAATATTTGTTTACAGCATTTTTTAAAAGTCTGTGTCTAAGGCAGTCTATGGAGGAGGGGAAGGGGGTTGACCCCCCAAAATAGGTATTTGCATTCTTCTCAGAAACTCCACACATACAATTGCAATGAAACTTGACCACAACCTTCATCACCTGTGATGTACCAATGTTTGTTCAGGGCATCTTACTATAATTCACCAAATAATCCACCACGCGGTAACCCGGGTTGCCCCTTGATTTTAAATCATTTTACATAATTAATTAATCTATTATAGGGGGAGTGTAACCCGGGTTCGTGTGATAGGAAAATCCTTTGTGACGGTGGTGGATCAAATGTCCGTCCGTTCGAAGGTACCGCAAAAACGGCTCAACCGATCGCAACGATATTTTGGGTGGGTATTTCTGGGACCCCTGGGAGTAAAATAGGCTATAATCAGTGGTTCTTAACCTTTTTAAAGGCGCCGAACCCGAAGGAAACCCACCAAACACTCACGGAACCCCTCAAATTTGACAAAAAAAATTAAGAAGATTTGCATCTTAATGCGTTTGCTGTGCTTCTTTTCGGGCGGCGATCTGGGAAATGCGTGGTTTTGTTTTGGCAAGGGCCACCCTCAAATCATTTTCGCATGCAAGCCTGCTCCTTTTCTTTGTTTTAATGTCCACCAGTTTCGAAAACACATGCTCACAGAGATACGTTGTAACGAACGGCGTGAGGATCTCAAGGGCAATTTTAGCGATGTGAGGATACCCTTCCATTTGGCGGCACCAAAACGTTGAGAGCGTTGTTGTGCCGAAGAGTTGTTGTTGAGTCAGGCTCTGCTGAGGTTCGATGAGGTCGTCGAGTTATTGGTCGTTGACATCTGCCATTGCAACGTCGAAAGTAAACGGCTGCCGCACCCATGCTGGGTATTGCTCTTGGTCGGGGAAGTAGCCGTCCAATGACTTTCCCAGCTCATCCAAGTGCGTGGCAATCACTTGCTTCAGCTCCCCCGGTACAGCAGTGCCTCCAACTTCAGACTCATCTTCGATCCCGCTCACACACTCGTCCAGTAGCGAAAAGTTCGCGAAGTTGTCTTTCTCTTTTCAGCGCCTCCACAACGGTAACTTCTTTTGGAAAGAGCTCAGCTTTTCTTCAGATTCGATGACATTCACACCACCGCCCTGCATTTGGCAATTGAGATGATTGAGTGCATTGAATATGTCAGGCAAGTACGCCAAGGCGAGGATGAACTCTGACTCTTGGAAGTGCGTTGCATGGCAATGCTGGTGTTCTCGCAAAAACAGGGCTAATTCTACACGCAAGGCAAAAACACGGCTCACTACCTTCCCTCGTGATAACCATCGAAGGTTAGAGTGGCAGAGAAGGACTTCGAATTCAGAGCCGATTTCATTGCACAGCTCTTTGAAGATGCGATGATTCAGAGCACGGATTCGCACGTAATTCACAGTTTCAACGACGATTTTCAGAACATTGGCCAGTTTTGGAGGCAGGGTTTTTGATGCCAGTGTGTGTCTGTGCAGGATGCAGTGCGTAACGATGATGTGTGGTGCATCGGCCTTCACCAGCACTCCAAAACCAGAGTTGCATCCCAGCATGGCTGGAGCTCCGTCTGAGCAAACTGCAGACACCATGTTCCACGAGAGGCCGTTGCTTCTGAAGAAGTCGTCCACAAGCTTCTTCATGTCAGATGCCTTCGTCGTTGTTGTGAGAGGCTTGCAGAACAGAAAGTCTTCCTTGATCTCGTCTCCTTTGACATAACGCACAAATAAGATGAGCTGGCTCAAATTCGAAACATTGGTGGTCTTGTCAAGTTGAAGGCTGAATTTTGTTGGGCTCGCGACTAAATCTGCAACTACCTGGGCGAGGATGTCGTCGCTCATGTCGTCGATTCTGCATCTGATGGTGTCATTTGAGAGTGGAACGAGAGACGACTTGTTTTCAGCAGCTTTTCCCAGCATGATGTTGGCCATCTTCAACGCGGCCAGTTTGATGAGTGTCTCGCCAACGGTGTGCGGTTTGCCCTGCTTTGCGATCAGGTACGCAACTTCATACGACGCGGTGAGGATCGGTTTGTCAATTGGAGCGAAGCCGAGAGTGGGCAAGGTAGCACTTGTGTCGAATCAGACTCTCTTCAATTTGAATTCATCCAGCGTTGCGTCTTTGTACTGCCCCTCGCCGTGCAGTTTTTTTGAAGTGTTCCCGTAGTTTTGCTGGTGCTAGGCTGGAGTTGCTCAACTTGACATTGCAAAGCATGCATTGAGGACGCTGACTTCCATCCCATTCCATCAAACACGTGAACCCATACCGCACGTAATCCTCCGACCACTTCCTTTTTTTGCTCGACATACTGCAAAAAAAAAAGTAACAAACTGATCTTAATTGAGTTCGGGCAAATAATTATATGACAAAAATTAAAAAAGGAATATGCATAAATATAATCAGTACCCCTCTGAAAACAGAAATTTTAACGAAGAAAACATAACTTATAGTTACGATGACGGGATTTATTATCTACTCAACTCTATGTCACCTCAAATCCCATGATAATATTACAGAGAAAACTGCGAATTGTTAGTTTTGAATTGCGACCACAAGAGTTATATCACCTCCACCTAGTTTTCTGAGTAATTCAATCATATTTTATAATCACCATCCACTTTTGACTTAATATAACTCTGAACCCACCCTGCATATCCACAAACATTTCCAACTTACTTTTCAATTAATCAGTAACTCCAAAGTAAGGCGCGACCAATGACGCACGACACACGGCAAGCTAATCGAGGCTATTCACTGGAATTTCCGAACACCTGCAAAGTCCAAAATCCAGTAAGTAAGTAAGTAAGCAAGTAAGCACCATCAACAGAATAATTAGCAAGTTGCTCATTGATTCAACTTACTACAGTCAGTGTGAAACAACTTATCTTAAACACAGACCAGAGAAACCATGAATGGGATGGGAATTAAATTACAAATAACATTTCCATTCGTTCCTAACATACACAGCAAAATAATAATAATATTAATAAATAAGCGTAATTGTCCCCCGTCGCACCGCGGAGCGAAAGGGGGACTATGGTTTTCCCCTCCGTCCGTGTGCCCGTCCGTCCGTCCGTCCGTCTGTGCGTGCGTGCATGCGTGCGTGCGGGCATGCATGCGTGCATGCGTACGTGCATGCATGCATGCGTAAGCGAAGGACCGCATTCGAATTTGGTGTGTGGGTGCAACCCACGTCAAAATCCAAGATGGCCGCCGCCATGTATGTCTGATGCCATGCATGTCTGAACCTTGTGGGAGGAATATCTTGAAAAATAAGAGAAGTACCAACTTCTAATCTGGTGTGTGGGTGTATCTAGGCATAAGGAAGAAGGCATTTGAAAAGTGGGTCGCCACGTCAAAATCCAAGATGGCCGCCACCATATATATATGTCTGAAAATTGTGAGCGAAATATCTTGAAAAATAAACGAACTAATAACTTCTAATCTGGTGTGTGGGTGTATCTACACATAAGGAAGAATGTTATTGAAAATTGGGTCGCCACATTAAAATCCAAGATGGCCACCGCCATGTATGTCTGAACCTTGTGAGCGAAATATCGTGAAATATAAACGAACTACTAACTTCTGATCTGGTGTGTGGGTGTATCTATGCATAAGGAAGAACGCTATTGAAAATTGGGTCGCCACGTCAAAATCCAAGATGGCCGCCGCCATGTATGTCTGAACATTGTGAGCGGAATATCTTGAAAAATAGGCAAAGTACCAATTTCTAATCTGGTGTGTGGGTGCATCTATGCATAACGAAGAACGCTATTGAAAATTGGGTCGCCACGTCAAAATCCAAGATGGCCGCCGCCATGTATGTCTGAACCTTGTGAGCGGAATATCTTGAAAAATAAGCGAAGTACCAACTTCTAATCTGGTGTGTGGGTGTATCTAGGCATAAGGAAGAACGCTATTGAAAATTGGGTCGCCACGTCAAAATCCAAGATGGCCGCCTTGCGTCTTCCACTTTGTCAACCCACATCACTTTCACCGAAGGTGGGACCTAGGCATAACGCTTGTTACACATAGATTCAAAATTGATACCAAACAAATTAAAAAAAAAAAAATTGCAATGCGTTTTGTAGGACTTCCGCCGAACCCCTGAGACTGTCTCACTGAACCCCTGGGGTTCGGTCGAACCCAGGTTAAGAACCACGGGGCTATATTGTTTTTCCAATTTTTCCAATTTTCCAGTTTTTCCAAACGCGATGGAATAATATTTACTGATTTAAACAGTGATGTGGCTTTTATTGAAATTCTACAAATACTGTTATTCTACGTACCAGGAGAGAGTAGATCGACTCCTGACGAACTCTACCTATATAAACGTGCAGCTCCAAAGTAACATGGCAGCGTGTGCAAAGCGACTGAGAAACAGGTGTAGCGGCCGCTTCCGTGTTACACATTCGGCGCGCACTCTTAACACATAAACGTGCGACTGAGAAAGACGTGCAGCGGCCGCTTCTGTTTTGCAGAATTCAATCTTTGTTCAAAATGGGCGCCATGTACTGTTTTGATTTTGATGATTTGCGTGTGATATGATTCAACGGATGTTTTTATGAATCGTTTAAAATCAAAAAAAGCTTTCAATTTCTGATATTTTGCCTTTTCATTCTGCCTCCCAATTGAAGCCCCGCCCATTGGGCGGGTACCGTTGCCAGTTAGAGGAATCGGGGTCTAAGGGGGTCTACGGAAGGGGGTTGCCCCCCTAAAGTGGTTTTGTTTTTGTTTAAAGTCATGATTATGTTAGTATGATTCTACTGTATGCTGCCCTGCCTCTTGGTAACCATTGAAATTTTTTTAAAGTTCCGTGATACTGTTTAAAATACCTTTAGCCAGTGTGGTATACTGCTTTATTTATTCTACCAGGTGAGTGCCATGGGGAATTGCCCCTATTTTTTGTTTACAGTGTCGAGGTTCATGAAGGAGCAAGAACACAGAACATATCACTGCGTGATAGAATGAAAAGAACAGGAGAAAGAAATGGGAAGGGGGCACCAACAGCAAGGTTGAGGGACAACATATGGTCCAGCTGCCTTTACGTGTGATGCTGGTTCGAGAGTTCCTCCTTCCAGCTCATAAAAGATAAGTTTCCTGGACCAGATCCGTTGTGTTTTACTTTCATTCCTGTGTTGCTGGTCGTGTTTTCATCCAATTTTCCATGTCAAGCCATGTCTAATTTGTGTTGAATTGTCGAATTTGTGTCCCTGATAAAGTGCAGCCTACTCTATCATGACTTGGATAGCCAGCATGTTGCTTCTGTCTCTGCTTTGACCCGACATGCTTCATTTTTGCTTATTTTCTTCCAACTATTGTTATTTCTGATACCTCAGCGTGAGGTATGCTCTCCACCGAGTGCCGTTCTAGATTGCCTCTTGTGATTGAGGGTTGTCCTCTGTTTGGTTTGATGCCTTCTGTTTTGAATTTAGTTGCTCTCGACTTTCAGAATCATTGTCAGTCATCAACAAATGTGTTTCCTTTTCGAGGTCCTAACGTGTCAGCAGTCATTTGGCACACAATGTTGTGAACGATCTTCCACTCATCCTCTGTGCTGTTCAGCAATATCAGACTGCTCCAAGTAACAGTTGTACTTGCTAAATTCAAATTGGAGGTTTTTCTCTTGTTTCCATTTGACCTCGTCCTTGTCTAAAGATATCACATTGAAACACTTGACCTGGTCAGCTTTGTACTTCAATACCTGTGGATATATTGCCAGACAATTGGCGCTGCCATTCAATGGTCAGTCTGGCAGTTTTCTCTATGCATGGCTTTTGTTATTTTGACAGATCTTCAAGGTTTCTCCATCTCGTAGTCGATGAGCGTGATCACATCCATGTTTCTTTGGGCTTGTATGGAATGTGAAAGTGGATGTCGCTGATAATTTGTTGGTGCTTCGTGCACTTGGTACGGAAGACAAGGCCATTGCTATTCTCGCTGTTGACTCCGTATTGTTTTTTTTTCCTATCTCTCGTTTCCCCAAGGTGTAGTCACGTCGTCTTGTGTAGAGAAAAATTGATCGTGTCCAATTGTCCTTCAAAATTGCTACTTATGAATCAATGTAATACACTAAGTGCACTTTACAAACCTATAGGATTGGACAATTAAACCTAAAATTCCTATGTTAAGAGTATTATCTTAATTTTCTTTAAACACTGAGCAAAAATTCACAGATTTATGAATTATACTATTTGAAAATACTGATAATCTGAATGAAGGCATTAATATATTCCAATGGTATATGTAAATGGCAATGGCCGTGACAGGAAATTTGGAAGAACAAGTAAAAGTACAAGATGTGAATGATGCTGTTATTTCATAATTTCAAACAATCCTGGAATATTTTAGATGTCGTCTGGGGGAGAGCCGCCGGTGGGGGGGGGGGGGGGGGGGGGAGAAGGGGAGGGGTACATGGTATAAAGCAAATTAACACCACTAAGAATTTTAGGAAAGAAGTTGGAGATTGAAAGAGGTGGATTTGGGGTATTTTAATGTGGGTAGAAAAGATCAAGGTTTTGGATGGGGGAAGATAAGAGATGGTGGTGAACAGCTGTTTTAAAGACTTGGAGGGAGGAGTGGGATTGAAGAGAGTGTGGGAGTTTGTTCCAGAGGCGGGAGAAAAGAGGAATGAAAGAGTGAAGGTGAGCAGAGTGTCTTGATTTTGGCAGTTTCACCAGAAGAAGGTTCCTGGCAGATCTTGTGCGTCCTGTAGGAATATTTGGGGGACAGAGCACAGACAGAGCAGTGGGAGTTAGTCCAGAGAGGAGTCTGTAGAAGACAGAAAGCCCACCAACCCGTCTGCGGTGAGAGTGAAAGGCCCTCAGAAACAGCTTCATCACCGGAGATTCCAATGATTCTGAATGCCTTGGTTTCAACAGCCTGAAGCCGAGCTAGGTGTGAGGCAGGAACACCAGCCCAGAGGGGAGAGCAGTATTCCATCAAGCTGTGGATGAACGCTTTGTATGTGGTGAGGAAATCAGGTGTGCCAAGGAAGGATTTAGCACGACGGAGGATGCCCAGACGGCGATTGGCTTTGGAGGCCAGCTTGGAAATGTGGTTTTCCCAGGAAAATTAATGGCAGATAGTGAGTCCCAAAAGCTTGAGTGACAGAAAACGCCTGATCTTCAACCACTATGGCTAAGGTGACCCCATACACTGGCAAATCAAAGACTTCCTTTTTGAGACTTCTTGTTCACCTTAGATTATTGATCAGTGAATGTAATCATGGGAAATTAATATCGGATTCACTTTCATCTAGTTTAGCTCAGTGTTCCAATAAGTAAGAAACAGATAATACTCTTTCTTGCAGTTAGTCATGAGAGTGCATCTGAAACATAACTGTGGGAGACACAAGGATCTTTCTCAGAGAGTAAGATCCATTTATCTGATTGCCATGAGCCCATGACCATATCAATTTAACTTGATTCTACTGCACAGGGCAAATTGGGATGACAACATTTCCCATTTTCAGAATGCTTTCCAGTAAACAAAATTGAACGTCCTCCTCATTACCTCTGCCATAGAAGGTGGATGGATGGAGGTTATTTTTTCATTGCTGTTTGTTACTTGCGAAAATCGAAGATTTTACAGGAATATTGGTTGGTCTTGTGCGTTATTCTCTGTCTATCTGTTTGTCTATTTGTCTGCTTGTATGTCAAACGCCTACAGGTCACAATTTTAAACCAATCTTTACGAAACTTCACCAAATAGTAGAGTTGGTCATCAAGAAGTAGGCTATTGATTATAAGGTCAAGAGGTTAACATAGGCCAAAGGTCTTGCGCGACAAAACAACTTTGTCAAATTTCTAAAATCCTCAATTTTCATCCGATTGACTTAAAATGTTATGAGTATTTGCATATCTGGTCACATAATTCAACCACCAATTATTTTTGAGGTCAACGTAGGCCAAAGGGCAACAACTAAAGGTGGAATTTATAAAATCCTCAATTTTCGCAAGTATCATGCTATGTTCAACATATTTCTTGTTTGTTTGGTTGTTTGTTTGTGAACAAGATATTTCAAAAAGTTGTGGACGTATTCGGAGGAAATTCGGTGGAGAGGTTGGGAATGTGACAAGGATTAAATGATTAGATTTTGGTGAAGATCTGGATCCGTATCTGGATCTGAGAATTTTTTGTGTGATTCTTCACCTTTGAGAGATGGGGCAAAACACGATATATAGCAGGATATCTCAAAAAAGTTGTGGACAGATTTGGACGAATATTGGTGGACAGGTTGCGGGTGTAACAAGGAATAAATTGATCCAGTTTTGGTGAAGATTGGAATCCGGATCAGAGAAATTTTTTTTAATTCCAAGTGATTCTTCACCATTGAGTTGAAATGGCCAAAAACGATTTATCGCATGATATTTCAAGAAGTTGCAGACGACTTATGACAAAATTTGATGGATGTTTTGGGTAAGTGATAAGAACAAGCCGATTATATTTTCATTCAGGACGGATTGAGATCTGACCTATCGGTGGGATATAAAACGTAACCTGTTCAACCTGGCAGAGGTATGCTCTCTACCGAAGGCCGTTCTAGTTGTGGGTGAGTTTGAAAGCTACTTATTCCTCACTTGAAGTGGTCCCATGAGTTGAAATTGAGGTATTTTGTTTTAGCTTTCATTCGTTGTACAAGTGTGTCTCTCACACGTGTGTTCATGCATTTCATCAGACATCTTCTCCTCCCACGCACTGTACGAGCGCCTTCCAGCAGTTTTCCTCCACCGATCAATGGTACCTGCCAGCATCCAATGCTTACGCTGGCGAGATTAACATCACGCCAATTTCGTTTGCCTCGAGCGAAATCGGATGGAGCAGCCGGAAAAGCTTGCTGGAGTGATGTTAAACCTGTTTGCCACACTCTCTCGCTCTGAATACGTTGCAACCTGGTGTTGCGCGGTATTGGTGGCATGTCGGCTCAGAAACATCACATCAATATTCCGTAATGCTTTGCTTTTGGCGATTTTTTTTTAATTCGTTCAGATAACTCGATTGATGAATAGCTTGGGAGTTGGTTCCACCTTGCTTGTGAGAATTGTCTCATCTCGCGGATTTGGTTCTTGGATGTTTATAATATCTGACTTTCACTTTACGCATTGTACCGTTTTTTTTTTAAAGCTTTCGAGTTAATCGATTCAAACTGTTCGGAAATTCTTCTTTCTGAGTCAGGTTCCAGGAAATAATCCCAGATGACAATCCAAAATGTAGGAAATTGGTGTTAATCTCATCAAGTGAGGAATCCGCTTCCACCCTGACACCTGAACCTTGTATATAAATGGATGAAAGTTCTTCTTCTTCATTCATAAGTAGCACAAGGCTACGAGTGGCATCATTGGTTGAGGGCGCGGCTGTGTCGCTGTTGCAACGCACTCTGTAGGTTAGAGCAGGAATTTGGAATTTGTTCAGAGTAACGGTGATGGCTCGCCTACTCTTCACGAAGGACGATGGGATCTTTAACATCCACCAACTTTATTACTTCCTAAATCGAAGATTTTTTCAAGTATATTGGTTGATCTTGTGTGTTATTCTGTCTGTCTGTCACCTACCCTCTACTTTCAACCCTAATAACCTTATTGCGCTATAATATGCGTTTCTGGGTGGATGCTTGCGAGTATATTTATGGATGTTTTGGCTGAAATAGGTATCTGCAGAATCTTTGTTTTTGAGGAAAAGCAGTTTCTGGAATGTGTACAAATTGTGCAAACAGCTCGGTTGGAATCAATGTGATGCTCCTGTTCCCTGTTCCCTGTTCTCTGCTGTTGTTCTTGTGTGCTTCCCTCTCTCTCCCCATCTTGTCTCCCGCTCCCTTAATTGTATGTTTTGTGTATCTGTTTTTTTGTGTGTGTGTGTGATTGATGTTAGCTCTTACACGAGCCTCGATCTTGTACACAAGAAAAAAAATAAATGTGTGTACGTCCCTGGGATGGACACTAAACTGGGAGTCCCACCGAGCAGCATTTGTTGGTGGACAAGCTGGTGTTGGCTTAACGGTTAAGGTGGCTGGCTTAAGATCTTGAGTTCAAGCCCCTGTCATGCCGATGAATTAACACCAGGCAGGTCAACTCAGCCTGTCATCCTTTTCGAGGTTGGCAAAATGAATGCCAGCTTACTGGTAACAGGGGCACTAAGCGCAGGCACAGTCATCAGTGGCACATTCTTGCTTCCAGAAAAATGATGCAACCAGCAGCCACAGGCTGCATATGAATAAATAAACAAGGAAAGCATCGTGCAGAGCGCAATGCTTGTAAAATCTTCCCACCCCCCCCCCCACCCCCAAAGTTGCCATGGGGACATGAAATTGTCCATTTCATTCAGATTAAAATTGACAATCTAAATCATAGCTCGGGTCAATCGGATGAAAATTGATTATTTTTCAGATTGAAATTGATGATTTTAGAAGTTTGACTTCGAGTTTACCTTTGACCTTTTAACCTCAAAATAGTTAGTTTTTCAATTCGCTGATGCACTATGCAACTGCTCATTAATTTTCAGGGTAATCAGATGAAAATTGATGATTTTTTCAGATGAAAATTGATGATTTTTTCAGATGAAAATTTATGATTTTCGAAGTTTGCCTTTGAGATTTTTCAGATGAAAATTTATGATTTTGGAAGTGTGCCTTTGAGTTGACCTTTGACCTTTTGACCTCAAAAAAGTTGCTTTCCCAATTCAATGACGCACTATGTAATTGCTGTTTAATTTTCAAGTTAATAGGATGAAAATTGATGCCTTTCCAGCCCAAAATTGATAATTTTAGAAGTTTGACCTTGAGTTGACATTCAACCTTTTGACTTTAAATATAGGTGGTTTCCCAATTCAGTGATGCGCTATGCAGTTGCTGTTTAATTCTCAAGTCAATTGGATGAAACATGATGATTTTTCAGATGAAAATTGATAATTTTTGAAGTTTGACCTTTGTTTGACCTTTTGACCTCAAAATAGTTTATTTCCCAAATCAGTGACCCAATATGCGAATGCTGTTCAATTTTCACATCAATCGAATGAAAAATGCCGATTTTAGAAATTTGACCTCAAGATGACGTTTGACCTTTGACCTCAAAATCAATATGCTTCTCAGATGTGACTACCTCTACAACCTAGTAAGGTTTCATGACAATCGGTTTAGAATTGTGACCTCTAACGAGGAGGAAAACCTGGGTGTGTACAATAATTCATGTTCGAGTTCTATAAATGAAGGATAAAAGAAAACAGCTGGATGCACTGAAATTATTGAATAAAGAACGAACTAAAGATACTGACAAACGAGTTAATACCCATTACCAGAATGCTGTTAACAGAATAGAGAAGGATGGACAGTGGGAGCGAAGACATGATGGCGAAGATTCAAGATGTCCGCCCTCAGAGCACCAGGCTGTGAGGCCTAGTCGGGCCATTTTTGGTCTGGAAAGAAACATAAATCTCAAGCAATGAAGAGTTAGGCCCGCTATGCAGTCAGTGAGCATAGCATGTGTACCCTGCTTCTTGTTTAGCTTCATTAAGCGCATTTTGGAACACCCGCTGTTCATGTTTCCTCATTAAGGCCTATATGCTTGGACTCTCTCTGCAATTGCTTACTGGGTTAATGGGTTACTCTTACTGAAGTTGCAATAATGCTTCTCGCCTACCACTCTAAAGCAATTACAAACAGTGCAGTATGAATAAGTGCATCTACTAATGCTACCCTGTCCACCGCAAAAACTGCGCCACCAGTACAACTATTGTACATTTACAATAATATTTAACAAACACACCCATTTGCTCGAGCAAAATAAGCTGAGATGTTTTAAATACCAGAGGAGTGTATGAAATGAAACGCAAAAAATGCTTTAAAAAATTATTTTCCAAACGTATGAATGCTAATGAGGCTCTTCGCGCATGCGCGGTGTGTGTGTGTTTTCACTGATTCAGTTCTGCTCGAGGGGCACTTTTAACCTGCCGTTGCTGGAACGAAATATGCATTTTCAAATAATCTTTTTAACGTAATTTTCATCATTTAGACGAAAGAGTGGAAATTTTAACATGGTTAACCATAATTGCTCTTTTTTCTTCTTCTTTTTTTTGTATACAAGATCGAGGCTCCTGTAAGAGCTAACATTAATAACACAAAAAAACGGACACATAAAACATATAATAAAGGGAGCGGGAGACAAGATGGGGATAGAGAGGGAATCACACAAGTACAACAAGAGAGAACAGGGACATCGGGAGATCTGTGTGAGGAAGAGGGCTTGTGGGGTGGAGGCATGGGAAGGGGAGGGGGGGGGGGTGAGGTTGGTATAAAACACATGGACACTGCTAGGACTTCCAGGAAAGAAGTCGGTATTCGGTATCAATAAAGTGGATCTGGGGTGAATTAACGGGGGTAGAAAAGATCAAGGTTTTGTATGGGGGAAGATAAGAGATGGTGGTGAACAGCTGTTTTAAAGACCTGGACGGAGGAGTGGGATTGAAGAGGGTGTGGGAGATTGTTCCAGAGGCGGGAGAAAAGAGGAATGAAAGAGTGAAGGTGAGCAGAGAGTCTTGATTTTGGCAGTTTCACCAGAAGAGGGTTGCTGGCAGATCTTGTGCGACCTGGAGGAATATTTGGGGGACACAGCACAGACAGAGCAGGGGGAGCTAGGCCGGAGAGGAGTCGGTAGAAGACAGAAAGACCACCAACCTGCCTGCAGTGATTGAGAAAGTGAAAGGCCCTCGGAGTTAACTTCATCGCAGGAGATTCCAATGATTCTGAAAGCTTTGGTTTGCAGCGTGAAGCCGAGCTAGGTGTGAGGCAGGAGCACCAGCCCTGAGGGGAGGACAATATTCCATTGAGCTGCAGATGAAAGCCTTGTATGTGGTGAGGAGCTCAGGTGTGCCAAGGAAAGACTTTGTACGATGGAGAAACTTTTTAATATTGAATTTTGAATGTACGAATATCAATCCAACTTCAGAGAACTACATATTATCGATAAGAGGTAGTTAAAAATTTCAATTGATCTCATTAACCCTTGGATGCAGTGATTGGACCTCAGAGGCCCACAAGGTTTTTGTGTTGCAAAAACGATGTTGTACAAATTTTTTTGGGAATGAGCCTCATTTTCACCGACTTTCATGTTGGAACACAAAATTCAGTGACAGAAATAAAATAAAAATTCATTCAAGCTCGTGGGAAAATCTTCATTCTTCACTTATAACACGAAAATCCTGCACGAATGCAGGCCTGGGGCCTTCGAGGCCCAAATGTTGTTGTACAACTTACTATGTTATATCATTATTTTCTTGATATGAGCCTCATTATATTGTCGCGTTCCTGGCGATTAAAATCTTTCCCAGAATCGAATAGCCGAGCAAGCTTTAACTCTGAGGCACTGATCAAATGCGGACTTGATATACGCTGGGGAAGAAAGGGGAGTGGAAGGATGAAGAATCTCACCTGTGGTCCGCCGGCAGTTCCCAAACCTGCAAAACATAACTCACACGAAAACGGATTTTAAAATGTACAAAAATAACAAAAGGGTTTACTAAAAGAAAATACCGATAACAATAAAAGCGCGACGGTAAAACTAAATTCCGATGGAATCCTCCACACCAGACTTAAACATAAAGGGATAAAATAACGTTGGATAAAATAAAGATGTGTGGTTATTTAGTGGGACTTATCTCAGATCGGCTCGTGGGGTCTCGTCAGTCTGCGAACGGGTCCCGGAGCACGCAGGTCCGACGCCGCTTCTGCCTTGGCTGGTAGAAGGCCTCGATTCACCCTTGTTCACTAGGCCTCAATGAAGGCCTCCCGCGCGAGGCGAACGAGCAGGCGTGCAGGCATGCAGCGTGCAGGTGTGCAGCCTGCTCCCCAGCGTGCCCGTCCTCACTAATTCGGCACGGAAACCACGGCTCTTCGTTCTTGGTGCTCTGCCTCTTTACGACCACCAGCAGGGTTCCGGAACAAGGCCACTGCGATGAAGCCCAATGAAGAGAGAAATGTCAGCGCACAGCCGTCTCCCACCAAAGTCCGGAACCAAGCGGGCCAAAAATCCGTCATCTCGTTCTTTTCTCGGCCAACCTCTGGCATCATCGTGCTTCTCCTCCAATCCCCGCAGGCCAACGCCACAGGCTCAGCTCTCCACCACTCGACATGCAGTCCACCTTCGTGATGCAGTCCGCCTGTCAATCAACACCCTGACCAATCGTGTCTCCTCGAGGTGTGGCTTTTCAGCCTGCCTGACCCTGTGGTGATGTAGCTGGTTGCCATGCAGAGCCTGTTTAACCTTTTGAATGTACGAATATCAATCCAACTTCAGAGAACTACATATACTCAGAGGCAAAAGTTATTGTGACATGGAATTTTTTCATTGGTAATCTTGTGAATGAATTTTTGGATTTGAACCAGAGAAAGAGTGTGTTAAAATGGTCGAAGAAACGCAACCAAGCAGTTGTTGTTCGAATTGCATGAAATTTGCAAGAAGCATGACATATTCGAGAAAAATGGCCAGCAATGTTCACTTTAAAAGGCCAGACAACCAGACGCTTATCATTTCCACTCAATGCAGTCTTAAGAAGTGCAGAAGTCAGAAAAACACCTCTATTCATCGTTTTGGAATAAGTTCGACATGCCACACCTCGGGGAAAATGACAGATGGAGAGCTATAGGTATGCTTCAGTCTGGTACCTCGCAGCGTGATGTTGCTCGTCGATTCAACGTCCATAGAAACACCATTTGGCACAGCTTCACCAAGCTGACGGTAGGACACGTGTCTACAGGTGCACAGGTGAACGTTACATCAGGCCATGTGTTCTGGAAGGGGATCGTTTTGGAGGTGGGGGCGTTATGATCTGGGGTGGGATAACAGCTGCAGCAAGAACGCCAATGATTCTGATTGAGGGGAACTTGAATGCTGTGAGGTACCGAGACGAGATTTTGCAAATGGCCGCTTTACCGTTTTTGCAACAGAACGGCCCTAGAGTGACGTTTCAACACGATAATGCCAGACCACACGTTGCTCGAGTTGTACAGCAGTATCTTAATCAGAACAATGTTAATGTGTTACCCTGGCCTGCAAGATCCCCTGATTTGTCACCCATTGAACACGTCTGGGATGAAATGGAGTGACGTTTATGACGTCATCCGAATCCTCCAAAAACGCTGCAGGAACTCCACCAAATCCTTCCTCGGATATGGAATGATCTTCCCAAGGACTTTCATCGACGTTTAGTGGCCTCAATGAGGCGAAGGTGCCAGGCCTGCATCAATGCACAAGGTGGACACACTCGCTACTGACTGTGTGAACTTGCTTGTGAACCCCCTCTTGTGTTGTGGCTCATTTGCATATGCCAGGTGCACTGTTCTTATGGACTGTTGATCGTTTCCATACCTTGAAACATTTGTCTTTCCATGTAATAACATTTCATTCGCGGCAGTAAAAGTTTAACACTGATTCTGTTTGTTGTTTGTGTGTCACAATAACTTTTGCCTTTGAGTATATTATCGATAAGAGGTAGTTAAAAATTTCAATTTATCAGTCCGGTGCTCAGAACTGGCTTCCGGTTGGTTTTTATTGTTATTTAAAGCAGTTGATGGCAATTCCTGCTCTACGTGTCTAATGCGGTGCCATAAGGGACAAAGGATGCAAATCACTGAGGGAAAGACATACATGGATTTAACATAATCCCTGCGCTAGTTAACATGCCCCATTCCTCATACTGGGGACGAAGATGCACCTTAATCCGCCATCCGGGCTAAACAAATTCCCTACTTATTACATGGTGGTTCTTCTTCACGACATTCGGAGCACCTACCTATACAAATCTACCTGGACTAAAGTATCCCTACACCCACAAACATAACAATATGCTCCTATAACTCGGTTACAAATAATTCAGTGACAAAAATATGAAAATTTTATTCTGGTTAGTGGGAAAATCTTCATTCTTCACTCATAACACGAATACAGGCCAGGGCAGGGCCTTAGACCCCAGGCATAAATGTTGTTGTACTACTATGTTATATCATTATTTTCTTGATATGAGCCTCATTATATGCTCCGATAACTTGGTTACAAATAATTCAGTGACAAAAATATGAAAATTTTCATTCAGTTTCGTCGGAAAAGCTTCATTCTTCATTCATAACACGAATTGAGGTCTGGGGCATTAGAGGCGCCTCATAATTTTTCTTGTGTTATAACCATGTTAAATAATTATTTTCTTTGTATGCTCCTATAACTTGGATATAAATAATTCGATGGAATAAATATAAAAATATGTCATTCAGATTCGAGGTAAAACCTTCATTCATAACACAATACACGTTACCCATAACACGTAACACATTACCCATAACACATTACACATTACTCATACCACATTACCCATTACAAATTACGCTTATTACACAATACACATTGCACATGATCATAATAAGTAAATAAAAAGCCCGGGCCTCCCAGGGCTGCATTGGTGTAGGATTTTTGACAATGTTGTGGACATATACATTCTAAATAAAATGATCAGTGAATCGTATTTTTTTGAGCAAATACTCCTCCATGAGCCTCAACTTTTTAGAAAAAAAAAAGAAGCTGACCCCCCACCCCCCAATCGTTTTTTTTTTTTCAAAAAAAAAAATCATTACTTGTATGGGATTCTTCCAAATAATAGGATCAGTGATTCACATTTTCTGGGCAAATACACATCCATGAGCATCGACCTGGATTGAAAAAGGATATGAAAGAAAAAAAATCTATACAAAAGAAAAAAGAAAAAACTTTACCTGAATACATTCGTGGGGCCTCCGAGGCCCAACGGCTGCATAGGTGTAGAATTTTTGGCAGTTGTGGTCATATACATTTTCATTAAAAGGATCAGTGAATCATATTTTTTTGAGCAAATACTGGTTGGTTCGGCGACGCTGGTTTGTTCGGCGACGCTGGTTTGTTCGGCGACGCTGGTTTGTTCGGCGACATTGGTTTGTTCGGCGACGCTGGTTTGTTCGGCGACGCTGGTTTGTTCGGCGACGCTGGTTTGTTCGGCGACGCTGGTTTGTTCGGCGACGCTGGTTGGTTCGGCGACGCTGGTTGGTTCGGCGACGCTGGTGGGTTCGGCGACGCTGGTTTGTTCGGCGACGCTGGTTTGTTCGGCGACGCTGGTTTGTTCGGCGACGCTGGTTGGTTCGGCGACGCTGGTTGGTTCGGCGACGCTGGTGGGTTCGGCGACGCTGGTTGGTTCGGCGACGCTGGTTTGTTCGGCGACGCTGGTTTGTTCGGCGACGCTGGTTTGTTCGGCGACGCTGGTTTGTTCGGCGACGCTGGTTTGTTCAGCGACGCTGGTTTGTTCGGCGACGCTGGTTTGTTCGGCGACGCTGGTTTGTTCGGCGACGCTGGTTTGTGCAGCGACGCTGGTTTGTTCGGCGACGCTGATTGGTTCAGCGACGCTGGTTGGTTAGGTGGCACTGGTGGGTTCGGCGACGCCGGTGGGTTCGGCGACGCTGGTTGGTTCAGCATGATGCTGGGTGGCTTGGTTATGCACTGTCGTTTGTCGGTTTGTCGTTGCCTTCGAAGCGGGAATTTGTGATTACCCCACACATGCAATGCAAAAAAACGGGGTAAGCAGTTGGGTCACTTTGTCTGTCTGTCGGTCTGTGATCGAGAAAGTATTTCATTTCACCTGAATGTTATATGTTGAACATCGTAGAACACAAATAAGAGCATGAACCTGCAGTTTAGCAGTACTTCTGCTGTGATTGGCAAAATGTATGCTGTCTGGTCCCAATTGACACAGAGAGCAGTAATGTAATTGTTTTACTTTGTGTGTTCCTCTGGCAGTCAAACGAAATTGAAAATCATTCCAAACATGAAACTTACTGTTTTAAGGACGTCATAAAGGACACGAACAACTGATTTAACACGTTCAATAAGATGGTGTAAAAGATGGTGCATCAACGGTGGTAAACGTATGAAAAAAGTTTTTTTTTCTCTCTCTTTTTCTTACAACCTTTTGAAAACTTTATTTTATTTCAATTGAGTTATATACTTGAACATGACGAACACAAATTGCCTTCTTGCCACTTTCAAAAACCTTCCAAGTACAAGCTCTACTTGGAAAAAATATTTACCTCTTGACCTCCTGCCCTGAGGGCAGAGTAACTGTAAGATTCAGCATTCAGACAAATATGGCGGCGCCTAACGTTTGGTTACCATTGACTTGTTATTTGAAGTTTATGAACAAAACTACTACAATATTATATATCGTGCTCAGAAAGGCAAAGCAAGAGTTGAAAACACCCTTTCCATGTCCTTTTTCTCAAGATAGTTAATTTATTTATTTCTTTTTTGTATACAAGATCGAGGCTCGTGTAAGAGCTAACATTAATGACAAAAAAAACAAACGGACACACTAAACATACAATAAAGGGAGCGGTAGACAAGATGGGGAGAGAGAGGGAAGCACACAAGGTTTCATGTCCTATTCTTGAAAGACACCATGGGATCTTTAGCATCCTCTAACTACCGGTGATGGCACACAGGTCCTGCTTGTTTTTGTATCAACGTTTTCAGTTTGTGACGTGCAATGCAGGAAATATATAACAAATTCGAACTTTTTTTTTGCAGAAACTGACGAACCTTCTGGATATTTCCAGAAACCATGAATATACATATTCATGAACATCAACATTCAAAATTAATGAACCATGAATTGTAGAATCCGTATGAGGCGATCGGGTGAGTCATGTTTCTTACTTTTCAGCAATGACCAGATGAAAGAAAAAAGGAAAAAAATCCACTTAACCACACTCGTGTTTATCCAGCAGTGCAAACCGCGGGAGGTGGTTTAATGGTGCGGAAAATGTTCTTCTGGCGTCGGTGATGCAATCGATTCAAGTCAGGTGTTCGTGCTGTCAAAATGCAGATAATTTATTATTTCATAACTGGAATATCGATAGCAGCAGGTCTGCTGGATCATCAAATAACGAGCCAAATCTGGAGATCCTCAAACCATGTTTACACTGTATAATGGCATAATGTTTGTTTGAAGAAGTTGCTGCTTTGAAGGAATCACCTTTGTAGACATTACACAGTTGGTGTCACGAGCTTGGGGTCTTGCCACAAATCCCATGTGACCTCATAGACCAACCAAATTTGATGTTGATATGAACTGATACTAATATCTGCTGTTGATATTGGGTGGTTTTGACTATATCCTTCATGACAATGACAACTAGAAAGCATGTGAAAATGCAAAGTCGGCCCGCGTCCGTTTGTATTCAGACATCTTCTTCTTCTTCCGTATGCTCAAAATAACGAAAACAGTTTTTAAAAATACGAAATGAAAATTCATGATTTTATGCAGCCTTGACCTTTGAGCTTTAGATCTAACAAAAAATAATCAGCTTCTACCTTTTGATTAGTGAACCAATTCAGTGACCCGATATGTAAATTCTTAAAATTTCAGGTCAATTGGATGAAAATTGTTGGTTTTGTGACACTGCCCTTTGACCTTTTTACTAAATTATTAATTGCCTTCTCTGTATCATGCTATAATTCACCAAATGTCTGTCCGTCTGTCCGTCCGTCTGTTCCCAGGTACCGCAAAAACGGCTGAACCGATCGCAACGAATTTTTGGGTGGGTAATCCTGGGACCCCCTGGAGTAAAATAGGCTGTAATGTTTTTCCAATTTTTCCAATTTCCAATTTTCCAGTTTTTCCAAACACTATGGAATAATATTTACCGATTTGAACAGCGAGGTGGCTTTTGTTGAAATTCTACAAATACTGTTTAGATTTTGATGATTTGCGTGTGATATGATTTAATGGATGTTTATATGAATCGTTTAAAATGAAAAAGCCTTCAATGCCTGATATTTTTCCTTTTCATTTGGGCCTCCCAATTGAAGCCCCGCCCATGGGGCGGGTACCGTTGCTCGTTGTCATAATAAGGTTTTGGTGAAAATTTGATGACAATACTCAAATGGTAAAAAGGTTACAGCACGGACGCACACACACACACACACACACACACACACACACACAAGTGATTGCAAAACCCAGTCTGCGCAGGGGCCGGGCTGATAAGGACAATATTATTAAATTAGTTTGGCGATACCATCTAAAATCGCAGAATTCACAGCAAACCTGATGCCCATCATACCGGGTTATGCCAGGTGTTGATATTCATTATACAGTTTGGTTTCATACATGCTTACACTCCAGCAAATGCCCATTTCGATGGATCATGCACGTTGTCCCTTTCTCACAGCAGCATTTAAATATGCATTCCATATATGGAATCAGAAGGTGCTGGAACAGATGGGGTAACAGGTAACCGTTGGGAGAAATTTTCATCGATTCAACCTGAGTGATATTTTGACACAACCTTGATTTTTTTTTTTTCAATCCATCTGTTCAACATAATTTAATGATATATTGCGTTTGCTTGGCGATGCCTCATTTCTTACGCATCACAATCTTGTTGCCACAAGTGGTCTGCTTCCACCATGCTGTCTGCTTGTCAAGAGCTATGGATGCCTTTGCTTCACTTCCTTGGTTCTTCATTGGAGAAAAATGTTTGTGACCATCAGTCACCCTTGTAACCCATTTGAAAACGTGTACACTTATCAAGAGAGAAAAACAAATTGTTTCACATCAACAAGGATCATACACCCATATGTTAACAAAAACAGCTAACACACCTTTTAATAATATTACAGAAATAGTACTACTACTACTGCTACTACTACTGCTACTACTACTACTGCTACTACTACTGCTGCCCTAAATATGCCCATACATAATGTGTGGTCGGTTTGGGAACGGTTCAGGCCCAAGTCTTTCACGAACCAGTTGGCCAGGCCTGACGTAACACTCGAGGTGTTTTGTTTAAGTATATGGAATTTGTTCAGGATGTCAGAGATAACTCGCCGACTCTTCACAAAAGACACCATGGGACATTTAACGTTCACCAGCTAATGTTAGTAGACGAGACACCCCTCTTAAAGTCCATCTGAGGGACGATGCACATATTGATGCAACACTGTACGAAGCACGAATCAGACAGTTTCGGTGCCTTCAGAATGTATTCACACCCGTTTACTTTTTCACATTTTGGTGTCACAGCCTGAATATAAAATGGATTAAATTGATATTTTTATTACTGATCTACACATAATACCCCATAATGTCAAAGTGGAATTTTAAAAAGAAATTTTTACAAATTAATTAAAAAAATTAAAAGCTGAAATGTCTTGAGTTAATAAGTATTCAACCCCTTTGCTACGACACTCCAAATTGAGCTCAGGTGCATCCAATTTCCTTTGATCATCCTCGAGATGTCTCTATAACGTGATTCGAGTCCACCTGTGGCCAATTCAACTTATTGGACATGATGTAGAAAGAAAAAACCTTTCCATACCATGAAATCTAAGGAATTGTCCGTAGTACTCCAATATAGAATTTTGAGGGGTATAGATCTGGGGAAGGGTGTAAAACAATTTCTAGAGTGGTGAAAGTTCACAAGAGTACAATGAGCTCCATCATTAGGAAATGGAAATAATATGGAACTATCCAGACTTTTCGTAGAGCTGGCCATCCAACCAAACTGAGCAACCGGACAAGAAGGACCTTGGTCAGGGAGGTGACCAATAACCCAATGACCACTCTGGTAGAACTACAGAGTTCTTTGACTGAGATGGGAGAACCTGCCGGAAGGACAATAGTCTCCGCAGCACTTCACAAATCTAGGCTTTATGTGACAATGGCCAGACAGAAGCCATTCCTGAGAAAAAGGCACATGACAGCATGCCTGGAGTTGGCAAAAGGCACATGAAAGACTCTGAGAGCAGGAGGCAAAATATTCTGTGGTCTGATGAGATGAAAATTGAACTATTTTGACCTGAATTCAAAGCGATATGTCTGGCAGAAACCGACCACAGCTCATCACCCATCTAATGCCATCCCTACCATGAAACATGGTGATGGCAGCATCATGCTATGGGGATGCTTTTCAGTGGCAGGGACTGGGAGACTTGTAAGGATATAGGGAACAATGATTGGAGCCAATTAAAGGCAAATCCTTGAGGAGAACCTGCTTCAGAGCGCAAAGGACTTTAGACTGCGGCGAAGATTTATGTTCCAACAGGACAATGACCCCAAGCATACAGCCAAAGCAACACTGGAATGGCTTCAGAACAGGAACGTGAAAGTCCTTGAGTGGCCCGGCCAAAGCCCAGACTTGAATCCCATTGAGAATCTGTAGAAAGACTTGAAGATTGCTGTTCACCGACGCTCCCCATCCAACTTGACAAAGCTTGAGCAAATCTGCAAGGAAGAATGGGAGAAACTCCCCAAATCCAGATGTGCAAAGCTGCTACAGACATACCCAAGAAACTCGAAGCTGTAATCGCTGCCAAAGACGCTTCTACAAAGTGTTGACTTAGGGAGTTGAATACTTATGTAAATTAGATATTTATGTATTTCATTTTTAATTAATTTGTAAAAATTACTAAAAAGAAAATTTTCACTTTGACATTTTGTTGTAGATCAGTGACAAAAAAAAAACTCAATTTAATCCATATTTAATTCAGAATGTAACGCAACAAAATGTGAGAAAAGTCAAGGGTTGTGAATACTTTCTGAAGTCACTGTGTAGTCGGGTCAGGAATCGAAGCCACACTTAGATCATAGGTGAGTGCTCTACCTACCACTGCACGAACATGTCGGACAGGCTCCCAAAGTATCCTAATTGCAATCAGAAAATTCGCAATCGGTGTTCTGCTTGATAAACACAATTGTGTCGAACTGAGACACTGCAGTGAAACGCAAACTTTATTTGCTTCATCAAGAAGTGGAATAATTACTATGATTGAGAGTTTGTATAATGGCCTCTGAGGCGAACATCGGAGCATCCCGAAGGATTGGGTAATAATTTTCAGGACGTCATCATCCATCTGGAAAAGTCAATCAATGTCTTCGGCTCTCTCATCTTGTTCATATTCAAGAAACCATTTTAGCGGCACCATATCTTTAATGATTTTTCGAGGCAGGAATATTGTAATCTCCGTCAATGTGCAGGAATACGAATAGTCAGGGCCCTTAGGGATATTTTGGGGCCGTTTGGTTCAAATTCTTCCAAAGGCACCAAATTTGGCCAAGATGCCATACTCTTTCGATTTTTGACGGGCGCCAAGACGGGCGCCCCCCCCCCCCCCCGGGGCCCCATATTGGCGAAATACTAAATGGCCGCCACCCGGATTAGAGTAAAATCAGTTAAATAACCAAAAGGGTTGGAATCATGTATGATACCACTTTTCAGGGGTTTTCGAGGTCGAGGAATCCAATTATGATGTTATTTTGATGATTCGAGGTCAAGGTCAACCCTCAAGGTCATCTTAAAGGTCATTTTTGAGTCAAACGTGTCGGTTTTTGAGTTTTTTGTCAAGATTTACGCGAGGTTCACCATTTTATGTTTCTAGGTTGGGTAATCGAACTCTGACCTTATTTTTGACAATTAGAGGAAATATTTACATGTCTATTTCCTAATTTTCAGGCATATGCAGTTCGTCAGTCTAATTACAAAGGTACGGATTTTGATGTTTTATGAACTGTATGCCATATCCTTGTGTTTAATTTTTGTGCGATCATGATCCGGGTTCATGTATACATGATTGTATACATGTCATAAATATGACGTCATAGGTCATGTGACCTGGCGGCCATATTGGATTTTATGAAAACCTTAAAAATTGATCCCTGCCTTCATTTTTCGATCGATTCATTTTGAACTTTGACCACTTATAGTACGCCATGTGATTGGATGCATATCCTAATTATGACGTCATAGGTCAGGTGACATGGCGGGATGGACCGGTATGGTCCCCGGATCATACCGCCCTTGGCGCCCGTCAAAAATCGAAAGAGTATGGCATGGGCAACATCTGCGCCAAATTTGATGCTTTTGGAAGAATTTGAACCAAAATATCCCTGAGGGCCCTGACTAAAAGGAACAAAATAAATCTTGGCACATGATGGTGGCAGATATACCTACAAAACCAGGTAGTACCAATTGGACATTCTGTTTACAATGATGGGGGAGATGGGTGAACCAAAATGGCAGTGGGCGATGTTTGTTTGTGTCTTTTTGGAAAAAAAAAAAACGTTTATTATTTTTTAATTCCTTCCTTTTGTACCTGGAATTTCTGAAGTCTTTGAAAAGGAAAGTTTGCGATTTAGAGCCCGCAAAGTGTTACTTGCAGCTCTAAAACCAGAGGATGTTTTTCGGCCAATTAGGTTTTCTTCTCCCAGGAGTAAAGGAATAATAGGATCATAAGTAGGTTTATTGAGCTGTGAAGATTCATCAACTAGAAGTGAAGTTGCATTTGTGAATATTTATCAAGCAGTTAAAATAAATTAACACCAAATGCAGCTTTGAAGCAGAAGGGAAAGAAGAAGAAGAAGTTATCCTGGAGTGGAGGCAATTTAACGTTCTCCCAAAATTCCATCAAAACAAGGGCCGAGGAGAGGATAATCCGTTGGTAGGTACGGTGGGCACGCATTATTATGCCATGCAGCCTCCACTCGATGGGTTTTAAACGATGGGATGTGGTGGGAAGCGCTTTTCCGTCCATGCCGGTATGCGCATCATAATGCCAATGTAATGACGTTGAGCCGCTCCGACTCTACTTTCCCGGTTCCTCTGCTTCCTGGGAAAAGTGCAATGAACCATGGGGTAGTGTTTCGGCAAATCAATCTTTCCGAGTTCGGCCTCCAGCCGCCTGATAAAACGCGTGTGTGCATGCATGTGCATGCCGGCCCGTTTGGAGGGCTTTTCAGGAGGAGGAGGGCAGGTGATTGGAAAGGTAGCATTGACGTGGAAGCAACTCTGAGGATGATCGGGAGCTCGGCAGAGCGATCTGGTGTTTATTGGTAGTCTCGGCGAAATCCTTCGCTAACGACGGTGAGCTGCCTTGGTGGGCGGAGTCTGACGTCGAGCTGTCTTGGTGGGCGGAGTCGGACTGACGTCGTCACGTGCACATGCCTCGCCTCCTGGCAAGGATTCTCGCACAACAATTGGCACGTGACAAAGGTGGCGCTGTTTGCTCAATTAAAAGTGATGTCACTTCAGTTTACCCTCTACGGTTTTATTCGTCTTTACTGTGATTTGCGATGAGTGTTAGGTTTTCCTTTTCATGTATTTTTCGTTTCCTCCATTCTGTCCTCTCCGCTGCGCTTTTCCTTTTTTTGAACAATCTTGACAATCTTCCCTCTTGTTTGCATCTCAGTTTTGTCCATCTTGATCTCAAATGCCATCTGCAAACGCCCAATAATTATTCAAATGCTTTATAACAAGAAGATTCAATGTTGTCAGAGTCGATAATATCGCTGTTATCTCCCACTCTCTTCTCTCTCTCACTCCATCCATATCTCGTTCCCTCTCTCCTACCTCCCCCTCTCCCTTCCTCTCAGCCTCTCTCTCTCTCTCTCTCTCTCTCTCTCTCTCTCTCTCTCTCAGCCTCTCTCTCTCTCTCTCTCTCTCTCTCTCTCTCTCTCTCTCTCTCTCTTTTCCTTCCTCTCTACCTGCTTTCTCACTCTCTCCCACCCCCATCTCCAGCTGCTTCCCTCTCTCCCTCTCTCCTTCCCTCCCTCTCACCATCACTCTATCCTTCGCTGCCCCCATCCCTCCATCCTCTCTCCTTCCATCTTTCCTTCCCTCCCCCTCTCTTCCTCCCCCATCTCCACCTGCTTCCCTACCTTTCTCTCTCCCTTCCTTCCTCTCTGCTTCCCTCTGTCCCTCCCACTCTTTCCCTTCCTCTGTCCTTCCCTCCCTCTCACCATCACTCTATCCTTCCCTGCTCCCTCCCTACCTGCTCCCTCCCTCCTCTCTTCCTTCCTCTCTCCTTCCTTGTTTCCTTCCCTCTCCTTCTCTCACTCTCTCTCTCTCTCCCCCCTCCCTCTCTCTCGTCCTTTTCACAGGACATTTGTGCATTTAGCCTTGTCAATCATGGAACTGGGTGGTTCGTTTGCAGCTTGTGGCTGCTGGTTCCATCATTTTCTTGGGTGCACAGTTGTGCCGCTGATGCAGTGCCCCCCCCCCCCCCCCCCCCCTTTACCAATCGGCTGGTATTCATTTTGCCAACCTCGAAAGGATGACTGGCTGAGTCAACCACCTGGTGTTAAATCAACGGTTAACAGGTTCTCAAACTCAGGACCCTAAGATCTCGAGGCAGCTATCTTAACCGTTAACCCATCACCGGCATGGCCTATCAGGTAACTGAATACAAAGAACACACTAACTGCTCCATTATACACCGAGCATTGTACACATACTTGCTAAAGTACACATACTTGTACACAT
This sequence comes from Myxine glutinosa, assembly GCF_964187855.1. Lineage (NCBI taxonomy): Eukaryota > Metazoa > Chordata > Myxini > Myxiniformes > Myxinidae > Myxine > Myxine glutinosa. The sequence continues at coordinate 65,067,446 of NC_136273.1, read as the reverse complement.
ACTAAATACCTTCTTGATGTAAATATTTCGTTGATGAATTCTGGTAAATAGTTTAAACTTGATATTAATTATTTATTGTGCTCACTCAATATATCTGTGGTTAATGGCTTCCATAAGCAGACAGGCTTCACACACGTACAGTCCGCATGGCTAACCAGATTCTGACAGCCTAAAATATTCTGTTGGTAATTCATCACATGTGTCAGGAGCACCGCAGCGAAGATGAGTTATGTCTTAAGGTGTAAAACCTGGACTGTGAAAGTGGCCCCACGATCATGTTTCTCCTCGAGTGTTATATCCTGACAACGATCCTCACATCAAAGGCTCCATTTGCATATGTATAGCAGCGAACGGACTATTTCCCTCAAATATATGACAACACATTCAGTTACCATGATTAATTACAATCTCAGTTTCATCAGTGGCATCACAGCTTCTTGATTTGTGGGTGTTCTTGAAATAAATCAACATTCCTGCCGAGGAAGATATATTCAGATTAAACAATGGCAGAATAAACAAAGGTTTTTTTTTTTTTAAGCAAACAAAAGAACAAAGCAAAGTGATATGAGATGCATGGCGTGAGTGGCAGACAATTTTACTGCAGCTCTGAGGCTCAGCTTTCACTATCTGGCATCTGTCGCATTTATGGAAACCTTGAAATGGTAAAAAATATAACAGCTTCAAAATATTCTCACATCAATAAATAGAGAAAAGATAAATGTGACAGGTTTCATCACTAAAAGCAATGGCTAAGATTAGGAGGTAAAAGCTGACACAAGCTGCTGGTACTGCAAATAGAGAGGTTTGATGTTATGTCTAAAATAACAAAAAGCACTCACGCGCGCGCGCACACACACACACACGCAAACACTCTCACACACACACATACACACATACTCACACACACACACGCAAACACTCACACACACGCACACACACACACACACACACACACACACACACGCAAACACTCACACACACACACACACACACACACACACACGCAAACACTCACACTCACACTCACGCGCGCGCGCACACACACACACACACACACACGCAAACACTCACACACACACACACACACACACGCAAACACTCACACACACACACACACACACACACACACACACACACACACACACGCAAACACTCTCACACACACGCAAACACTCACACTCACACTCACGTGCGCGCGCACACACACACACACGCAAACACTCTCACACACACACATACACACATACTCACACACACACACGCAAACACTCACACACACACACACACACACGCAAACACACACACACACACACACACACACACACGCAAACACTCACGTGCGCACACACACACACACACTCACTCACACTCACGCACACACACACACACACACACGCAAACACTCTCACACACACACATACACACATACTCACACACGTGCACACACACACACACACACACACGCAAACACTCACGCACACTCACGCACACTCACACACTCACGCACGCACACTCAGGCACATGCACACACACACACGCGCCCACTTGCAGGTGAATACAGCACCGTACTTTGAATATGTTTCCATTCCTCATTCTGAAACACACATATGGAGATAACAACCAACTTCACACACACATATATACTGTATATATTCACTCAGTGTCGTACACACATACACACACACACACACACACACACACACACACACACACCTTCACACACATGTATACACACTTATATACACACACACATACACACATGTATGCACATACACCCACACACACACGCACACACACACATACACACGTATCCACATATACATACAAGCACACTCATGCACACACACACACACACACTTTGGCACACACCCTCACACACATGTATACACACACACATACACACATGTATGCACATAAACACACACACACACACACACACACACATACACACATGTATGCACATACTGTATACACACACACACGTACACACACGTATCCACATATAAATACAAGCACACTCATGCTCACACACACACACACACACACACACACACACACACACACACACACACACATATATATATATATTGACTGTGCAGGACCCACACCAACCCCCACTTGGTGTTGTTGCCTGCACTAACGTGTCCATTAGGGTGGTCCAAAAAACATCGATCTCTCCGATTTTTATGCTCCACTGGATTATTGTTAGAAATGGTCTACAACATTCACCCACCAAATATTTTCGCTCAATTCCATCTAGAAACTCATACACACTTCAATTGAAATATGGCGTTTTTCACCAAATTTGGCTATTTTCGGCAAATATGGACAAAAGTTAAAATCATGTGACGCAAATGTATTTATTACAGATTTCACATAATGTTACTAAAATGTGGCACAGGCATCAACTAAATTATCTCATCTGAACCATTTCCATAAATATCTTGATAAAAGATATACGAACAATTGGATAGGACATGGCATTTCAAGTTCTAGACCTATGTTGATGTGTACGCATATAATGACATAAAAAGCATAGCATCTTGGAGTTAGTGTGATGTATGTGTGATGTGTGTATGAGTTTATAGATGACTCAGATGCAAAATATTTTTTGGGTGAATGATTTAGACCATTTCTAACAATAATCCAATAGAGCATCAAAATCCAGATAAAAAAGTGATTTTTTTTGCATTTTTGGACCACCCTATTGTCCATCCACAGGAAGTCATGGCCACAGATGGCCGAACTTTCTGTACGGTACCTTATTTTCGAGGCCATTTCATCAGATTTTCATCCTTTGTAGCCATATTGTTTGATCAAAAAGAAAGAAAGTTAATGTAGTTATCAAAGAGGCAAGAACAGTTTTAAAGCATCGAGACTTAAGATGTTGTAAAAGCTTCGGCCTTGAGAAGAAAAATATCTCGTGGTACAAAACTAATGTGACAGGGAGAGAATTATATGGATGATGGTGAAGTGAAGGTCCAACATGAGGGGATCCCAAAGAGTTCATTTCTTTACAATATAAGATGCTTTCATGATGTTTCATTCTGTTTCCACTGAATAATACGTTGTGACAATGTTATCAATAAGGCTTCGGCACACAATGCCCATGTTTGGTGGGATAGGTTGACATTTTTATTGTTCTTAAGGGATGCATTTGTCCCCGCTCTCTCTAATAAGCAATTTTTTACGGCAAAGTCGTCTAGAACAGTGTATGTATGTATGTATGTATTGTTACGGATCCATCACTTCCGCCTTTGTTGTTATTAGATACTTGTAGGATTTTTAGTTTCAGGTAATATTGTTGCTAAGATTTTTGTGTGAAATGGAGATGACTTTAGTAAAAGGTAAAAAATAAATGTTTGTGAAGGAAAAATGAAAACGCAGCAAAGAGACCGGAAGAAGAGAGATTAGAAAAGGGCAGAAAGAGGAGGAGAGAGCTGTGAGTCACGTAGAGGCTGCGAGCGGACTTTTTTTTTATATTGGCCGCGAATGAGTTGAGTCTTCCGGTGAAAGGGATTGCCCGCAACATCGTCCGATATTGCGATTGCAATTAAACCTGCGTCAGGTTTTATCACCAAGAGTGAGTTATTGTTGGAGAGAAATCAAGCGCCTCCATTACAGGCCGATACACCATTTTGTCCTTGAAGAGACTGTCCGGGTGGTGCATTTTGTTTTGTCATTGTGATTCCCATATCGACATCATCGTGTTGATTGCCGTTGGTTTACATATCGGCTCAATTCCCATATCGACCTCTCCCCTCGTAACTCCTCATTCGCCGTCGTGCCAATACCTGCCTGTTCTCATCATTCTGCACGGCTTCAACCAGCCTGGAGATCCGTGCATGGACTTTGGGAAATCTTACATTCCACTCACAATTGGCATGTCATGAGTTTATTGCTTTGAGAGCATTGGGGAATGATGGTACCATCATATGTATTGTTCATTTGATGCACATGACATTTTCATTGTACTTCCTTTCATAGTGGTATTATTGTGTATGTGAGAGTTGTTAATACAATTACTTGTTTTGTTCTACAATTGCATTGGTGTGGTTTTACCATGGTTTATTAGAACACTCAAGATAACAAATCTTTTTGCCGTGTTCCTACTCCAGTCTCTGAGGTGCAACGCAACCAGGGTTTGGGGAGGTAATACGTAACAGTATGTCCTCACAAATGTACACCAATCAGAGCTGAGTATTTGGTCACATGACAGGGGGACAGCATTTAGTAACCATTACAGTTGCATATTTTACTGAAGGGAAGTATAATAACCTTCTGTGGAACGTTTTGGGGTCCCAGCGGGTGTCTTAAGGAAGGTAGGAGGTTCCAAAAATTCCTCAATATAGTGGGGGAGGAACATGTCATAAAACACAAGAATCGTGCACTTTGTGAGACCTTTTTGAAATTTGGCATGATGATAGGGCAGGTCATGAAATTTTCAAAAACCACTGGCTACAAGTTGGCACACCCCTCTGATGGCTGGTAGCTGCAAAATTCAAAATGGCCACCAATAGGTACGAAACAGACAATATCTCAGCTTCTACTGATCATATATCTAAGTGTAATACCACTTTTTCCATGTTTTCGAGTACAGATAATCCATTTTTAAAGAGTTTTTTTTAGGATTTGAGATCAATTTAAATGTTACAGAGGAAATATCAATCATAAACTAAACCGCCTCTCACCTCCAGGAGGGGTTGTGCCAACTTGTAGCCAGTGGTTTTTGAAAATCTCATGACCTGCCCTATCATCATGCAAATTTCAAAAGGGTCCATCGATCCTGCCCAGTAACAACCACTTTTTACGCATGTCACTTTTTAAGAGTTTTTTTATTTTTATGTCATAGTGCCATGCTGCGTCCTTATCAAGAGAGCTGTTCTTGTATCAGCTGTCATTTGGCATCGAGGCTTGGAGAAACAACTGTGTCTGCCAGATCAGATCTGTCTCAGTATGGTTGGGAATGGAATGGACGGCTGGAGACATGGGTCCCGTACTGTACCGATTTGGGCGATGCAAGTGCTGCCTGTGCACTGATGCTCCACTGCACATGTGTTAGAGCTTGCAAAGGAAACTGCAAGTGTTTTAAAGCTGCAATTAGGTGCACACCATTGTGCAAATGTCAAGGTGGTTGCTGCAACAATATGGAGTGATGTGATCGAGCAGGAAAACAATTATCATGTTGGTGTGATTCAGGATGACAGTTCCATTGATGCTTTGTGTTTCATTTAATATGTTTCTTCGTTTGCTGCTTGACCTCAGTGACCTTGTAATTGACCTCAAATCCTAAAATACTCTAAAAATTGATTATCTGTACTCGAAAACATGGAAAAAGTGGTATTACACTTAGATATACGATCAGTAGAAGCTGAGATATTGTCCGTTTCGTACCTATTGGCAGCCATTTTGAAGTTTGCAGCTACCGGCCACCAGGGGGGTGCGCTAACTTGCAGCCAGTGGTTTTTGAAAATCCCGTGCCCGGCCCAAACATCGTGCCATATTTCAAAAAGGTGTCACAAAGTGCACGATTCCGACATGTTCCCCCCCCACACCCCCCCCCCCCCCCACTAATACAATTACGATTTTGAAACACGATCGACACAGACCTTGCTCCTGAATCCGGAAGTGAACAGATGATAACGGTTCACTGCTTTGATAATCTCAATACAATCGTGATTTAGCATTATATTTTGATATATTAATACTGTTGCGGATCTCGAGCTCGTCAACGTACTGGGGGGGGGGGGGGCGGGGGAGGGTTAAGCCCTGCTCCCCCTCGAGCTTCAAGTCCACGAGGCCGCTACCCACACTACACTCGTGGGGGGCGGATTGCCCGTGGGGGGCGGATTGCGTGGGGGGCGGATACAAGTCCAGCAATTCCAGCCGCCGAACCCACAGCTAACGCACGGAAGGGTTAACGGTCACGACATGAGTACCTTCAACACACGCAGCCATGAGAACGGGGGCTGAACCTCGCACGAGTCACGCTGGTATTTAACGCCCGAGCGGTTTGTGCATCGCGTAACTCGTGCCGTTAACACTATGGAACCCGATCAAGCGGTTTTAATTCGTGCAATGCTAGGTCAATGGTGAAAAGACGATGGCGGCCAGGTTGGAAACAAAACCACAGGATTTATTCACAAATGTACAATATTCAGAGAAAAGGGACACAGTGGAGAACCTTAACGGCCTTACTTACGGTCCCAGACAAGGGCCCTCAGACTCGTTTGGGGAAGGGGAGGAAGAGGGGAATGCGCCCAAAGTGCGGCCGCTCGTGCAGTTTGCCCAGATGGGCTCGCTGGGCGGATACCCCCAAGGATGTTCGCGGCAGGGGCGTTGATCACAGTCATGCACATAACAGGAATCTGAGGAGCGTATCTCAAGGTCAGCGAGGCAGAGCGCACGTGCAGGGAGTCCAGGCAGAGAGGTCGTCAGGGCAGAGAGAGCGTTCCGAGTCCCGGGCCAGAGAGAGAGAGAACGAGGGTCCGGGCCGGGTTTTATAGCCCCCCCGGAGCCCCCCTCGAATGTTCCACGGGCCTCTGGCCACTCCCTTCAGCCTCCATTGGCTGTAACTTACTGGCCACTCCCTTTAGCTCTCATTGGCTGTAACTTACTGGCCACTCCCTTTAGCTCCCATTGGCTGTAACTTACTGGCCACTCCCTTTAGCTCTCATTGGCTGTAACTTACTGGCCACTCCCTTTAGCTCCCATTGGTTGTTCGCTGCTTACCGGCCATGCCCTCCATCTCCTCCCTCGGACCTGCTAGACTTGTCCTAGGCCCATGACACGGCACTTCAGGCTGCAATGAGGCCTACCATTACTCTACCTGACTCAACGCATACTAACACTGGGAAGGAGACTCTACTTCACATTTAATAAGAAATAACGAACTATGCGAGGCTACATGTTGTGGTGTAACTAACTATAGGGGGGTTGCCTTTATTTACAAAACGCAACAATACTATTGTGTTAAGTTGTGATTGGAATGATGAATGATGCTGTTTGAAATGAAAATATGTAGATATTGAGTTTAAAGCAGAATGAGGAAATGACGTAAGGGTTTCCATCCGTGAAATTCGCAGATTCCCCATTTGCAGTTTCGCCGTTGACTGTATTTAGCAACATTCAGTCTGAGTACGTTTTTTTTGCCCAAGTCCTTCACGAACCTTCTGTCAATGCCTGACGTTCGACTGAAGGTGGCACAGGATTGTGGTATTTATTGAAAATTTTTAAATACTTGCATTATTTGCTGAACCTGCTAACTGGTATCCTCACCCAGGTCATGCTATCCTCTTCAACTAAAGTACCGGTAACAAACAAGCTCAGTTACGCTGTTGTTAGGCTACAGGTATTGTTTTATATGCATGGTATAGGCTCGGGGAAGAGCTAGGACACAGAACAAATCATGACAAAACATCAACAAAGGGAACAGCAGGAGAAAGGGGAACACCAATAGCAGGGCAGAGGGAGAAGGTAGATGGAGACGAACAACCAGGGAAGCAGGTAACGATGAGGGGTAGAGGAAATGAGGCCACTCCAATAAGGAAATGAGGCCACTCAAATAAGGAAATGAGGCCACTCAAATAAGGAAATGAGGCCACTCAAATAAGGAAATGAGGCCACTCAAATAAGGCCAACTCAAATTTGGGCCATCATTGCCGTGGTGCACTCTCAGATTATTTTTTGCTACAGCTTTAAACATCAATCTTCCTGATTGTTTAATAAAGTCTAAATAAACTAATTTTGATCGATTGACACATCTTGGGTAGGGTACCAAGCGAAGCGATACATGGCAAAAAACTACTTAGCAGTTCTTGCACAATTTGTTGATTGAAAATTTTGAAATCTTGTAAATATTTTCAAGTATTTGCGTTTGTTTGTGCATTTTTATGTCACTATTCCACGTCCAAACTATAGCACCTAGAGGCCCTAACTTTTTGGTGTCGGTACTTCAAAATCTGGACAAGGTTTTAAGGTACCACAGGTTGGCCGTTTTGAAGTCACCAAAGGCAGCTATAAAGTGAATATTGGGATATAGGGTCTGGCAATGCTGCTGCCAGCGTGCAGGCAAAACGTAACCGTCATGAGGTCAATATATCCATAGCTTTTCAGTGTCCAACATGTCCCAAGAACCATCGCTTGGAAAAGCCCACCCAGCCGGGCAATGCTGGATACTCCCCCACCACCCTTCTGGGTGGCCCAGGTTAGTCCCTCTATCATACAATCATTTGAACAACACAATATTCCTGTAGTTTATTGGATAAGTGTGTTGGTGTTGCATTCAGTAATGACACGAAATGTACTGCTTGCAAACGCAATGGTTTAATCACAGCTTTCACCAGGCATCACAGCAACGCCTTTAGGCCTCAAAGCACGTGCCTGTCTAAGCCCCTCCCACACTCACAAAAGCAACCGTCACTTCCGTTCCCGATAACGTCACTGCCTTGTTTCAAAAATGAATTATAAACATCAGAATTCTAAACATAACAGTTGGTTAACAAATGAATTCAACAGCAGTTTTGATTTCAGAGTACAGCAACATGAAGTGGGTATTGCAGTTGACGCAAGATGATAGTGCGGTGGGGGGATCGAAGGGGGTATTAGATACCGGTGAAGGAGCTGTGCTCCAACTCGAATCGAACGAATGGACGCGACAAAAAGCTGGAATTCGTCCGAGTTTCTTTATTGCATCAAATCAACTCGGGTACTCTGAAAAGCCCGTTTATCGGGCAGCATTATATACAAGCACTCGAATATCTCATGCCGGAGCGTTTGCCCTTAAAAGGCGCGACTAGGCGTGTCCGGGAGACCTGGGCGAGTCTGGACATGCCCGGGAACGGCGAGACTGGGTGTCGCCGGACGGGCCGGGCGTGCCTGGACATGCCCGGGAACGGCGAGACTGGGTGTCGCCGGACGGGCCGGGCGAGCCCGAGAAAGGCGAGTCCGGGCATGCCCGGGAAAGGCGAGTCTGGGCATGCCCGGGAAAGGCGAGACTGAGTGTCGCCAGACGGGCCGGGCGTGCCTGGACATGCCCGGGAACGGCGAGACTGGGTGTCGCCGGACGGGCCGGGCGAGCCCGGGAAAGGCGAGTCCGGGCATGCCCGGGAAAGGCGAGTCTGGGCATGCCCGGGAAAGGCGAGACTGAGTGTCGCCGGACGGGCCGGGCGTGCCTGGACATGCCCGGGAACGGCGAGACTGGGTGTCGCCGGACGGGCCGGGCGAGCCCGAGAAAGGCGAGTCCGGGCATGCCCGGGAAAGGCGAGTCTGGGCATGCCCGGGAAAGGCGAGACTGAGTGTCGCCAGACGGGCCGGGCGTGCCTGGACATGCCCGGGAACGGCGAGACTGGGTGTCGCCGGACGGGCCGGGCGAGCCCGGGAAAGGCGAGTCCGGGCATGCCCGGGAAAGGCGAGTCTGGGCATGCCCGGGAAAGGCGAGACTGAGTGTCGCCGGACGGGCCGGGCGTGCCTGGACATGCCCGGGAACGGCGAGACTGGGTGTCGCCGGACGGGCCGGGCGAGCCCGAGAAAGGCGAGTCCGGGCATGCCCGGGAAAGGCGAGACTGAGTGTCGCCAGACGGGCCGGGCGTGCCTGGACATGCCCGGGAACGGTGAGACTGGGTGTCGCCGGACGGGCCGGGCGAGCCCGGGAAAGGCGAGTCCGGGCATGCCCGGGAAAGGCGAGACTGAGCGTCTCCGGGCGGTCTGGGCGAGCCCGGCACAGCGATCGCTCCGTGGTTGCGTCCTCGGCAGGTGTAAGGCGATTGTGTATGTTCAGCGGCAACCGCTACACCGGTAAATATTTTTTGACCCTTCTGATTTCAGCAGCTAGTGATGTTTGATGTACTGTAGAACACAAAATAGTTGTTTTGAAGAAAAGGTATCTTCAGGCTGCAAACAGCAACATTCATTTACAACTCAACTTTGTGAGTAAGCCGACAAGTAAAGTAGGTAGATAATTTCAAAGAATTCATGAATGGATAGCCTAGCTTGCACCGACTTTAAGTATGAAGCGCAATGGCAGCCATTTAGAAAGAGGGAGAGACACAGAGAAAGCGAGTCAGAGTCAATAAACTGATAGTTCATTTAAAAGTAGATCAGTATATCTCTTGGCAAGTCTGTGAAAATCCACAAAGCATCATTATGGAGTCAGGCCGTGATATAGGAAGGATAATAGGCATTCTATTTTGATTAATTATAGTCCCTGTGTATATTGATGCTAATGAAAGGGTTAATTTGAGAGGTCGACATGAGGCTGGCATTTGGATGTAAGGGTTGACAAGGGATGTACAAATGAACAAAGTAAGTGAGAGGAGAAATGATTGTGAGTCTGTATGAAAGTCAACACAAGATGGCAATGAAATGAGACCCCAAAGATGAAGATAATTAAAGATTGTAATGAACAGATATGGGTTAGTGATCTTTAGGTTTTTGAGGGCTTCACTTGTAAAGTCAAGAAATATAATGGAGGTCAGTGGAAAGCTTATAAATCTGGAGAAATTGACAGGAAGGAGGTAAATGCTGGATGCCTGTGATATGCTCAGGACTGAAGACTGGTGCAAGGCTGAAAGGGAGAGGCCTATGCTAACACTAGGATTTTCCTTTCCTCTGGATGGTTTGGTACAAGTCCAGATTTTAGTTTTAGTTGAATTGGAATACTTATGCCAAAACGGGATCTTGTGTATCAGGAGAATTATATGGAAATGTTTGTCAGCACATGCGGCATCCCGGATGTGAGGAAGTGTATATTGTTACGGATGCAGGTCCGATAACTCTGAAAGCCTGGCGTGTCTATCAAACAATCATGGACGCCTTCTACAACACTCACCTCTGGCCGGATTTTCGTGCCCATAGCCAAGCAAACCAGTGTTACGTTGCACACCCTATTGCCAATCACACCAAGTAATCACTTACGCCACCTGCCCCAGGAGCACTATCTTAGATCAATCCCGAGCAGGATAAGTCAAGTCACCACATAAACTCTTTCATTAATTTATTACAAATATGGAAGTTTGCAAATGGTCGTTGGGGAATTCAAATGGGAAAAGGTGGGAGACTTGAAGAAAGGCAAGGCAAGCAATGCCCACAAAGGTGCAAACACATATAGTCATATACTGTATGCATTCCCACTTATCCACGACCTGCTAAATCCGCCTTCGGATGCCTTACAACAATTACATAGCTTCTTTAAGTTAAATGTATCCAGGCACCCAAAGAAAGGAAAGAGTGTGGAGAAAGGGGTGAGAAATGGTGGTGAGAAAGAAGTAGTGTGGGGTGTGTTATGCCCCCGACACACCTGCAGCAACTCCGGTTGAAGCTACGGTCACCCACTGCTCGGCGGTTCAGGTTCACGTCCCACGCACTCCCTCCTGGGTGCCTCCCTTCTCTCCATCAGCACTCGACTCGTGCGGGGTCGCTAGATGTTCTTTTGGCCGAATGTGATGGACTGTGTGGCTGTGCGGGAGTCTTGTGGTGTTACGAGGTGAGGCGGCGGTTCCATGGTTGCGTGGCACCAACCGGATTATGGGAAGGTGTGCATCGATGTGTGTGTAAAAGCCACGGAAAGCATGACAGATGAAAATGGGAAAAGTCAGAAAGGTGTGAAGAATGTCAATGAATGAAGAAAAGAAAGTCAGAAAAGTTGGAATGTAAAGAAGTGTCTGGGAAAGGTTTCTGTAAAGTGTGGAAGAGGCGCAATGAGAGAAAAGCTGTTCGACCCAAAATTCTCTCTCTGCATTCTATGCATTCCTTCCTATATTCCTTAACCACACCTCCCCCCTTACTCCTCAGCTCCACGGCCCTTCATTGGTGCAGGACTTATGGGGCAGTCAAGGCCCTCCTTCATGGCAATTGGCTGAGTCCTCTCCTCTGACCCAGCAACGTTTTCAGATTGGTGGAGCGGCCTCTGCAGGAAATCTTTCTGGGAAATGGGCGGAGCCTCAGGGATTATCGCTTACCTGTCAGATAAAAAAAACCAAAAAAAAAACCACCTTTAGAGGCCATTTTTCCCCGCAAAGCGGGGGTTGGCCTTTTTCGGGAACCGTGGTTGTTGTTGTTTTTTTTGTTTTGTTTGTTTTTGGGTCCCCCTTTTGAAGCAATGTTTTACGGCCGGATGCCCTTCCTGCCACCAACCCTTTTTGTCGCCTTTTACGACAAGCAGGGAATTACCAGTGAACTGGTTCTCAATTTGATGGATGGTTTTCGTTTTGGGGGAAAAGGTGGGACAAAAAGCTCAATGGGGAGCTCAATGGGATCCTCTCATTTCCACTGCTTGTCAAGGCTAGAGTGTCCCAAGGCGGTGTATTTGTCCAGTGCTATTCCTAATCTTTATCAATGATCCCTCTGGCTCTGGAAAATCCTCTTTATCTATTTGCGTATAACCACCATCTGCCATGACTTCCCATCCTTCACATAGACAGACAGCTGGCTGCCTCTTCCCTCTCCAGACATTGATAGAATCACATGCTAGTCAAACACTTGGAATGTCACAAGCCTCGACTTTGTATACAAAAAAGATGTGTGGTTTGGTTGTCAGTTTACATCAGTAGTTTGCCGTTCTATGTGCAAATACATTTTCAAACAGATTCCAGCTGCTGGCAAACATGAAATTCAAGACTTTCACCCTTTTGAATGGCTGATTCATTCATATATTGTAAAGCTTGCTAGCTATATCTATCATCTTTACTTCCGTTCGTTGTGCAATGTGTTCTCTTCTGATGAAACTAAATTGCATGTCATAGGCCTTCGATGTTACCATGGAATATCCAGCCTCAGATTCATCTCTGCCAAATAGCTCTCTGTTGTCAGACGATTCCTTCACCCCTGTAAAGTTGTGATAGCATGATCTGGCTCCAGGACCTTCTTCAGCCACTAGTTCTCTTGATGGAGCTGAAAGTACCGTTACAGTATTTAGTAAGAAACTGAAGATAAACACATTCGAGTCATTCCATGAGAAATTCAAGGTGTATTCTAAGAGGTGGAAGGAAGAGTGATGTTAAATGTCTAACATTGTCCAATGTCATTCAACCTTGGACATGGAGCTTCTACACACACCACACTGGATGGAGGCCCTCAATGTGTTACGGATTCGTCACTTCCGTTGTTGTGGTTCTCATCCACTGTAAACATTTTTGGTTGCATGTACTATTATTGTTATCGTTTCAGTGAAATAGAGATAACTATTTTCAAAAGGAAAAAAAAAGTTAGTGTTTTAAAAAGCAACCAGAAACCGGATCGGGAACCGGACGAAGAAGAGGAAGAAGGAGAAAAGAAGAGGCGGAGCGAGTGAGGTGGACAAGGAGCCGAGCTGTTTGGAGGTCTGGAGCAAACGCTGGCGAACGGAGGTCACCAGTGAACTTTGGGGTTTCCTGGGAAAGGGATTCCTGCGACAGAGTTGTTATCGCTGTGACAGATAAACCTGCGTGACAGGTTTTGCGGTTGATTCCGAAGAGAATCATTAGAGTGCCGTTACCTCTCGAGAATGGACTGTTGGCCATTTTACCTCGCGCCTGATTTTGCATCGCTCCAGGTTTTTCCCCTCGCTTCAACCATTTCAACGGATCCAGCCGTTAACCTGGTGTGTGTGTGTAACGTGGATTTTGAGTGGGAAATTGCGGTTCGCCGATTGGGAGCCGTTGAACGTCCATACCCGAAGGTGTGATTTCCCAGCCGCCTCTTGAGGACACTTTTGCCTATCTTTGGCAGTGTGACTGTCAACCGAGCGGGATTCTGGTCTCGATACAACATCGTTCTGACGATCACTGGAGTGGATCGACTATGGCTTGAATCTGGAACCAACTTTGGCTTGATGCCGGGATAGAGACATTGGGAATGCTATTTTCGCTCACTTGGAGCACAGTGAGTTATATTGTACGAAACTGATGGTACCATCATAGGAATGATATATTGGTTGTACAATTTTTTTTTTTTTTTTTTTGTATACAAGATCGAGGCTCGTGAAAGAGCTAACATTAATCACACAAAAAGACAAACCGACACACAAAACACAAAAAACAAGGGGAGCGGTAGACAAGATGGGGAGAGAGGGGGAAGGACACAAAAGAGAGGGGGAAGGACACAAACACAACATTTGAGAGCAGGGACATCGGGAGGACTTGGGGGGAGGTGGGAGAGGATTAAAACATATGAACACTGCAAGGACTCTGGGGTGAATTACCGGGGGTAGAAAAGATCAAGGTTTTCGATGGGGGAAGATAAGAGATGGTGGTGAACAGCTGTTTTAAAGACCTGGAGGGAGGAGTGGGATTGAAGGGAGTGGGGGAGTTTGTTCCAGAGGCGGGAGAAAAGGGGATGAAAGAGTGAAGGTGAGCAGAGAGCCTAGACTTTGGCAGTTTAACCAGAAGAGGGTTGCAGGCAGATCTTGTGCGACCTGAAGGAATATTGGGGGGACAGAGCACAGAGAGAGCTGGGGGAGCAAGGCCGGAGAGGAGTCGGTAGAAGACAGAAAGACCACCAACCTGCCTGCGGTGAGTGAGTGAAAGGCCCTCGGCGTTGACTACATCGCAGGAGATTCCAATGATTCTGAAAGCTTTGGCCTCAACAGCGTGAAGCCGAGCAAGGTGTGAGGCAGGAGCACCAGCCCAGAGGGGGGAACAGTATTCCATTGAGCTGCGGATGAAAGCCTTGTATGTGGTGAGGAGATCAGGTGTGCCAAGGAAGGACTTCGCACGACGGAGGATGCCCAGTCGGCGACTGGCTTTGGAGGCCAGCTTGGAAATGTGGTTTTCCCAAGAAAGATCATGGCAGATAGTGAGACCCAAAAGCTTGAGCGACAGAACTTCTTGGAGAGGATTGTTGAGAAAGTAGATGGGAGGGTTGTCCAGTCGGTCCTTTCGGAGAGACATTGTAAGAGTGTGAGATTTGTCAGGATTGAAAGACATGTTCCACTTGTTTGACCAGTCTGTGATTTTGTCCAGGTCTGCAGAGAGTGAGGAGGCTGCAGACTGCCGATCTGAGGGATGAGGAATGGAGCGACAGAGAGTAGAGTCGTCAGCAAAGAGATAGAGAGGATTTTCAAGAGAGTCAGAGAGATCATTGATGAAGACCAGAAAAAGCACAGGGCCCAGAACACTACCTTGGGGAACTCCAGCCTGAACAGGAAGAGGAGATGAGAGAAACCCATTCAGGGCCACACGTTGACTACGACCAGAGAGGAAGTCCGCCAGCCATGCGTGGAGATTTCCATGGATACCAAAGGAGGAGAGTTTGGAGAGCAGAGCAGGGTGCCAGGCCGTATCGAAGGCACGTGAAATGTCAAGGGAGACAGCTCTAATTTCCTGTTAATTGATTAATATTGTTATTGCTGTTATTCTTGTGTGACCTTAATACAATACTTGTTTGTTGGTAACAATTGGTGTGGTTTCACCATTGATCTTTGACACACAGAATAACACATCTTTCTGCCGTGACTCCTCTCGGGGCTCGGAGGTACACCGTGACCGGGGTTTGGGGAGGAGCACGTAACAGAAATGTCAGCCGTGAGATCAGGGCCGTCTCTCTGCAGGACGTATCTCGTGCTTTTGATACAGTTTGACATCCTGCCTTTACTCTTCAAACTCTCTGCCTATGGCATCCAAGGTCAACTCCACACTTGACTTTCTGACTTCCTCTACTCTGATAGCAAACATGTGGCGCTGAACAGAATCCTTTAATCTCATCTCTCTGTCAAGGCTGGAGTGACCCAAGGTAGTGTCCTGGGCCCAGTGCTATTCTTGATCTGCATAAATGATTTCTCTGAATCTCGGGGAAATCCTCTTTATCTATTTGCTGATGACTAGGCCTGGTGTTGGCTTAGCAGTTAAGGTGCCAGCTTGGGATCCTAGGATCCTGGGTTCAAATCCCAGTCGATTGCTGAATTCACGCCAGGGGGGTTGACACAGCCCATCATCCTTCCGAGGTCGGCAAATTGAGTACCTGTTCACTGGTAATTCCTTGTGTGTCGCAAGAGGCGACTAACAGGGTGGGCGGCAGGAAGGGCATCCGGCCATAAAACATTGCCTCAAAAAGGGGACCAGGGTGCCCGAAAAAGGCCAACCCCTGCTCTGCAGGGAAAAATGGCCTCTAAAGGTGGTTCTTCTATTTGCTGATGACTACTGTGCGTGAGGCTTCACCATGCGTGCTGACTAGCTTAAACATTGCTACGACATATGATTAGATTTTTTGGGTTCCCTCATCATGAGACCCAAACAAAGCCAATGGAAATCTGACGCAACAAACCCAGGCAGTGTAGAGGCCTACAGGCCTGATGTCTTATACCCACCAGAAAACCAAGATGGCGGCCATATTATTTAGTCTGGGTGCCATGGTGGGTGTAGTCAAGCGACAAATGTGGGTGAGTTCCGGCAGCTGTCCGACCAATGGGTGCACATTTCAAAAATCGACCCACAACAACAACAACAACAACCACACAGAGCTCTTGTAGACTTGTGACAGTCACAGGTAAAAATGAAAATTCTATGTGCGTTATTGATTACCGTGAAATGTTCCTGGTAGTAGAACAACAACCAAACGTTTTGAAAGCCGATAAACAGGAACATGAGTCTGTTATTGGGAACAGGTGCTAGGTGACATCATCTACAAGATAAAATGTGGGGTTTTACTCGATTTCAGAAGATGGCAGGCTGCTAATATGAATGTGGAAGAGCCCAGGAGCTGAGGTTATTTCCCTTGTAAGACTGGCTGATCAATCTGGAGGGCGGAGTAGTGAAAGTCATTAATAACGACATGGTTCTTGCGCTCACAGAGGAAATCAACCTGGCTGGAATGATTGGATCGTCCTTTTTTATTTATTTTTTATACTTCCATACGCAGTGATGAACACCGGGGCCTGTCGAAGGACCGGTATACAAGCTAGACCATGGTATGACTATCCATCTTAAGTTGAGGGGGTATTATTTTTCTGCCATGGTGAAAGTATTTTGTGAGTTAGTGAACACGATATTCTACTCCACTTTTAAATTTGTTTGAATGTGAAGTTATATTGTGCTTCATTTTCTAAATATGGAGGATGGCACAGATGGCACTTAATCAGTGATTACTTGGATGTGTTATTTTGGCTTTTTTAAAAGTATATATAGCCCATGGATGTTCTTTAAGTATTAATGTGTTAATTACTCGAATGTGCTAATGATCATCACTATGGGCGTGAGCTCTGAGGTTGCTCCACAGATGAATACATCTAAATATAATAAAGGGAAGTTTTCCATGTGGTTTTTAAGTTGCGAGAAAGATCCAGCTTGTTAAGGTCCTGACATGATTTCTGAGCAATGTCGTGATTCAGGAAGGTGGGAGTGAGATTGCTTCTCTGGGAAGCTGAAAGGGTGATGATGCAGGGAGGGTGTGCTATGGCTGCCCAATCTGTACATAGCGCCCATTGGTTGGGTTTCTTCCTATTACCTGAAACAAGCATCCACAAAGAGTTTGGATGGCCTGAGATAACGAAACCGAAGACAGACCAATTAATGACACTTTTTCTGATGCTGTTGTTTATGAACCAAAACTACAAGTGAACCCTGCTGTGTTTATTTCCTGCATCCAGTCAGCAAGGGATCCTTTTATGAGTTTGATAATACAGAGAAATGTAGACACAGGAAGAGACCATTATTGGTCATACCTGCATCACCTGCAAATCTGCATCACATCCGCACCGAGGTACCTGTGCCAAACACAGTTAATGTATATTATAATATGCATTAACTAACATTAACTAATAATTATATAACTAACCCCAATCCAGGAGTTTCACAAGGAATGTGCACACAGGCCTATTCCATTCATATGTCACATTTTCTTTTTTTTAATATCCCCAACCTAAAAAATGAACAGCTGGGTATATATATCCCTTCCTGAAGTATGTTGTGTTCCCAGGTGCAGCACCCCTGCTGTATACAAACGGCTGTTCCAGATCCCATCAGGTAGCTCACTGTAAAGTTGGCTAATCCCACTGAATTTATATGACATTATATATGACATATGACACGTATGGAGTCAGGCACTTTGGCCCTACCCAGAACTTCCATCACCAGCTGATTGGGGCTGGATGAAAACAGGGACTTCTTGGACACCAATTTGGACCACAATACCACTGATACAGGAGGCATGTTCAGAGCTTACAAGCTGCCATTGTAAGCCGGCCTGTAAAGGCAACTGTAAATGCTCCAGGGCAAATCTGCCCTGCACATCACTGTGTGACTGCGATGGACAGTGCTTGTAGTACTTCGCGTCTGTGCAAGAGACTCCACCTTTCAAGTGCCCACAATATTTTAAGTTAAAACTGCAACTGTGTGTAACTTTGATTAATTAATACCATTCCATTGTTATCAAAGACCAATAAAACAATGTGTAACACTTGGAATTGAAATTTTACCTAAAATACTATGAGAGATTCAAGGAAAATGGAAACACCGTGGCGGCCATCTTGAAATTAAAGATGATGGATGCCACTCTTAATGCAATTGATCCCATTGGATTCAGAGACCATGAAAACATGGGGTAAGACACTGGAACTGTGGTGTTATCGCTCATAGTATAGAAGTTATTGAGGGAAATAGGTCACAGAGGGCAGTCATGTTGAAATTCAATATGGCGGCCACCAGGGGTTCTGAATTTTTGGGCACCCCTCAGGAAAACAATTGTATAGGTCCATACTACATCTGTGCCAAATTTGGTGCTTTCCTGAAAAAATGAATGATACGCCCTATTTTTCGGTCTTAACTGCCTAAGTAACAATAGATTGACAAAATATAGATTTTCTTCAATAAGCGTGACTATCAAAATGACACAATCCGTCCCAGAATGCTTTGTGTGCACGTGCAGAAACCCCCCCGCAACAGTTCAAACTTTGCGCATATATAATGAATGACGGCATACAAATGCACGCCATTGTTGTTCGACATCAGATCCAAGATGGCCGACTGGCAGCCATTTTGTTGCTCAAACGTGTCCCCAATCATTTCTTGCACATGCATGGTCTAATTTTGTTCATACTTGGCACAAGCATGGTATATGATGGCATACACATGCACCTCACGTTATTTTGCCATCTGATCAAAGATGGCCGACTGGTAGATTGGCGACCATTCTAGTTGTAAAAAAACCCGATATTGAACACATTCTCAACCATTCCTTGGACATGCATTTACTGTTCTTGCTCAAACTTGACAAACAGATAAAGAATGATGGCTTACATAAGCACGTCATTTCTTTTCGAGATGAGATTCAAGATGGCTGACTGGCAGCCATTTTGTTACTTAAACATGTCCCCAACCATTTATTGAATATGCATGGTCGGATTTTGTTCAAACTTGACACAAAGACAATACAGGAGAGTATACATATGCAGAACATTTTGTTTTATAATCCGACCAAAGAAGGCCTACTGACGGCCTTTAACGCCCTGCAGCAAAATTAATAAAACCGCGGGGTTTAACATTTTATGACCTTTTCTTCCTGTTTGTACTGAAAGAAAAGAAATACGTGGGAAAGAGGTAGACGGGACGTCGGGAATGGAATGGTACAGACCAAGCGACATCACAGACAAGTATAGGGATAGGGGAGATTTGCAAACGTATATACAATGATGAAGGAATAAATAATCCTAACCCATTATGGCATTTCACACACCACACTCTTACTGACAAATGGAAATCAGGCAAGGACTTCAGCAAGTACAGGGTTGGTGGTGTCTGCAGGTCGCTAGTGCACAGGTGAAGTTTATTTTGGGGACCATAAGTGTGGCAGGAGCGATGCGGTGCAGGTGAAGGATTGTGAGTCGGTGTCCACGTCTCCAGCGAGCCACAACCCAGTTCCAACGACAACGCAGAGAGTGTGAGACACTGAGACAGAGAGCGATGTTATCCTCACAGTGGTCACACTCCATCTGTAGCTTGCATGCATGGACACAGCCCTCGTTGGCTCTGGGACAGACTTACTCCTGTAAGTTTACCTGCGGCCAGCTACATAGTTGACTTCATGCTGCTTGTGGGAGACGCCATGAGAAACGGAAGGTTAAAAGAATCCTGTCTAGTAGAAGCGAGTCACTGAAAACGCGCACACAGCGCATGTGCAATAGGCTGGCCTACTTTTACAAAATAGTACTCTGGGATATTTTGTCATCCAAAAGCAAATACCAACACTTGGGAAGAGGACTTAAGCCAACTTCTTTCCTGAAAGTCCTAGCTGTGTCAATGTGTTTTATACCTCTCTCACCCCCAACCCTCCCCCCCTCCCTCGCCCATGCCTCCTCCCCCCAAGCCCTCTCCCTCCCACGGATCTCCCGATGTCCCTGTTCTCTGCTGTTGTACTTGTGTGCTTCTCACTCTCTCCCCATCTTGTCTCCCGCTCCCTTTATAGCATGTTTTATGTGTCCGTTTATTATATTTTTTTGTGATTAATTTTAGCTCTGACACGAGTCTCGATCTTGCATACAAAAAAAACAAGCCGCTTCCAAAAGAACGTTGCATTCTACAGTTCACGAGATCAGCGGTGTGTATAGTTGGATCATCAACCTTCGTTTTCCCAATCAGAATAAGGATATTTTCATCAATGTGGGTTGGTTTGTTTCGTGTTCCTATATGAACATGTGACCTATGATGCTGAGACCACAGGTTCAAATGCTATACCATGTTAATTTATTCATCCATTGTCTCCCATAGAAATATCCTTGTAAATACGTGTAAAAGTGCCCAATGTCTCCTGATATATGCCCAAGTTTCACCATGAGCCACAGATCGATGAAGGAGTTATTGAACTCTCGATTAGAGGTGTCAAAACAGCTTTATATAAAAGTCCAGTCAATCATGAATTAAACACGTCAAATGATGAAACACCTCATTTGCATATTATTTGCAAAAATTGGTTATTGCCTCCACCTCCGCCACATGTTTGTCTGTCAGTGAGCAGGATATCTCAAAAAGTTATGGACGGATTCAGACGAAATTTGGTGGACAACTCAGGTGTGTCACAAGGACGAATTGATTCGATTTTGGATCCGGATACTGGAATTTTATAACTTCACCATTGAGAGATCGGGATAAAAACATTATATAGCACAATATTTCAAAATGTTATGGACGGATTATGACAAAACTTGGTGAATGAGTTGTTTAGGTGACGAGAACAAACTGATTCGATTTTGATTCAGGTCCGAATCCAAATCGGACCTATCAGTGTGATGCAAAAGGTAAACTGTTCAGTCTGGTGGAGGCACGCTCTCTCTACCGAGTGTCGTTCTTCAGTGTGATTTCTGAGCCCACCACCGAGGGTGGACAGTTATGTTTTCACCAGTTTGTCTGTTTGTTATAACGAAAATTGAACATTTTCATCATCTGTCAGTTTGTCTCGTTACTTGGCAAAAAAAAATTAACAAGTATGTTTATCACTCCGGTTTGTGTGTTTGTTTATCTGTCTGCTCACTTATACTTGCCTACAGGTCACAATTTTAAACCGATCTTCACGAAACTTTACCAAATGGTCGAGTTCGTGGTCTGACAGAATCCTATTTCTTTTTCAGGTCAAAAGGTCAACATGGGCCAAATTTCTAAAATTGACAATTTTCATCCGATTTACTTGACTTGAAGACGATTTGCATGTCAGGTCACATAATTCAACCACAAACTAGAACGCCACTCAGTAGAGCGCATACTCCCGCCGTGGGTTTAGTTGGAATAATACGTTTTGTTTAACATCCCCTCTCCCCAAAACAATAAATGAAAAAGAAAGTAAGCCCTAACTGTCACAGAATTTATTTTGATATATCTCGGAATTAGAGGAGAAAAACATCATTTTTATAGATCATTAGAGGATAAAAACAAGAATAAAAGCTTTAATGCAGTAAAACATGAAAAATCTTTCCCAAAAAAATTTCCCAAAAAATTTTCTGGATCCGGAATAATATCCTGAGCTTCACCAAAAACTAATCAATTCTTCCTTATCCCAAGGGCAATCATCCCACCAACTTTCATCCAAATCCGTTCAGAACTTTTCCAGATATCTTGTTCACGAACATACGAACACACACACACGGACAGACACGATCGAATGCGTTACTCCCTGGCGGGAGTAATAAACCTGAAAATCGCAGAGCCAGAACCAGAACCAGAATTATTTATTTGGTCTGGGAAGCCCATGCGAGGTTTCTTCTTCTTCAGCCTCTCACAACCCTGGGTGAATATGCGATCTTTTTTTTAAAAAGTTGGAATTTTGCCAAATCTGTTTTATTCGTTTGTTAATATACCTCAGCCATTGACAAATCTGGAACTAATTCTTTATAGGTTCATCAAATACTGACACCGCGAATGACATTCGCTGAGCTAAATGTTGATATCTCTTCTGAGGTAAAAAGAAAAAAAAACCCCCCCAAAAAACAGTTTTAAAGCATTATACGTATCAAACGATACATTTTATGAAACGAGGAAACCTAATACACACTTTGGTGGTTTTAAAATGACAGAATATGTCTTTATTAGAAAGAAAGAAAAAAAAGAACATTGAAGATGACTCTGCTAAAAAAATACACCGCTCTAACGGATAACCACGAGTTTAAATTACATTTACAACAAATATGAAAACTATTTTCATATCACAATGTTAAATATAGAATATATAGAAGATAATGTTTAAAAAAATGAGCCCTATCTTCCAATGGTAAAAAAAATCCTTAAAAAAATTCCTGCATCGGGAATAATATGCTGAGCTTCACCAAAAACTAATCAATTCTTCCTTATCCCAAGGGCAATCATCCCACCAACTTTCATCCAAATCCGTTCAGAACTTTTCCAGATATCTTGTTCACAAACACACGAACACACACACACATGGACACGAGTGAATGCATTACTCCCTGGCGGGAGTAATTATTTGTGAGGTCAAAAGGATGCTCCACTGAGCGGCATTCTACTTTGTTTTAGTTTGCCAAGTGTCGCTCTATGAGTGATTTTTCATCCGTTTGTTTGTCTGTCTTTGTGAACAAGATATCTCAAAAAGTTGTGGACGGATTCAAACGAAATTTGGCAGTGAGATAATGTATTATGACAAGCACGAAATGATTAGATTTTGGTGTAGATCCGGATTCGGATTCGGCTAGTAGAATTTTTTAAGTGATTCTTCACTATTTGAGGTCGGGCCAAAAACGATGTATAGTACGATATCTCAAAAAGTTGTGGACAGATTTGGACGAAACTTGGTGGAGAGGTTGGGTGTGTGACAAGGACGATTCAGTTCGATTTTAATGGAGATCTGAATATGGATTCGGATATGAGAATTATTAATTTTTTTCAGTGAATCTTCACCATTGAAAGATGGGGTGAAAAGCGATATATAACATGATATTTTAAAAAGTCATGGACGAGTTATGACTAAACTTGGGGGATGGGTTGGTTAGGTGACAAGAACAAGCCGATTAGAATTTGGTTCAGGTCCGAATCCAGATCCGGCCTATCAGTGGGATAGAAAGCATAAACTGTTCAACCTGGCAGAGGTATGCTCTCTACTGAGTGCCGTTCTAGTTAAATATGTAATTTCAACTTTTATACAACAATATTGCACGGAGTTTGCAAGACAAGTTGTTCATAAGCTGTTGAGCCTTCACAGACACCGAGTAATTGAACAAAGTAAGAAGGAATGGTGAATGTAAAGCAACTGATTATGTGAATACACATATCTAATGCTGATAAATTCAGGAAGTTTATTCAATTGATGAAAATTGTGATTCATCTTATTTTAAAAGTAAGCTTGTTCTACTGAAAATGGCACATTACACACTGTCGATATATTATGTATGTCCTCGTCCTCCCTCTTGCTTTCATCCGGAAAATAATCCACTTCATCATTCATTTGATGGAGTGACTCAGTTTGAACTTTTGAACCTTTCCTGAGTTTTAAGACTTTCTGTGAATGCAGATATCCTCACCTGACTCTACCAAGGTATACTGTATTTCATTTACTAGTAAACCCGCTCACTACGGGAGCGGCAAGGGGACACATGTTATTATCCTTATTACTGTTATTTATATTAGACTAGGTCATTGAATGGATCAGAACATGCTTGACAATATAACATGTTAGATCAGGTCATTGAAAGAATCATAGCGTGCACGACATTACATGTTAGATCGGGTAATTGAAAGTATCAGAACATACATGATATTATAACATGTTAGATCAGAACATGCATGACATTATAACCTGTTGTATGCCTATCAGGTCATTGAAAGGATCAGACTGTACATGACATTATAACATGTTGTATCAGGTCATTGAAAGGATCAGACTGTGCATGATATTACAACATGTTATATCAGGTCATTGAAAGGATAAGATTGTACATGACATTATAACATGTTATATCATTATCAGGTAATTGAAAGGATCAGACTGTACATATAACATATGTTATATCAGGCCATTGAAAGACTCAGACTGTACATATAACATATGTTATATCAGGCCATTGAAAGACTCAGACTGTACATGACATTATAGCATTATGTCAGGTCATTGAAAGGATCAGACCGTGCATGACATAACATGTTATATCAGGTAAACACCGCACACTAGGAAGGGAGTGGAGTGGGGGGGGGGGGGGGGGGGGGAAGGAAGGGTCATTCCTCTTTGGGGTATATAGATTACAGACGATCTCTGGTGGAGTCTCAATAACATTGGGTGTGTGTTCATTTACCAAGTTTCTTGTGGAGAGATCGCCAAGTGGTTTAAGCATTCGAACAAGCACTCCATTCAAAACCGTTAAGGAACGGCTGGCTTGACAAGCGCTAGCTAGCTGCTTTGGTAAACGAGTATAACCCAGGCTTCCTCCCTTTCAGTTTCGTGTTAAACAGCAGGAGCGAGTTTCAAATGTTTACTGTGAACAACGCCATGTTAGCACCAGGAAGAATCATGTTATTAACCCAACCCTTGTGGGGTATATAGAGTACAGTAGATCTTCATTCAGTTCTGCAAGTAAAACCTACCTCACGGATGTCGGGATTCCACCAAATGTATTTGTTTAGTGTTATAAACAGCATTAGCGACTGTTTAAAAAGCCAACCATGTGTGTTTGTGTTTTATAATATTTTTACTTCCTGTAGAAGCCGTTGCTCCCATAGAAACGCAATTATAATTATAAGATATTTATACACGTGATCCACCACGCAGTGACCAGGGTTGCCCCGTGATGTTTGACCATTTAACATAATTAATTAATTTATTTTAGGGGGAAGGACAACGGGCCGTCACCCACGCAGTCCACCTCGGCATCGACTATGCCCGGATGGCAGCGGACCAGGCCACTGACCCCGACGTCCAGGCCTTGCGGACCGCCGTCACAGGCCTCCGCGTCACTGAGGTGCCGTTCGACGGCGCGGGTGTGGCCCTCTGTGCGACGTCTCCCTTGGGCGGCCTCGCCCCATCGTGCCCGCGGGCTGGCAGCGCCAGGTGTTTGACGCCATCCATGGCCTGTCCCACCCGGGCGCGAGGGTCTCCCAAAGGTTGATCGCCAACAAATTAGTCTGGCATGGCCTCCGGAAGGCCGTCCGCGGCTGGGCCAGGACGTGCCTCGCGTGCCAGCACGCCAAGGTGCACCGGCACACCCAGGCCCCGTTGGCCCTGTTTACGGTGCCGGAACGCCAGTTTGACCACGTCCACATGGACCTGGTGGGACCTCTGCCCCCCTCGCGGGGTTTCACCCACATCCTCACCATGGTGGACCGCACCACCCGGTGGCCGGAGGCCGTGCCCTTGGCGTCGACGATGGCGGCGGATGTCGCGCAGGCTTTCATCGCCACCTGGGTCGCCCGGTTCGGCGCCCCCTCAGACATCTCGTCCGACCGCGGCCCCCAGTTCACCTCGGAGCTCTGGGGGGTGGTCGTGCAGGGGCTCGGGGTCCGGCTGCACCGAACCACGGCCTACCACCCCCAGGCTAATGGCCTGTGTGAGCGATTTCACCGCTCATTGAAGGCCGCGCTCCGGGCCACCCTCCGTGACGGCAGCTGGGTCGACAGGCTCCCCTGGGTCCTGCTGGGCCTCCGGACGGCAGCCGCGCATCCGCGGCGGAGTTGGTCTTCGGGCAACCACTGCGGGTGCCGGGCGAGTTCCTCCCCGACTCCACGGCACCATGGTCCGCGGCACAGCAGCGCTCCGCTCTGCAGGAGACCACCCAGAGGTTCGCCCCGGTGCCAACGGCACGCCACGGGCACCCACCAACGCACGTCGCCCCGGAGCTTCGCACGGCGGAGTACATCTTCGTCCGCCACGATGCCCACCGGACACCACTGCGGCCCCCGTACGACGGGCCTTTCCGCGTCCTGGAGACCGGGGTGAAACACTTCACCCTGGACATCGGCGGTACTCCTGACCGCGTTTCTGTGGACCGCCTCAAGCCGGCCCACCTCGACGTGGACCATCCACCACCAGTGGCCCGACCCCCGCGTCGGGGCCGCCCCCCTGTGGGCGGACCCCCGGCACCGCCCAGCCCCGCCGCCACGCCGCCCTCCGGTCCTGCACCCATCCCAGGGGCAGCCGGAGGCATCGCAGATGGCATCCCTGCATCCCAGATGCCGCCAGTCGCCAGGGGGCGCTTCGGCCGGGTCATCCGTTTGCCCCACAAACTGACCCTTCAGGTGCGCGGGGATTCTGGGGGGGGGGGGGGGCGCGTGTGGCGGACACGAAAGCACTGACGTGGTGACATCACCCCGCACACCAAGTGGGGGTGGGCCACGCCCGGGAGAGAGGCGTGGCCTCATGATATACACGGGGCGCGCAGCCCTGAGCAGCTCAGTGTTACAGTGAGCTCTTGAATAAAGACTCTTACAAATTACCGCATTGTCCGCTTCCTCCTTGCTTACAAGCAGCGCGCGTAACACCGCGCTTTATTATGATCTTTTTCCAGGGCCACTAATTGGCACCGCCGAGCATGATTCTAGTCCAGGCAGTACTACGTCACTCCTCGATCTCTAGGGAGCATTATTTATTCAACCCACCCCACACGAGCATACAGTCACAGTAATAGAGAGAAACAACAGGAAATCAGTTTACAAAATCTATTTTAATCAGTCAATAGATGTCAATGCAACGTCAATAGTCAATAGTTCAACTTGGGATGGCAACGTTGCCAATGTCACAATAAAGTCAACAAAGGAACGTTGCCAATGTCACAATAAAGTCAACAAAAGTCCGAGCGGCGGGAGGAATCATTGTTCAGTTTAGTCTACTGTTCGCACTGTTTGGATCTACGCAACCTATTGGATCGCCAGTATTGGCATTATTTTCCCGGTCTATTTTGATTGTTGAATTTGGTATCACATCTAAACAAACTTTATTGAAGAACTGCATGCCCAGTGTGGATGTTCCGGGTCATTTTAGCCTTCACGAGAGAACGGGTTACTGTTAAATGGCCCTGATTTGAGAATTGCCGTATCTCACGAGGTAACCCGGGTTAATCAATATGGCGGCGTCACGGCGTAACCCGGGTCACCGCGGGGTGGATCACGTTATCACTGCAGGAAAACGCCTTGGGGAAGTGGGACATTATTCGTATTAATATTGTTTTGAAATAACATTAATAATATTTATCATTAATTTTGTTATTGAAAGCGTCTTTGGAAAAACACCATGATAAATCTTCTTCTTTGGAAAAACGCCACGATAAATCTTCTTCTTTGGAAAAACGCCACGATAAATCTTCTTCTTTGGAAAAACGCCACGATAAATCTTCTTCTTTGGAAAAACGCCACGATAAATCTTCCTCTTTGGAAAAACGCCACGATAAATCTTCTTCTTTGGAACGAAAAAATAGACCGGTCTTCCCGACCCGGATCTCAGTCAACGGAGCATCTTCTCTTCTGGACTTGGTTATGACTAACTTCCCTGAAAATGTCTGCTGCTCTTCTTCTGCTCCAATCGGCTCATCTGATCATGTGCTTGTTAAAGTGGACATCTCTCTGACCATTCTCGGAGAGCCTCCTCAGCATCGACGAGTCTGGCATTTCACTCAGGCCAACTGGCACGGTCTTCAAGCAGCCATAAATCATCTAGACTGGTCTCCCATCTCTACCGCCTCTGACATCAACTCATCCTGGGAATTCTTCCAAAGTAAGTTGCTCTCTCTCATGCACAGATTTATCCCATCTCATCTTCAGTTGTCATACCCTTCCTCCCGTCCATGGTACACGGAATCTTGTGGTGAGGCTGTTGCCCAGAAACAACTTGCTTTCGTCTCCTGGAAAGCAAATCCAACGGAAGGAAATCTCATTTCCTTTCACAAAGCCCGAAACAAGTGTGTGTCCACCCTCAGGAGAGCCAGGAAACAATATCTCTCTGTTCTCAAGACCGAACTCTCTTATCTGTCTCCCTCTTCCAAATCCTGGTGGCGTCTGGTCAAATCTGTTTCTGGTGTTTGTTCCCCCCTCATCCCCTCACTCACCTCAAACTGCTACACGGCTGACTCCGCACGTGAAAAAGCTGAATGCCTCAAATCTGTGTTTGCCCCTAAATCTTGTGTCCCAAATCCATCCCTCTCTGTTCCCACCGTACCCAGTCGTACCCAGCTGCTCCTGGACTCTGTGTCCTTTCCTGTGACAAGGTGGAAAAGTTTCTGTCAACCCTCGACTCTGATTCTGCAACTGGTCCTGACGGCATCAGCCCACGGGTCCTAAAATCATGTTCTTCTGCTTTTTCACTCCCTCTCTCTGTTCTCTTCACCCTCTCTTTTGCTCAAGGTCATCTGCCATCTGCTTGGAAATCAGCCAATATCACCACTTTGCACAAAAAAGGTGCAAAAACAGATCCTAGCAACTACAGACCAATCAGCCTGCTCCCAATTATCAGCAAAGTCATGGAATCCATCATTGCTTCAGATATGAAATCTTTCCTCTTCTCCAATGGCTTGATCTCTGACCATCAATTTGGTTTCAGACCTGGTCACTCTACTCTGGACATGCTACTTCTGCTTTCTCAACAATGGATGGAGGTCCTCAACGCCAAACAGGAAATTAGAGCGGTCTCCCTTGACATTTCACGTGTCTTCGATATTGTCTGGCACCCGCTCTGTTTACCAAACTCTCCTCCTTTGGTATGCATGGAAATCTCCACGCATGGCTGGTGGACTTCCTCTCTAGTCATAGTCAACGTGTGGCCCTGAATGGGTTTCTCTCATCTCCTCTTCCTGTTCAGGCTGGAGTTCCCCAAGGCAGTGTTCTGGGCCCTGTGCTTTTTCTGGTCTTCATCATTGATCTCTCTGACTCTCTTGAAAATCCTCTCTATCTCTTTGCTGACGACTCTACTCTCTGTCGCTCCATTCCTCATCCATTAGATCGGCAGTCTGCAGCCTCCTCACTCTCTGCAGACCTGGACAAAATCACAGACTGGGCAAACAAGTGGAACATGTCTTTCAATCCTGACAAATCTCACACTCTTACGATGTCTCTCCGAAAAGACCGACTGGACAACCCTCCCATCCACTTTCTGAATAATCCTCTCCAAGAAGTTCTGTCACTCAAGCTTTTGGGTCTCACTATCTGCCATGATCTTTCCTGGGAAAACCACATTTCAAATCTGGCCTCCAAAGCCAGTCGCCGACTGGGCATACTCCGTCGTGCGAAGTCCTTCCTTGGCACACCTGAGCTCCTCACCACATACAAGGCTTTCATCCACAGCTCTATGGAATACTGCTCTCCCCTCTGGTCTGGTGCTCCTGCCTCACACCTAGCTCGTCTTCACGCTGTTGAAACCAAAGCGTTCAGAATCATTGGAATCTCCCGCGATGAAGCTAACTCCAAGGGCCTTTCACTCACTCACCGCAGGCAGGTTGGTGGTCTTTCCGTCTTCTACCGACTCCTCTCTGGCCTTGCCCCCCCCCCCCCCCAGCTCTCTCTGGGCTCTGTCACCGAAATATTCCTACAGGTCTCACAAGATCTGCCTGCAACCCTCTTATGGTTAAACTGCCAAAATCAAGACTTTCTGCTCACCTTCACTCCTTCATTCCTCTTTTCTCCTGCCTCTGGAACAAACTCCCTAACTCTCTTCAATCCCACTCCACCCTCCAGGTCTTTAAAACAGCTGTTCACCACCATCTCTTATCTTCCCCCATCCAAAACCTTGATCTTTTCTACCCCCGCTAATTTCACCCCAAATCCTACACTTTTTTGAAATACCAACTTCTGTCCTGGAAGTCCTTGGTCTCCTTGTGTTTTATACCTCTCCCCCCCACCCCCCCCCCTTCCCACGCCTCCTCCCCCCAAGCCCTTTCCCTCCCACACTTCTCCCTGCTCTCAAATGTTGTGTTTGTGTGCTTCCCCTTCTCTCCCCATATTGTCTTCTGCTCCCTCTATTTATATATTTTGTTTGTCTGGTTGATTTGTTTGTGAAATAAATGTTAGCTCTTTCATGAGCCTCGATTCAGTATACAAAAAAACGTCACGATAAATCTTCTTCTTTGGAAAAACGCCACGATAAATCTTCTTCTTTGGAAAAACGCCACGATAAATCTTCTTCTTTGGAAAAACGCCACGATAAATCTTCTTCTTTGGAAAAACGCCACGATAAATCTTCTGCTTTGGAAAAACGCCACGATAAATCTTCTTCTTTGGAAAAACGCCACGATAAATCTTCTTCTTTGGAAAAACGCCACGATAAATCTTCTTCCTTGGAAAAACGCCACGATAAATCTTCTTCTTTGGAAAAACGCCACGATAAATCTTCTTCTTTGGAAAAACGCCACGATAAGTCTTCTTCTTTGGAAAAACGCCATGAGAAATCTTCTTTGGAAAAACGCCACGATAAATCTTCTTCTTTGGAAAAACGCCACAATAAATCTTCTTCTTTGGAAAAACGCCATGATAAATCTTCTTCTTTGGAAAAACGCCATGATAAATCTTCTTCTTTGGAAAAATGCCACGATAAATCTTCTTCTTTGGAAAAACGCCACGATAAATCTTCTTCTTTGGAAAAACGCCACGATAAATCTTCTTCTTTGGAAAAACGCCACGATAAATCTTCTTCTTTGGAAAAACGCCACGATAAATCTTCTTCTTTGGAAAAACGCCACGATAAAGCTAATTTAACATTGATATACACCTCATCATGCAACCCCATTGACGGCAATGGCGGGAAAACCCTCTTGGGGGAGAAAAACCCCTTGGGGAGGGGGGCAAATGTATGCGCGACAACCTTCATTATGTAACCCTTAGTCATCCTGTAAAGTTTGGTTGAGATTGGATAAGTACCGACGGATTGTATTGGCATCAAAAAATGATCAGACAGACACAAAATGGCATATTTTAGTATGATGATGATTGACAAGACGAGAGTTGTTGCTTTTCACTGAATCGCGTTGTGAGCCAGTTATGGTCACGCAGCTTACTTTCTCAACATGGAAGACTAACCTGACTGACAGTACCTTGAGGTCAATCTGAAAGAAATCTTTGGATACATTGGTAGAGTCAGGTGAGGATACCTGCAGACAAATGGGTAGGTATATAAAAACACTAGTGGGGCATGTTTGCACACTACAAGCAGATACTCGGGTGCATCCTCCATGCATACATAATAAATATAAGCTTTATATATTCGATGTGTATTGTGCTTCCATTCATTCTGTAAGCAACAGTAAGTAACTCAAGTAAATCAAGAATTACTGATTAGAATGAGTTCTTTATTGAAACGTTTACAGCTAGAGTAATATTACGTCGAGAAAATAGAAAAAGCTATACAATAAGAGATGGAAGAGGCATGTGTTGGTGTTGCCTAACAACCAGTTCCAGCATAAGTTCCATTGTCTTAGGTCAGGTGAGCAGAGTGAGGCTGCACAGGCCGACTTTTATTTCTGGGTATTTTTATTTATGGCAATTTTCTGACGGTTTTGTGATTTTTCCTGGGATATTGGCTTCGCTTTGCATCGATGTGTGAAACTTCAGCTTTCTAGCTTATCTATAAGTTACTAAACATTTATATGAGTGAGTGAGTCAGTGGTTAGAAAGAGCTTAATATAATTATATAGACATAATTTGGGAGGGTGTAGTCTTTTGGAGGGCAAAATGGATAGGAGGAGTCGGGTCGATCATAGAAATTATTTTCCATGTCACTGTCATGCAGTTAATTTATTTTCTTGAATTCAAGTTATTTATCAGTGTGGTCTGTGGCAAATAAAAATGATTTATTCATTCTTTGTTTGTTTATTACGGAAATTCTGTTTGTTGTGCACATGGAAAATCACGAATGGAAATGTTATCCACATCAATCGACGCCCAAAGCGAAACGAATTTTTTTTTCATCCTCACTAACGCCAAAGCCAAAACAACACCATTTTGAGTTAACCTAAGCAATACATTAATTGCGCAAAGGTTAAAGCACACATCATTCTGATGGTTGCTCAAAATAACCATTTGTGTTATTCCCTTCTTTCCACGGCAGAATCCAACTGCCCGTGGGTTTCAAACGAGAATTAAAAATGGGATGAGATTACAGCCTCCACTGCCAGCAGCTTCATTCGTGCAGACAAAAGAGGTTTTGCTTAATTACAACGAAAGCAATACAAAGCTATGAGACGACTTTTCAATATCGTATAAAAGCCTCCTGAAGATTCAAAGCGGACCTCATAATTATGTATGTTTTGTTATAAACATGAAAACAGTGCTTGGAGGAGGTAATTTGTTTCGCGAATTCTGTTTCAATGTAGCTACAGTGACACACACTCGCAACAAGAACATTTCGATATCATATCCTCGATTCATCATTCTCGGTCAACGGCCCAATCGACCAGCTCGATGCCGCCATTTTGATCCGACTAAGATTAACTTTATGGCCTACATTTTCCACGATCTACTTCGATATGCGACTTTCAATTTATAAGATGCCAAATTCCAACATCAATATGCGATAAGATGCAAAAGGTGGTGAGAATTCAGATGTTGTGAGGCCTATCCTATCCCACTTCCCTCTCTCCCCTCTTCCCTTCATCTTCTTCGTCTCATCTTCTTCTTCCTCTTATTCTCGTCTTCTTCCTCTCTTCTTCCTATCTGCTTCCTCTGCTTCTGTCTGCTTCTCTCTTCTCTTCTCTTCTCTGCTTCTCTCTGCTTCTCTCTTCTCCTCTCTTCTCTCTTCTCCTCTCCTCTCTTCTCCTCTCTTCTCCTCTCTCTTCTCCTCTCCTCTCCTCTCTTCTCCTCTCTTCTTCTCTCTTCTTCTCTCTGCTTCTCTCTTCTCCTCTCCTCTGTACTCTTCTCCTTTATTCTCCTCTCTTCTTCTCTCTGCTTCTCTCCTCTCCTCTCTTCTCCTCTCTTCTCCTCTCCTCTCTTCTCCTCTCTTCTCCTCTCTTCTCCTCTCTTCTCTTCTCCTCTCTTCTCCTCTCCTCTCTTCTCCTCTCTTCTTCTCTCTTCTTCTCTCTGCTTCTCTCTTCTCCTCTCTTCTCCTCGCTTTTCCTCTCCTCTCTTCTCCTCTCTTCTCCTCTCCTCTCTTCTCCTCTCTTCTTCTCTCTTCTTCTCTCTTCTCCTCTCCTCTCTTCTCTTCTCCTTTATTCTCCTCTCTTCTTCTCTCTGCTTCTCTCCTCTCCTCTCTTCTCCTCTCTTCTCCTCTCTCTTCTCCTCTCCTCTCCTCTCTTCTCCTCTCTTCTTCTCTCTTCTTCTCTCTGCTTCTCTCTTCTCCTCTCCTCTGTACTCTTCTCCTTTATTCTCCTCTCTTCTTCTCTCTGCTTCTCTCCTCTCCTCTCTTCTCCTCTCTTCTCCTCTCCTCTCTTCTCCTCTCTTCTCCTCTCTTCTCCTCTCTTCTCTTCTCCTCTCTTCTCCTCTCCTCTCTTCTCCTCTCTTCTTCTCTCTTCTTCTCTCTGCTTCTCTCTTCTCCTCTCTTCTCCTCGCTTTTCCTCTCCTCTCTTCTCCTCTCTTCTCCTCTCCTCTCTTCTCCTCTCTTCTTCTCTCTTCTTCTCTCTTCTCCTCTCCTCTATTCTCTTCTCCTTTATTCTCCTCTCTTCTTCTCTCTGCTTCTCTCCTCTCCTCTCTTCTCCTCTCCTCTCTTCTCCTCTCTTCTCTTCTCCTCTCTTCTCCTCTCTTCTCCTCTCTTCTCCTCTCTTCTCCTCTCCTCTCTTCTCCTCTCTTCTCCTCTCCTCTCCTCTCTTCTCCTCTCTTCTCCTCTCCTCTCTTCTCCTCTCTTCTTCTCTCTGCTTCTCTCTTCTCCTCTCCTCTCTTCTCTTCTCCTTTATTCTCCTCTCTTCTTCTCTCTTCTCCTCTCTTCTCTCCTCTCTTCTCCTCTCTTCTCCTCTCTTTTCCTCTCTGCTTCTCTCTTCTCCTCTCGTCTCTTCTCTTCTCTTCTCCTCTCTGCTTCTCTCTGCTTCTCTCTTCTCCTCTCTGCTTCTCTCTGCTTCTCTCTTTTCCTCTCTGCTTTTCTCTTCTCCTCTCTTCTCCTCTCTGCTTCTCTCTGCTTTTCTCTTCTCTCCTCTCTTCTCCTCTCTTCTCCTCTCTTTTCCTCTCTGCTTCTCTCTTCTCCTCTCCTCTCTGCTTCTCTCTTCTCCTCTCTGCTTCTCTCTGCTTCTCTCTTCTCCTCTCTGCTTCTCTCTGCTTCTCTCTGCTTCTCTCTTTTCCTCTCTGCTTCTCTCTTCTCCTCTCTGCTTCTCTCTGCTTCTCTCTTTTCCTCTCTGCTTCTCTCTGCTTTTCTCTTCTCCTCTCCTCTCTTCTCCTCTCCTCTCTTCTCCTCTCTTCTCCTCTCTTCTCCTCTCTTCTCCTCTCTTCTTCTCTCTTCTCCTCTCTTCTCCTCTCCTCTCTTCTCCTCTCCTCTCTTCTCCTCTCTTTTCCTCTCTGCTTCTCTCTTCTCCTCTCCTCTCTGCTTCTCTCTTCTCCTCTCTGCTTCTCTCTGCTTCTCTCTTCTCCTCTCTGCTTCTCTCTGCTTCTCTCTTCTCCTCTCTGCTTCTCTCTGCTTCTCTCTTCTCCTCTCTCCTTCTCTCTGCTTCTCTCTTTTCCTCTCTGCTTCTCTCTTCTCCTCTCTGCTTCTCTCTGCTTCTCTCTTTTCCTCTCTGCTTCTCTCTGCTTTTCTCTTCTCCTCTCCTCTCTTCTCCTCTCCTCTCTTCTCCTCTCTTCTCCTCTCTTCTTCTCTCTTCTCCTCTCCTCTCCTCTCCTCTCCTCTCTTCTTCTCTCTTCTTCTCTCTGCTTCTCTCTGCTCCTCTCCTCTCTTCTCCTCTCTTCTTCTCTCTTCTCCTCTCTTCTCCTCTCCTCTCTTCTCCTCTCTTCTTCTCTCTTCTTCTCTCTGCTTCTCTCTTCTCCTCTCCTCTCTTCTCTTCTCCTTTATTCTCCTTTCTTCTTCTCTCTGCTTTTCTCCTCTCCTCTCTTCTCCTCTCTTCTCCTCTCCTCTCTTCTCCTCTCTTCTTCTCTCTTCTTCTCTCTGCTTCTCTCCTCTCCTCTCCTCTCTTCTCTTCTCCTTTATTCTCCTCTCTTCTCCTCTCTTCTCCTCTCTGCTTCTCTCTGCTTTTCTCTTCTCCTCTCCTCTCCTCTCTTCTCCTCTCTTCTCCTCTCTGCTTCTCTCTTCTCCTCTCTTCTCCTCTCCTCTCTTCTCCTCTCTTCTCCTCTCTTCTCCTCTCCTCTCCTCTCCTCTCTTCTCCTCTCTTCTCCTCTCCTCTCTTCTCCTCTCTGCTTCTCTCTGCTTTTCGCTTCTCCTCTCTTCTCTCCTCTCTTCTCCTCTCTTTTCCTATGTGCTTCTCTCTTCTCCTCTCGTCTCTTCTCTTCTCTTCTCCTCTCTGCTTCTCTCTGCTTCTCTCTTCTCCTCTCTGCTTCTCTCTGCTTCTCTCTTTTCCTCTCTGCTTTTCTCTTCTCCTCTCTTCTCCTCTCTGCTTCTCTCTGCTTTTCTCTTCTGTCCTCTCTTCTCCTCTCTTCTCCTCTCTTCTCCTCTCCTCTCTTCTCCTCTCCTCTCTTCTCCTCTCTTCTCCTCTCTTCTCCTCTCTTCTCCTCTCCTCTCTTCTCCTCTCCTCTCTTCTCCTCTCTTCTCCTCTCTGCTTCTCTCTTCTCCTCTCTTCTCCTCTCTTCTCCTCTCTGCTTCTCTCTGCTTTTCTCTTGTCCTCTCTCTTCTTCTCACTCTCTCTTCTCTGTCAGAGCCAAAAACCTCTTATTTTCTTTTGGCTTGAACATCACATCGAGAAAATTCTCCTCCAGTCGAATGCTTTCGCTAATCAGGCGAGAAGTTTCACGCGGCGGCTTTCCTCCGCTTCCAAGGTCAGAGAGGCTTCGCAGGTCACGAGGGAATAGGCGAAAAAGTCAGGCAAAAGGAGTTTGGGGTGAATGGATGAGGAGGTGTTGTTAGCAAAGGGTAGAAAAGAGTTCTTAGAATGAGGATGCAATGAGGTTTGGGGTGACGAGGCCATGGGGCTGGGAGGGCGGGGAGGATTTGGAGTGGAGAGGGCTCTTTGAGGCAGCAGCATCATGGCGGCCCGTTTGTCTCTGTTCATTCAAGCGATGCTTGGATGGTTAAAGTGCTGACAGCGAAAGTACTACTTGCCCTAAAAGGGTTCGGTGGGATCTGTACGGCTACCCACTGTTGCCTGAAAAATGATTTTAGATTGGCTTTGTGATTAGCATTCCGACCAGAGAGCTAATT
This sequence comes from Myxine glutinosa, assembly GCF_964187855.1. Taxonomy (NCBI): domain Eukaryota; kingdom Metazoa; phylum Chordata; class Myxini; order Myxiniformes; family Myxinidae; genus Myxine; species Myxine glutinosa. Next base: position 65,030,873 of record NC_136273.1, on the reverse strand, counting down.
GATTAGATTTCGAATCCCTTGGTGGGATGCGTGTGTAATGATAGAGATTCGTTTGTGGTGAGAACAAAGACCAGAAGTATTCTTTGAGTGATGGAGAAACTCCATTGAAAGAGATCACAAACAGTTTTTAACATTCCCTATGATTTCTCATGAGCCCTCATAGAAATATGATGACAGTCTCAAAATATCTCATGAGAAAGGGACAATTGAGCAGATGAGAACCGGTGAAGACGTAGGTGAAGGTGACATTCGGTGCCCAGTAATAAATATCGTCTTTGGCATGAGTGTGAGGGATGACCAGTAGGACAACGTCTAGAGGTCGGCGTAACCATGTGCTCGTTAGAAAATGTGCACAACTGCTTAAACATATGCAGCTTTTTATATCCGTCGGCAAGAGTTTGTCCCAAGGGACTGCTGAAACTTTTTTTTTGTGTGCATTGACTCTATCAGGATAAAATGGACACAGCGTTGTTCGGTCTTCTGACAAATCTGTCCAATTTTATTTTCTGTCTAAAATGACAAATGCAATGACTCGAGGGTTACTGTGATCCGATTTATTTGAAACTTTTGATTTATGACTTCAAAATAAAAAAATTTTAAGTTAGCAGAGGTGATGCTGAACCTCTGCGAATGGGAACACCCCATTTAAAGATTCAATTTGTCGATGACGTTATCGTTGGGCCAGATGTCTATGACGTCATCATTGGGCCAAATGTCAATAACTTAATCATTGGGCCAAATGTCAATAACGTCATCATTGGGTCAATGTCGATAACGTCATCATTGGGCCAATGTCGATGACTTCATCATTTGACCAATGTCGATGACTTCATCATTTGACCAATGTCGATAACTTCATCATTGGGCCAAAGTCGATGACGTCATCATTGGGCCAAAATGTCTTACTTAATCATTGGGCCAAATGTCTGTGACGTCATCATTGGGCCAAATGTCGATTACTTTATAATTGGGCCAAATGTCAATAACTTCATCATTGGGCCAAATGTCAATAACTTCATCATTGGGCCAATGTCAACGTCATCATTGGGCCAATGTCGATGACTTCATCATTTGACCAATGTCGATAACTTCATCATTGGGCCAAAGTCGATGACGTCATCATTTGGCCAAATGTCGATAACTTCATCACTGGGCCAAATGTCTATAACGTCATCATTGGGCCAATGTCGATAACTTCATCACTGGGCCAAATGTCTATAACGTCATCATTGGGCCAATGTCGATAACTTCATCATTGCACCAAACGTCAATAACTTCATCATTGGGCCAAATGTCGATGACTTCATAATTGGGCCAAATATCGATGACGTCATCATTGGGCCAAAGTCGATAACTTCATCATTGCACCAAACATCAATAACTTCATCATTGGGCCAATGTCGATGACTTCATCATTGGGCCAAACGTCAATAACTTCATCATTGGGCCAATGTCGATGACTTCATCATTGGGCCAAATGTCAATAACTTCATCATTGGGCCAAATGTCAATAACTTCATCATTGTACCAATGTCGATAACTTCATCATTGGGCCAAAGTCGATAACTTCATCATTGGGCCAAATATCGATGACTTCATCATTGGGCCAAATGTCGATGACTTCATCATTGGGCCAAAGTCGATGACTTCATCATTGGCCCAAAGTCGATGACTTCATCATTGGGCCAATGTCAATGACTTCATCATTGGGCCAATGTGGATGACTTCATCAATGGGCCAAATGTCGATGACGTCATTAATTTGACCAAAGTCGATGACTTCATCATTGGGCCAAATGTCGATGACTTCATCATTGGGTCAAATGTCAATAACTTCATCATTGGGACAAAGTCGATAACTTCATCATTGAGCCAAATGTCAATAACTTCATCATTTGTCCAAATGTCAATAACTTCATCATTTGTCCAAATGTCAATAACTTCATCATTGGGACAAAGTCGATAACGTCATCATTGGGACAAATGTCAATAACTTCATAATTGGGCCAAATGTCAATAACTTCATCATTGGGCCAATGTCGATGACTTCATCATTGGGCCAATGTTGATAACTTCATCATTTGACCAATGTCGATGACTTCATCATTGGGCCAATGTCGATGACTTCATCATTGGGCCAAATGTCGATGACTTCATCATTGGGCCAAATGTCAATAACTTCATCATTGGGCCAAATGTCGATGACTTCTTCATTGGGCCAAATGTCAATAACTTCATAATTGGGTCAAATGTCAATAACTTCATCATTGGGCCAATGTCGATGACTTCATCATTGGGCCAATGTTGATAAATTCATCATTGGGCCAATGTCGATGACTTCATCATTGGGCCAATGTTGATAACTTCATCATTTGACCAATGTCGATGACTTCATCATTGGGCCAATGTTGATAACTTCATCATTGGGCCATTGTCGATGACTTCATCATTGGGCCAAATGTCGATGACTTCATCATTGGGCCAAATGTCAATAACTTCATCATTGGGCCAAATGTCGATAAGTTCATCATTGGGTCAAATGTCAATAACTTCATCATTGGGCCAAAGTCGATGACTTCATAATTGGGCCAAATGTCAATAACTTCATCATTGGGACAAACAGTACTCTCGAACCCTTTTTGTATTTGTCATGATTAAAATTCTCTTCTACAACAAATATCTGATCTAATATTTTGTGAAGCTGAAATAAATATTCTTTCTTCATTTTTAATTGACATTGTAAGCTGTCTGATGTTATAATGTCATGAAACAGATTGTGAGACCAGAAATGTCACCTTCAACTGAAACCATTCACCGTTTAAAATTTGAACCTTTTTCACGTGACCTAATTCACAGTTTCTCACGTTCCCACAGTATTCTTGAGAAAAGTATAGTCCATCATAGACCAATTAATGTGCTGCTGCTTTCCTTGCTGAGAGATTAAAAAGGGTTAGGTCCATTAATTATAAAGGGATGTCAATGTCGTTCTAGTAATGGTGTTAGTACATACTTAAAGGGGTGCTATGTATTAGATAACATTAATGTGATGTGCATACGCCACAAGCAGAAATGTTGGCCAAATGTCCTTCTGTGTCTCGTTCCGTGTATGTTTTGGTGTAAATTGGTCAATCATGGAACGTTAGACTCAACCTTTCTCCACCATGATTGTTTAGTGGTGATTTCCTATCACTGGGCAATTGTTTTGCATAAAAAAACTCCACTTGTTCTATTTTATTTTAATATTTACGTCCACCACCGAAGGTTGACGGAGGTTGTTTTCACCCCTGTCTGTTTGGTTGTCTGTCTGTCTGTCTGTTTGTGAGCAGAATATCTCAAAATGTTGTAAACTGATTGAGCCGAAATTTGTTGGAGAGATTGGGTATGAGACAAGGACGAAATGATTAGATTTTGGTGAAGATCCAAATGTGGATCTGAGAATTTTTAAAGTGTTTCTTTTCACAATTGCGAGATGGGGCAAAAAAAAACGGTATATAGCATAATATCTCAAAAAGTTGTGGACGGATTATGACAAAACTTGGTGGATGAGTTGGGCAAGCGATAAAAACAAGCCGATTAGATTTTAGTTCAGGTCCGAATCCAGATCCGACGTATCAGTGGGATACAAGCCTGGTGTTGGCTTAACCGTTAGGGTGCTGGCTTGGGATCCTAGGATCCTGAATTTGAATCCTGGTCGATCGTTGAATTAACGCCAGGGGGTTTGAAACAGCCTGTCAACTTTCCGAGGTCGGCAAATTGAGGCTCACTGATAATTGGGGCACTGCATCAGCGGCACAAACGCGCTTCCAGAAAAATGATACAACCAGCATCTACAGGCTGCATTCGAAACAACAACAAAGTGGGATACACAACATAAACTGTTCAATCTGGAGGAGTTATGTGCTCTGGCGAGTGCTGTTGTAGTCAGCCCATCCCCTGCACAGCAAGAGACGGATTTTTGAAATTAATTTGGTGTGTCTGTCGGTCTATGTGTATGTGTGTGTCTGTCTGTCTAAGTGTCTATGTGTGTGTCTGTCTGGGCCGTAACTCTTTTTTTTTTTTTACCATTTGAGCTATTGTCATTAAATTTTCACCAAAGCTTAATTATGATGATAGAGAATTTTTTTAAATAAGTCAAAAAGTCAAAGATCAGCGTCACCTAAAATAATCAATTTTCATCCAATTGACCTGAAATTTAAATTTACCATTTCAGTTTTGTCATCAAATTTTCAACAAAGCTTTATTATGAGAACAGGGAGAAGGCAAATTAATAATTTGGTTAAAAGGTCAAAGGTCAAGGTAGTGTAAAATCGCCAACTTTCATCCAATTGACCTGAAATTTTAAGAATTAGCCGATTGGGTCACTGAATTGGTTCAGTAATCAAAATATATGGGTCTATTATTATTTTTAGATCAAAAGATCAAAGGTCAAGTTTGCATAAAATCTTCAATGTTCATCCAGTTGATCTGAAATTTTAAGAATTTACATATTAGGTCACAGAATTGGTTCACCAATCAAAAGTTAGAAGCTGATTATTTTTTATATTTAAAGCTCAAAGGTCAAAGCTTCATAAAATCATCAATTTTCATTTTGTACCTTTAAAAAAACCTGTTTTCGTTATTTTGAGCATACGGAAGAAGATGACGTCTAAATACAAACGGACGCAGACGGCCTTTGCATTTTCAGATGCCTTCTAGTTTATTTTTGGAAGTTTGTGGAAACGTCAACATGCAGCTATTTCTGCTTTTATTCAGCCCCAACAACATGTCAAGACACACTGCAAAGCCAGATCGGTGTGTAGCCCTTTTTAAATGCAGGCCCAGCTGTCTCGTGATAACATCTCGGGGCTGGCTTAGTGTACCTGTGTTGGAACACATTGGTTCAGCACAGACGGTGTGAACAAAGCTTTGTTACAGTGAAATTAGAATATGTATCGTCGTGATGATAATCAAAGAATGAAAAAAAGAATGAAAGTTCAACAGTATTTATAATCATCATCATAATATCTCAAAACTCCAGCCAGGAGGACATTGTCGGGATAGATTTAGGGTTGCTATCATCTGACCGGTCTTCAAAAGATTATTTTTTTGTTTGATAATTATTGAGAAAATGCGGAAACTAGCTTTATTGGCCATGGTAATACAATCTGTGTCATGGAAAGCAAAGTATTTGCCCACTCAACGACCAAGCCACTCACATTATAATATATATATATATATATATATATATATATATATATATATATATATATATATAATATATATAGATACATATATATATATATATATATACACATATATATATATATATTATATATATATATATACATATTGTTGCGAATATGGAATTTGGCCTCCATATCCGCTTGTAAATATTCCCCTATTTTCTCCAATACTCCCCAACTTTCCCCAATCCCCCATTCCCTAGTCCCATTGCATGTAAATAACAATCAGTAGAGCCGACCTTCCCCTTATTCCCCCATTAAATGTCGTGCCCAGGTCCACCGCACCACACGTAGACAACTTTCGGACATCTTCCTAGTTATTCTTAATCTATGTCAGTTAAGGCCTCGTTTCCATTAATTATGACTCTTCGTTGCACCAGAATGTGATTATATGGCATCAGTAGTGAGTTTAGGACCTTTCCCATACCTCCTCCCATCTTCTTCCCCAAACAACAACAATAACAACAACTACAACAACAATTACAACTACAACTACGACTACAACAACAGAGGGGCGGGGAGTGTGCGTCCTCACACCGGCTCGGTTACCCACCATGACCATGCGCTCCACGGCGTTACCCCGAAGGGGCTGGCTGTCAGCTCCTCGTCAGGGGCGGAGCCAGTAACCCCCCCACGCACCCAATGAGAAGCAACATGCCGATTCCATCTGGGGCGGCGCTAACGAGCCGAGGGCGTGTCACTCCCCGCCGGATATACGCGGCCCCGCGCCGGACGTGACGACAGATGCGCCTCAGCTTGGAGAGAGAAGCCACCGCCACCCCCAGCGCGACGAGACCTCCCCGCATCTTTGGACTGGACCGGACCGTACTGTACCCTGCCCCGAGCCCAGGAGGACCTGGAGCCATCGATCCTGCCTTTCCTAGCCATCAAACCCCCGTGTGAGTCAGCCGTTGTCCCGTTTGTCTGTCGTCTGTCCGGGGTTAATATAAGAGTGTGTCTAAGTGCCTGTCTTTCTGTGATTATACCTCTAGCCCCTGTAATCTGACCTTTCCGTACGAATATAATCTCCTCCGGAGGTCTTGAGAATTGAAACATTGGTGTCGTATTGTGTTATTGTAATCCAGCCGGGTGTCTTCTTTTTCTTATTGAGCCAGCATCGCGCGACTAGTCAACGTTCGGGCACAATCGGGTAACTTGTGCAGACGTGGTCATACCATAAAACCGCTCGGTAAATAACATCCAAGCCACGTCTGTAACAATTGGTGTCTGGGAGTGAGATTCGAGGCCCGACCAAATTTTGAAAAAAAAAAAAACGAATAGAGGGGAAAAAAAAAAAAAAAAATTTGGTCAAAATTTGGAGCGGCCGAAATTCGTTTTGTTTTACAAAACCCGAATTTTGAAAGTCGCGCTATGGCGGATCAAGACGGCTGGGGTCCGGTAGGGGAGAGTGAAGCAGGGTCGGTCCAGGACCAAATTGAGACACGTGAGGAGAGCGAAACAGCGGGGGTAGCAAACGCACAAAATGGCGCCTCGCTGGTCACCGCGCCCGCGACCGTAGCAGCGCCGCCGATGGATTGGGGCCTATTTATGGAACAAATAAAGGCGCTCATGGTCCAGACAAGTGAAGACCTGAGGAATGACTTGGGAATGACCTCGCAAAAAAAAAAAGTGCCAATACGGTAACATGGTAATACAATCTGTGTCATGGAAAGCAAAGTATTTGCCCACTCAACGACCAAGCCACTCACATTATAATATATATATATATATATATATATATATATATATATATATATATATATATATATATATATATATATATATATATATATATATATATAATATATATATATACATATATATATATATATATATATATACACATATATATATATATATTATATATATATATACATATATATATATATATATATACACACACATATATATATATATATATATATATATATATATATATATATATATATATATATATATTTCTGTTACGTGCTCCTCCCCGAACCCCGGTCACGGTGTACCTCCGAGCCCCGAGAGGAGTCACGGCAGAAAGATGTGTTATTCTGTGTGTCAAAGATCAATGGAGAAACCACACCAATTGTTACCAACAAACAAGTATTGTATTAAGGTCACACAAGAATAACAGTACAATAACAATATTAATCAATTGTACAACCAATATATCATTCCTATGATGGTACCATCAGTTTCGTATGAGATAACTCACTGTGCTCCAAGTGAGCGAAAATAACATTCCCAATGTCTCTATCCCAGCTTCAAACCAAAGTCGATCCATGCTACAGTGATCGTCAGAACAATGTTGTATCGAGAACAGAATCCCGTTCGGTTGACAGTCACACTGCCAAAGATGGGCAAAGGTACCCTCAAGAGGTGACTGGGAAATCACACCTTCGGGTATGGATGTTCAACGGCTCCCCTTATGGCGAACCGCAAATTCCCTCTCAAAATCCACGTTACACACACACACCAGGTTAACGTCTGGATGCGGTGAAATGGTTGAAGCGAGGTGAAGAGCCTAGAGCGATGCGAAATCTGGCTCGAGGCAAAATGGCCAATGGTCCGTTCTCGAGACGTAATGGCACTCCAATGATTCTCTTCGGAATCAACCGCAAAACCTGTCATGCAGGTTTATCTGTCACAGTGATAACAACTCTGTCGCAGGAATCCCTTTCCCAGGAAACCCCAAAGTTCGCTAGTGATCCTCGTTCGCCAGCGTTTGCTCAAAACCTCAACGCAGCTCGGCTCCTTCTCCGACCTCACTCGCTCCGCCTCCTTTTTCCTCTTCTTCACCCTCTTCTTCTTTGTCCGGTCCCCGAACCGGTTTCCGGTTTCTTTTAAAACACTAACTTTTTTTACCTTTTGAAAACAGTTATCTCTATTTCACCTAAACGATAACAATAATAGTACATGCAACCAAAAATGTTTACAGTGGATGAGAACCACAACAACGGAAGTGACGAATCCGTAACAATGTATGTATATATATATATATATATATATATATATATATATATATATATATATATATTATATATATATATATATATATATATATATATATATATATATATATATATATATATATATATATATACTGAACATCAAAATTAACTTATCACTTTAATTTTCTTTAATGTGCAGCTTTACAAACACGTTTCTTCAATTGTAATGGCTGATTATGTAAGAAGCTGACCCCAGCCAAATACCACTCGTATATCCGCATCCCAGTTCCATTTGGCAGTCATGCTCCACAAGGAGGCTGAGCTCCAACAAGCTCTGGTCACACTCCTCGGCCACACATACTTTCACGTCCATTCTGGCTGTGCCCAACTCCAGTCGGATGATTCCACGGCATATTATCGGTGGCGTTGCTCCCGTAGCCAACTGTAGACTGTGCGCCTCCAACCCAACAATTGTGTCCCAGCCTACAGTATTTTGGTCTAACACTGATGGGTTCACGATGGTGTCACTTACCCCCATGTTAACCATCAATACCTTCAAACACAACAGAAAAATACCTTCAAACACACCATGTAAAAATACTGTAACTCCAAAACACACCATGTTAAAATACCTTCAAACACACCATGTTGAAATACCTTCAAAGACACCATGCTGAAATACCTTTGCTTTACTAAACAGTTTCCCAGAATCAGGTACATGTGCTTTGTACAGGGTGAGTCATAAGTCCCAAGACACGGTGTTAGCTGCTTATACAAGATTTGTTTGTCCCCATGTATTTCTAGTTTTCTTTTTGTTTTTCAGATAATACAAATAATACAATCAACCAGGATGGCAGATACCAGTCCATTTACAGTCGAAGAGAGGCTGGTAGCAGTGGTGTGGTACTGATAGCAGTGGAGGAGAAACACAAACAAGATGATGAAACAGGTGCAAGAAGACTTCGATGAGTGTTTTTGAAATCCAGCACCATCAAAATCAAAGCTTCATCTTTGGGGAAAAACGCATTTCAGACTGGAAGTGTACTCGACAGCAAGCGCAGCGGGAAAATTTGTGATTTGGGAATTCAAAACATTAAAACATCCATTCTCAGATCTCAGAAAAAATCATTACAGAAACGTTCTGCAAAGTTGGGTGTTTCGTATTCATCATTACATCACGTAATGAAAGAAGATTGTCACATGAAACCACATAAACCAAATGTCATTTGTGAATTGTCAGATGCAGATCATGAATACTGGTTGACAGTTCATGACAGACTGCTGCAGCTCTTCAGTACAATTCCTAAAAGGTCAAAGGTTATGTTTAGTGATGAGTGTGCTGTTTACATCAGTTCATCTCCTTGCAATGTTTACTTTTGGAGTGATGCTAATCCACATTATGCTGAAGATGTGCAAGACCATCCACCACATGTTATGGTTTGGCTGGCGTTACCTGCCCACCACCTCATTGGTCCTTACTTTTTTGATGCGTCGGTCAACCAGCAGTCATATCTGCATATGCTGGAGAATTACCTCACACCTGAACTTGAATGACGTGGACTAGGCCCATGAGATTTATTTCCAGCAGGATGGGGCACCTGCATTTCATGCATGTGTGGTGCAAAATTACCTCAATCACATTTTCCCCAACCTTTGGATTGGCAGGTCTTTGCCAACACTTCTGTGGCCACCACGCAGTCCTTACCTGACCACTTGTGGCAATGCTCTGGAGGTAGGTCAAAGCTAAGGTTGGAGAATATCGCATGGCATCTGTTGATGAACTGAAACAATGCAATGCTCTATTATATTATTATCACTCCTGTTATGATGTATTACTGTTAGCCAGACTGACATTGTAGAGGAAACAGACTATTCCAGTTGTATTGAACTCTTCTCCATTCATTCCTCCCCCATACAGTCATGGCCAAAAATATTGCCACACTTGCACTTTTTTCAAATAACTCACAACACACACAACAGGCATTTTAAGGCCATTTTCCCTGCAAGATCCCCCCCCCCCCCCCCCCCACAGGTGTTCAATGGGATTTAGATCTGGACTCATTGCTGGCCACTTCAGAACAGTCCAGAGTTTTGTCTTGAATCATTCCTGGGTGCTTTTTGAAGTGTGTTTGGGGTCATTGTCCTGCTGCAAGACCTATGACCTTTGACAGAGACCCAGCTTTCTGACACTGGGTTGAACATTGCGCTCCAAAATGCCTTGGTAATCTCCTGATTTCATGATGCCATGCACACATTCAAGGTACTCAGTGCCAGAGGCAGCACAGAAACCCCAAAACATCACTGAACCTCCTCCATGTTTGACTAGGGAAGGTATTCTTTTCTTTGAAGGCTTCATTTTGTTTTTGTAAACATAGAGATGATGAACTTTACCAAAAACCTCTAATTTGTTCTCATCTGTGCACAGGGCATTCTCCCAGAGGGATTTTGGCTTGTTCAGGTGTGTTTTGGAAAACTCAAGTCAGGCTTTCTCAGCAGTGGGGTCCACCTGGGTCTCCTACCATAGAATCCCATTTCATTGAGTTGGCGACGGATGGTGTGAGTTGAAACTGTCGTACCTTGCGTCTGAAGGTCAGCTTGAATCTGTTTGGCAGTTGATCGAGGTGCTTTCTCCACCATTCGAACAATCCTCCGCTGCAATCTTCGATCAAGTTTTCTCTTGCGGCCACGTCCAGGGAGGTTGGCTACAGTGCCATGGGCCTTAAACTACCTGATAACATCACCTTGAACTTGTAGTGGAGATGGACTTGTAGCCTTGAGATTGTTCATGCTTGGCTACAATCTTGTGTCTGACCTCCTCAGACAATTCTCTGGTTTTCGTTCTTTTCTCCATGCTCATTGCGGTACATACAGTGACAGAAAACAGCAGAATGACTCCTTTTCTCTATTCAACCTGGTTGAATGAGTGATTTTTATATTGCAGGCACCTGGAACTCACCATAGGTGAGTTCAATTCCGAAGTAAAGGAGAATCACCTGCTTGAAATCTAATTATTTCAAACAACTTCTTAAAGGTGCCAATAATTAATATTGTCTGGGGCCATTTTAGGATTTCTGTGTGGAATTAAGAATTACTGATTTTTTAAACCTTTTTTTTTGTTTTGTTCCACTGCAAACCAAAGAAATACATATGTGGATACCAAAAGATTTTTTACTTCAACAATTTTTCTGAAAGAAATAGTGCATTATTTGAAAAAAGTGCAAGGGTGCCAATATTTTTGGCCACGACGGTATGTGCACCTGATCAAGTGTGTTTTCCTAAGAGCTACTAAGGCTTTCGACCTTCAAGCAAAGTGCCCTGAAAGGAAATTAAATTGCATTTTATTTTTATACACATCAGATACAGAAAAATAACATGATTTTGCTTTCCTTTTTGAACTCCTTCCTATCTTGCTTTTCTTTTTTCACTCCTCCCTCCCAATCCTACTCGTTCGTGAAAGAGTCCAGCTGTTCCTGTCCACATCACAATTTGGGAGGAATTAAAAACTTTTTCAAATTTGAACGTGAACTCTCGTTCGTGAATCAGGTGCTTTTTGTCGAACAATCGACAGGTAAACCTCGACTGCATCTCTTAATGTAAAACGTACAATGACACTGAAAAAAGATGGACATCCTTCACAAATCTAAAATTGTCTACGGCGTGCCCCACAACGCACCCCTTCGGGCTGGCAATACAAAAACCTCAATGTTAAAGTCGGACCCGATTACCACGTCATAAAGGGAACCGACGACCATCCAATTTCGATTCCGCAGTAAGCAGAGTATCCTGCCAATCACTTAATTTTTGGGGATTTTTTTCTTACAATCAAACTGACTCACACTAGAGGATTAGGTGGTTCATCTTGCCCGTTCCATATCCATTCACCTGAATGCCCCACTATGCTGCAGGCGATTATACTTATACAGATTACCCCTGGCAGGAATTTTTTTACAGGCTACCTGCACACAATTGCTTATTTCAAAGAGATGCGCATGTAGAAGCTGACAAATGGTCATTGTCATTTCTATCCAATCCAGGTCAAGGGAAAATAAGGAGCATCATGGGTAGTTGATTACAAGGGAAAAATGAATTGCATTCTGGGTTTGACAGCAGTCGTTATTGTAACTTGCTTGTGGCCTTGTAGGTTTTCATGTATCCTTGTAGCTGATTGGATGAAGATCAGATTTGGGTCAGGGGTTCGTTGTGTTACCGGTGAAGATTTGTATGGAGTTTATTGAAACATAGCTGACTGGAGTAGGGCAAATGGTGAATTTTTAAACTCTGTTTATGTAAGAGCTGGGGGAGTCATTTCCAGGAATTGTGGCTGCCACGTCGACAGCTCACAACCTTATCAGGGGAGTTAACATGCTGCGCTGTTCCTCTCGGCATTTCCCTGTCTATGTATAAATACCACTGGCTCGACGCTTGATTTTCAGAGAACTGCAGGGTTACTTTTCGTATACTCATCTTCTACGATTGCTTTTCTCTCCATGTACACGTACTTCAATAAATTTCCTTCTTTCAGTCTGAAGTGGTTGGTGATCCATTTCGTGGTTCGAGTGGCTCCAGCACACACAGGACAGCTACGACTGCATCCATGTCTAAAATACGGCAGGCTTGCTGGTGCAGCGTATGCCGCCCGCTACTGTTCTTACATCCTCATGGCGGTTTTATTCTGGTGGATCAGGTCGGGGATGAAAGCCAGACTCGACTTGTAATCAAATGAGCTATGCTGCTGCCCTGGATTGCAAAGGGATAGCATGCACACGTTTAAATGACTCAAACTGTTTTTCATTATAACCTGTTTTTCATATAAACCCTGGTGTTGGGCTAGCGGCTAGGGTGCCGGCCTAGGATCCTAGGATCCTGGGTTCGAATCCCGGTCGATCGCTGAATTAATGCCAGGGGGGTTGACTCAGCCTGTTCATCCTTCCAAGGTCGGCCAATTGCGTACCAGTTCACTGGTAATTCCCTGTTTGTCGTTAAAAGGCGGCAAAAAGGGTTGGCGTCAGGAAGGGCATCCGGCCGTAAAACATTGCTTCAAAAAGGGGACCAAAAAACAACAACAACCACGGTTCCCGAAAAAGGCCAACCCCCGCTTTGTGGGGAAAAATGGCCTCCAAAGGTGGTTCAGTGGGTGTGGATGTGTACCTTTTGGGGACTGGTATAAGGAGGGTATATGATATGTGAGTTTACTGAGCTCTTCCCAGATGACACGAAAATGATTTTTGTCACCATCTTTGATTTTAAATGGCAATCGTCTTTATAATAATACGCTTGTCACGTCTGTCCATCTCTACGTCTGTCGTGTCAAATATCGCAAGATGACGGGATCTTATGAGATTGGAAATTAAATGTTGTTTCCCCGATATTTAATTTTAACTTTAACTTTATAATGCATCACTAAGATGATCGTTTATTAACACAATTAGGCCACTCACACTCACTTGAGAGTGGCAATTCCACGGAATTTCCGTGGGACATATATTGGGAGATTGTGAATTGGGACCTGAAGAGAAGGGTGAAAGGAGAAGTTGGGAAGGTGTGAAAGTAGGTTATGACGAGGTAGGAGTAGGTGAAGTTGGTAATAGCATAATATTAAGGTGAATAGTGGAGAGGAAAGAGTTAAATATACCACCATTTAAATTAAGTAACGAAGAAATCATATGTAATGATATAAGATGAACAGGTTGCTTTGAAGAACAGGAAAAAGGGTGAAGGGGGGAAAGAGTTGGGGTCAGATGGGGTGGGCAGAGAGGAGGCAGAGAGGGGGGTTTATGACTTGGGTTGGGGAGAGGTTTGAAGACTTGGGGTGAGGAAGGGGACGAGTGGTTGAGACTTGTTCTTGGGGGAGGGGTTGAAGACTTGGAGTTGGGTATGGTGTGGGTTGAGTTGGGGTTGGAGGGTGGGGCGGTTGAGACCTTGAGATCGAGCGGTGTGGGTTGAGTCAGGGTTGGGGGAGGACATTGAGGCCTTGCGGTTTGGTGAGGGGGGGAAGGGGTGTGTGAGGTGGGAGGTTGAGGAGTTGGGGTTGGCTTTGGGGGGTGGGTGGTGGTTGAGTTGGCGTTGATGGGGAGTTGATGAACTTGGAGGGAGGGGGTTGATTTAATCAAAGAACAAAGCTCATCAGCAATATAAAATTTCCCTTATTAACTGTTCTTTGCGTGATATTGTTGAAGTCACATTTTGCATGATGCAGCATTTCTGTGGACACCTACTAGTCCTTAGGGCCATTCAAAAAAATATGTAATGCATGGGGGAATTGGTGGTGTATTTCCCAGCGTTAAGGAGTGCTGCAGGAGATAGGGGGTGTTTCCAGTGACGTCATTCTAAATCAATCAATGACTAAACCAATTTGGAAATGTGAGCAATTGAACACGTTTAGAAACGATTACATCACTCCGCGATTAGTTCAGACATCATTGTAGGGATTCTGACTGCTGCCTGGTCTTATTGATGGTACACTGTACCGCATTTACTTTTTCAAATATAGTTCTTAGTAACTGAAAAAAACAAACAAGATAAATAGCATCCCAGGATTAAGGTATGAAATAGGGAGAGGGGTGGTGTCTTCATCAAGCGTTACATAATACTTTGGGGGTGTCTGTTGATGTGTCATAGGAGCCTTACATGGAGGTGTCAGCTTTTGTGTGTATGGCATATCAGATTTGGCAAGAATGTGTGATGTAATTTTTGAATGGCTCCCAAGCTATACATATATATATCTTCTCTATTATATTCTGCCTGGGCGAGTCTGCCTGTCCATTCGTGGGCGTGGCCTCCCCCTTGAGAGAGTGGCTGCACCCGTTGTGGGAGGGGCTTCAAAATTATATCTCCACCATTTTGTTTGTTCCGCATAGCTCTGAGGCCTCTTTTGTTAGGCTCGCGCGTTCTGATTCTCAAGGGTTTATCTCGACTATCTGATTCTTGTTTGTCATGGGTTTATCTGATTCTCACGGCTCGCGAAGCGAAAAGCAGGGTTAGGCATTCAGGTGCGTATGTGTGTATGGGTGGCATAGATGTCTGCATTTTTAAAACTCATTTTCTCAGCAACCGTTGGTCCGATTGACACAAAACTTCACTATAGGATCGCCTCTGCCTGTATAATTTATTTTATTCATAATTATGACGTCATAGGTCACGTGGTATGGACCCCATCTTTGAAAAATGTTACACCTATATATCTCCCAAACCACTCAATGGAAAAATCTTGAAACGTGGCTCATTGTCAAGTACTCCCCATGGGGAATAAGACATGTTGATGATGTCATCGGTGCCTTCATTATGACGTCATAATTCGACAAGTACAATGCTTGATTCAATCAGTATGAAGTTTTTTTTCTCTGCAATTCTCTGTCCGATTGACACGAAATTTTAACCATAGAAGCGCCTCCTCCTGTATAATATTTTAATGGTAATTATGACGTCATAGGTAGGCGCCATCTTGGAAAAAGTTCGCACCTCTATATCTGTGAAACCACTCCATGGACAAAATTGAGACCTGGCTCATTGTCAACTACTCCCCATGGGGAATAAGATATGTTAATGATGATGTCATTGGTGCCTTCCTTATGTCATAATTTGACAAGTACAACACTTACCTGATCATTATTTTAAAAATTCTCAGCAACTGTTGATCTGATGGACACTAAATTTTCACCATAGGAGCACCTCCTCCTGTAGAATTATAGTGATAATTATGACGTCATAGATCACGTGGTACAGGTGCTATTTTGGAAAAACTGAAAAACAATGCACCTCGATATCTCCAAAACCGATCAATGGAAAAAACTGAAACATGGCTCATTACGAAGAACTCCACATGAGGAATAAGTTTTGTTAACCCTTTGAGTACGGATGACGTCCAGTGCCGCAATCCGTGAAAAAGTTTTTTGTAAGGATGACGTTACTACACATCATCGACTATACCTATAAATAGATCGTCAGTACGTGGTTGCATTCCCGTACCAAAATGCCAAATTAATCCCGTACCGGGGATATTTTTATCCAAAAAAAATCTCGTACTCAAAGGGTTAATGGAGACATCATTGGTGCCTTAATTATGACGTCATAATTCAACAGGGACACCGACTGCTTAGTCCGATCAGTTTGAAATTTGTTGAGCATGATCTACGCAACAATTATATTGGAGAATGTAAATTGATGATGTCATCGGTCACGTGGTCTGGTAGCTACATTGGATCAAAGAAAAACCCTTCAAAATCAGAGGAGTTGGCTCGCACCAAATTGACTACGCGGGGTAAGTAGTCGATGAATACCATCTAGTTTATGTACTTATTTGTTTGTGTGGTTGTTTTGTATCCATGCACTCCTGAACCACTATGCAGAATGAGTTGAAAAGCAGGTGGTTGTACTTGAAGCGGGTGGTTTTAGCAGGTAAAAAAAATCATTAATCTCCTCGGTGGTTCAGGACCCTAATTTTCTCTATATAACCGAAGTACAGTATGTATGGCATAGCATATAACTCTGCCTGGAGAGAGTGGGTATTGCAAGTCATACAGAAATACGCCAATTCTATACGAGAATTAACCTGTTCATGAGGAAGGGTTGTTTGCTACTTTTGTTGTCCCCCGTCGCACCGCGGAGTGAAAGGGGGACTATGGTTTTCCCCTCCGTCTGTGTGTGCATCCGTCCGTGCATGCGTGCGTGCGTGCGGACGTGCGTGCGTACGTAAGCGAAGGATCGAAGTCTAATTTGGTGTGTGGGTGCAACTAGGCATAAGGAAGAACGCTATTGAAAATTGGGTCGCCACGTCAAACGCCAAGATGGCCGCCACCATATATATGTCTGAACCTTGTGAGCGAAATATCTTGAAAAATAAACGAACTACTAACTTCTAATCTGGTGTGTGGGTGTATCTACGCACAAGGAAGAACGCCATTGAAAATTGGGTCGCCACGTCAAAATTCAAGATGGCCGCCGCCATGTATGTCTGAACCTGTATGTCGCCATGTATGTCGTCTCTTCAAAGCTGTCCATGCGGCACGCTTTCGAAGTTAAGTATCTTTTCACAATTGTGTTTTTGTCGAAACTGTATCTTTCTCTCGGTGTATGTACCTATTGGGGTGTCTTTAATAGTATTCTTGGTGTTGGTTTTTCATACCTGTGTACAGAATCGTTGGTCTTTCGTATCGCGTATTCTGAGGCCTAGTGTAGTAGGCTACCGTGTCCGACCTTGGCTTGAGGCTTTGTTCTTGTCTCTGCGGTTCTTCGATCACGCTGCAATTACTTTCTGGTCTCTGTTTTTCCCGGTCTTTTCACCCCATACTTCCTTCCTTCTTTTAAAATCTCCTCAAAAAAAAAAAAAAAAAAATTCCCCTTCTCTGTTCTTATTCGTTTATTCGTTGTTCTTATTTGTTCGTTCGTTCTTCGACCACGTTGTTTGCGATCACGTGGTCACGTTGTTAAAAAATGTCTAATCTGTCCCCTGAAGAACTGTATTCTGTCATATTCTATAACACCTTTTTCTTCTTCTTCTTCTATAAAAAGATGCTTTCGACTTGCTCACCAAATCTATTCATTCCAAAAAAAAATTCCATCTCTTATAGTGCATCTTTCATTGATTCCCTAAACTCTCCAGCACTCCACCCATCCTTCAGCGTCCTCAAACGTATTTTTGACTCGAATGTCTCAAGAAACTCATTTTGCAATAAATGTTCGTTTCCCATTAATCGTACATTTTTCAAAATCCAATCTCACCCCTCCCCTTCAAATCTTCCCCATCACCCCTCCCCTCCAAATCTTCCCCATCACCCCTTCCCTCCAAAACTTACCCATCACCCCTTCCCTCCAAATCTTCCCCATCACCCCTCCCCTTCAAAACTTACCCATCACCCCTCCCCTCCAAATCTACCGCTTTGCCCCTCCCCTCCAAATCTTCCCCATCACCCATCTCTTTCAAATTTTCCCCCTTGCCCCTCCCCTCCAAATCTTCCCCATCACCCATCCCTTTCAAATCTTCCCCCTTGCCCCTCCACTCCAAATCTTCCCCATCACCCCTTCCCTCCAAAACTTCCCCATCACCCCTCACCTCCAAAACTTCCCCATCACCCCTCCCCTCTAAATCTACCCCCTTGCCCCTCCCCTCCAAATCATCCCCATCACCAATCTCTTTCAAATCTTCCCCCTTGCCCCTCCCCTCCATATCTTCCCAATCACCCATTCCTTTCAAATCTCCCCCACATCCCTCCCCTCTGAGACTCTCCCTCGCTCCTCCCCTCCGAGACTCCCCTCTCACCCCTCCTCCTCAAAGCGTCCTCCCCGCTTCTTCCCCCTTCCAACTTTCACCTTCATCTCCCTCAACCTTCTGCCTCACTCTTCCCCCTCGTCAAATAACACCTCACTGCGCCTCACCCAATCACCATCAAACCGTTTGTCCGCCCCATTCTTCCCTTTCTCCAAGCTATTCTGTAATCTCTGACACACCTTCAACAGCTCTCCCTACCTCTTCCTCCTCTTCCACATCTTACCCTACTGCTCCCCCCCCCCTGTTCTGTATCCGATGCTCCCCCTTCCTCTTCCTTAACAGTATGGACCTCATACATCCGGGGCCTTCGCTCAAACTTGTCTGATCTCGCCATACAGGTTGCTTCTGACAAACCAGACGTGATCTGCTTAACAGAAACTTTCCTCCTTCATGATGTCTCTGATTCCTTGGTATCTCTCCCAGGTTACTCCCTCCTCCGGTATGATAGACCTGAGCCTCGTCCAGGAGGTGGGGTTGCTATCTTTATAAAAAAAACTCTCTTCCTCACTCGCCCTGCACTGCCGTCTCTCCACCTCACCCCCAGGAATACCTTTGGCTACGGCATCCCCTTCGCTCCCACCTTTTGTTCATATGTGTGTTGTACCGTCCACCAAACAGTGATGACTCCATCTACATCTCGCTGTCTGAGAATATGGACCAACTTCTATCTACCCATCCCAACTCTCTCTTCCTCATATGTGGTGATTTCAACTGTCACCATGCCAGTTGGCTGGGTGTGGGTACCTCTCTCACCAGCCATGGCTCTTCAGCAAAGGACTTCTGTGACTCACTGGGACTGACACAATCTGTCAATTTCCCGACCGGGATTTCAGTCAACGGAGCATCTTCTCTTCTGGACTTGGTTATGACTAACATCCCTGAAAATGTCTGCTGCTCTTCTTCTGCTCCAATCGGCTCTTCTGATCATGTGCTTGTTAAAGTGGACATCTCTCTGACCATTCTCAGAGAGCCTCCTCAGCGTCGACGAGTCTGGCATTTCACTCAGGCCAACTGGCACGGTCTTCAAGCAGCCATCAATCATCTGGACTGGTCTCCCATCTCTACCTCCTCTGACATCAACTCATCCTGGGAATTCTTCCAAAGTAAATTGCTCTCTCTCATGCACAGATTTATCCCATCTCGTCTTCAGTTGTCATACCCTTCCTCCCGTCCATGGTACACGGGATCTTGTGGTGAGGCTATTGCCCAGAAACAACTTGCTTTCGTCTCCTGGAAAGCAAATCCAACGGAAGGAAATCTCATTTCCATTCACAAAGCCCGAAACAAGTGTGTGTCCACCCTCAGGAGAGCCAGGAAACAATATCTCTCCGTTCTCAGGACCAAACTCTCTTATCTGTCTCCCTCTTCCAAATCCTGGTGGCGTCTGGTCAAATCTGTTTCTGGTGTTTGTTCCCCCTCCGTCCCCTCCCTCACCTCAAATGGCCAGACGGCTGACTCCGCACGTGAAAAAGCTGAATGCCTCAACTCTGTGTTTGCCTCTAAATCTTGTGTCCCAAACCCATCCCTCTCTGTACCCACCGTACCCAGTCGTACCCAGCTGCTCCTAGACTCTGTGTCCTTTCCTCCTGACAAGGTGGAAAAGTTTCTGTCAAACCTCGACTCGGATTCTGCAACTGGACCTGACGGCATCAGCCCACGGGTCCTAAAATCCTGTTCTTCCGCTCTTTCACTCCCTCTCCCTGTTCTCTTCACCCTCTCTTTTGATCAAGGTCATCTTCCATCTGCTTGGAAATCTGCCAACATCACCGCTTTGCACAAAAAAGGTGCAAAAACAGATCCCAGCAACGACAGACCAATCAGCCTTCTCCCAATTATCAGCAAAGTCATGGAATCCACCATTGCTTCAGATATGAAATCTTTCCTCTTCTCCAATGGCTTGATCTCTGACCATTAATTTGGTTTCAGACCTGGACACTCTACTCTGGACATGCTGCTTCTGCTTTCACAACAATGGATGGAGGTCCTCAATGCCAAACAGGAAATTAGAGCAGTCTCCCTTGACATATCACGTGCCTTCGATACGGTCTGGCACCCCGCTCTGCTCACCAAACTCTCCTCTTTTGGTATCCATGGAAATCTCCACGCATGGCAGGCAGACTTCCTCTCTAGTCATAGTCAACGTGTGGCCCTGAATGGGTTTCTCTCATCTCCTCTTCCTGTTCAGGCTGGAGTTCCCCAAGGCAGTGTTCTGGGCCCTGTGCTTTTTCTGGTCTTCATCAATGATCTCTCTGATTCTCTTGAAAATCCTCTCTATCTCTTTGCTGATGACTACTCTCTGTCGCTCCATTCTTCATCCCTCAGATCGGCAGTCTGCAGCCTCCTCACTCTCTGCAGACCTGGACAAAATCACAGACTGGGCAAACAAGTGGAACATGTCTTTCAATCCTGACAAATCTCACACTCTTACGATGTCTCTCTGAAAAGACCGACTGGACAACCCTCCCATCCACTTTCTGAATAATCCTCTCCAAGAAGTTCTGTCACTCAAGCTTTTGGGTCTCACTATCTGCCATGATCTTTCCTGGGAAAACCACATTTCAAATCTGGCCTCCAAAGCCAGTCGCCGACTGGGCATCCTCCGTCGTGCGAAGTCCTTCCTTGGCACACCTGAGCTCCTCACCACATACAAGCCTTTCATCCGCAGCTCAATGGAATACTGCTCTCTCCTCTGGGCTGGTGCTCCTGCCTCACACCTAGCTTGTCTTCACGCTGTTGAAACCAAAGCATTCAGAATCATTGGAATCTCCCGCGATGAAGCTAACTACAAGGGCCTCTCACTCACTCACCGCAGGCAGGTTGGTGGTCTTTCCGTCTTCTACCGACTCCTCTTTGGCCTTGCTCCCCCAGCTCTCTCTGGGCTCTGTCCCGCAAATATTCCTACAGATCGCACAAGATCTGCCTGCAACCCTCTTATGGTTAAACTGCCAAAATCAAGACTCTCTGCTCACCTTCACTCCTTCATTCCTCTTTTCTCCCGCCTCTGGAACAAACTCCCTCACTCTCTTCAATCCCATTCCACCCTCCAGGTCTTTAAATCAGCTGTTCACCACCATCTCTTATCTTCCCCCTTCCAAAACCTTGATCTTTTCTACCCCCGCTAATTTCACCCCAATTCCACTTTTTTGAAATACCAACTTCTGTCCTGGAAGTCCTTGGTGTCCTTGTGTTTTATACTTCTCCCTCCCCCCCCCCCCTTCCCCCAAGCCCTCTCCCTTCCACACATCTCCCTGCTCTCAAATGTTGTGTTTGTGTGCTTCCCGTTCTCTCCCCATCTTGTCTTCCGCTCCCTCCTTTTATATATTTTGTTTGTCTGGTTGATTTGTTTGTGAAGTAAATGTTAGCTCTTTCACGAGCCTCCCCTGACATATCACGGGCCTCACCTCCGGTGTGATTATATTCAGTATACAAAAAAAATTAAAAAAACATTGTGAGCAGAATATCTTGTCGTGGCGCGGCTTAGCCCAAATATTCAAAAGAATTGTGCATTTTGTGATACAAGCACCAAATTTGGCACAAATGTACATTAATATGTTGCGAACATTTTCAGATATTGGGCCACTTGAAATTCCGTAATTTTTTTTTTCACATTTTTTCAAATTTCGTAATTTCAAATTTTTCGGGTGACACCGTCACAATTTCGGTCTTCGAGGCCGGCCGATAGGCAAAGTGTGACCGGAAGGGACGAGGTTCTCCTGACCACGTGGCCCTCGATCTGGGAAGCGAGAGGCGTTCCATTAGTGGACGCGCCCCTCACGCCCGACTTTTGGGCGGCCCCGGCAGGCCGTTTGTTTTGACGTTCCGTGACAGGCCCCGCACCCCCACCTCCGGGCCGACCGGAAGCTTGTGCTGAGTACATCATACCTGAACAACTCAGTGAGGCAGAACACAGCAGTGCACACCAGGGTGACCCCTTCAGTGCATAAACCAATTAACCTGTCCACTGCAGGGCATATAGAAATGAAGTTATTTTCTGCATATAATAATAATATAAGTTCAGTTCTATATAACAATTTCTGTTATCACCACTACCACTACAACTACCACTACTACAAGCTTTGTCTGGAATTTTGTGGACTAACAGACAAACAGACATACAGACAAGCTGGGATCAAAACATTACCTCCTTCCACCATTGAGTGTAGAGGTAAACATCATGGAAATTATATCATGCCCTAGATTTAATTCATGCATTTAATTAATTCATTCATTAATTCATGCAATTAATTCATTCATTTAATCCGTGTATTTGCTTCACTGGTTCACAAGGTCTTTTGCATACATGTAATTCAGACTCTCGTCTTCATTGCTGACCACACAATGTTCGCAACATATTAATGTACATTTGTGCCAAATTTGGTGCTTGTATCACAAAATGCACAATTCTTTTGAATATTTGGGCTAAGCCGCCCCACTATATCGGCCGGCCTCGAAGACCGAAATTGTGACGGTGTCACCCGAAAAATTTGAAATTACGAAATTTGAAAAAATTTGAAAAAAAAAATTACGGAATTTCAAGTGGGCCAATATCTGAAAATGTTCGCAACATATTAATGTACATTTGTGCCAAATTTGGTGCTTGTATCACAAAATGCACAACAGGTTTGCTATGCTGCTACACTATTGAAAAATAAGCGAAGTACCAACTTCTAATCTGGTGTGTGGGTGTATCTAGGCATAAGGAAGAACGCTATTGAAAATTGGGTCACCACGTCAAAATCCAACATGGCCGCCACCATGTATGTCTGAACCTTGTGAGCGAAATATCTTGAAAAACAAGCATTCTGAGTATTGCGCTGCAATACATGTCCCCTACCGGCAGTCTGTCGTCCGGAAAACTGTTGGGGAAATTACCAAGGGTTATTCACCCACAGATTCTGAATCGTTCCCAATCGCTAATTACCTCAGGATGGGCTCACCTGTGATTCACACTCGGGACTTCGATTTATACACCTTTTGGGCAGGTCAGCAGAAGCACCCTAAATAAGTTGTTGATAAAGAACCTTTCAAGTCACTAAATATAAATAATTTATTATATTTTCCGGTTCACGATCAATGATCGATGTGTACATATATGTTGCTCGGCTTGGCTCCACCCCTCAGGAAAGCACGCGCTGTGTCGTGCTTTTGACGTTCGCGAGACGAGGCTGAGGGCACGCGGTGTGGCTTGAGGAGAACTCGAGAATAAACAAGAGATATTCATTTTTTTAAATACTTTCGTTTAATTAACGATATCTGCCAAACCACGTGCCCTATCGCAAATTCCAAAAGGAAATTTTAGTAGACTGACATGCTGAACAGATCTGTGAAGTTTCCCCTCGATTGGATCAAAAATGAGGGAGGAGCTCGGTTTTAAAGGTTCATGCTTAAAAACGTCATAACTCTGAAACCATGTGATGCATGACGTCATGCTCGCTGACTTTTTTGTTCGTCATGGGTATGCGATTCTGCCTGCAAAGTTTGGCCTCGATCTGTTCAGCCGTTGCAGAGAAAAAGGGGTTTCGTATTTTCACGAAAAACAATATGGCGGCCGAACCACGTGACCTGTGACGTCATAATTACCATTAGAATATTCTACAGACCGAGTCCCTCCTATGCTGAAAATTTGATCTCAATCGGTCCTATTATTGCAGAGAAATTGGTTTTTAAAGGAAATTAAAACTTAAAATGGCAATGAGTCAAGGATCATCAGAATTATCAGAATTCCCAAAGTTCAAAGTGCCATAACTTTGTCAAAAATGATCGAAACGTCGTGAAGTTCGAACTTGATCTATACGTTATCATGAGGAAACCATGTGCCAAATTTGAAATCATTAGCATTAAGCGTTTAGAAAAAAAGGCCGGAAAACTGTTCTTTGCGTGACGGACTGACGGATTGACGGACTGACGGACTGACGGACTGACGGACTGACGGACGGACAGTGTGCAAACCTATAGTCCCTCCGGTGTTCACCGGTAGGGGACTAATAAGCGAAGTACTAACTTCTAATCTGGTGTGTCGGTGTATCTAGGCATAAGGAAGAACGCTATTGAAAATTGTGTCGCCACGTCAAAATCCAAGATGGCCGCCTTGCGTCTTCCACTTTGTCAACTCATCACTTCACCGACGGAGGACCTAGGCGTAACGCTTGTTAATTCTCACTCGCAGAACAACAAAATGTGCAGACTGCTTGTGACGTGCACAATGCTGTATATCATTTGATCACATTTGCTGGCCATTTCCCAGCAGCCTCTTACAGTTATTTTGAGGTCGACCCCTGAAACATAGCCACCTCTGCCAGACATGTAATTTAGTTAATTCACTTAAGAGATTAAGAAAATTGAAGTCGTAAAATTGAGTTCCTGTTGTTATGGCCTTACATTGATGCTACCTTTTATAAACTTGAACAATCTTCTATGATATATAATGGAACTATGGCGTATGTGTGTATGTATGTATAATCTACTCCTCCGAGAGGATTTGACCTCGGAAGCTGAAACTCACAGGGATTGACGAGTGCACCATGAAGTTTTGTCTGTGCAAATTTCGTTTGATTTCATCAAGTTTTGGAAAACAAGACCAAAAGTCTAACAGCGGCATAGCCGGGCTTGTAAAATATTACAAACCACAAACACATATGATTAGCTTTTCAAACAGTCGTTAATGCTGCTTATACAACAACAGGCATTTTAAGGCCATTTCCCCTTATTGTTCGTTGTAGAGTCTTGGTGGAATATTTGTTTACACATAAGTCTCGGTTCATGGAGGCACATAAACAATATAGAGTTACAGACACGGACAAAGAGGAAAAATGGGAAGAGGCAGACAAAAAGGCACAGACACAGCAATGTCTTTGTCTTTCAACTCCCTGCTTTGCCCAGGATTTATTTATGTACAAAACACGAGCAAACAAAAATATTTCCTATCCTGTGTGGCAGGTGCATGTGTTGGATTCTTCATTTATTGTTGTTTCTTATGACAAATATTATTGTTGTTTCGTATGCAGTCTGGGGATGCTGGTTACATCATTTCCTGGAAGTGTGGCTGCGCCACTGTACACACTCGGTGCTATTTCAACGGCACGACAGGGCTGAAACTCAAGACCCTAAGAGCTCAAGTCACCATGAAGTCAACACCAAGTTACAAATATTATTGATCTGATACGACATTTAATGAAATAATTTGATCTCTCAACATAGAGCAGAACAAAACAGCAAACTTTTTCATACTAAACTAGTAGAGTACCTGCTCAATGGAAGGTCTTGTTCCAAGTGCACGGCACATTCTTTATTATTTGGGCGGTGTATAGGCAACAGACCGCTGCCTCGATTGCTTCTGAAAAAAAAAAAAAATAACCTGAGTTAAGTACTGCACATGAAGCAAAAACATGCGTAATGCTTATGTACATATATAATACATCGTGGTTATATAATACATCTTAACATAGAGGAGGTGCACGAGCGGAAGAGAGGAAAGTACAGTGAGCTGGAGGCAGAGTGTAAGGGGAAGGGTTGGCGAGTTTCTTGTCAGTCATTTGAGGTGGGGTGGAGAGGGTATGTTGGCAATTCCTTTTCTGCATTTTCTGCTCAGCTTGGAGTGTGTGGGACAGAAAGAAGTAGGATATGTGACAAAGTGGCCCAGGTTGCCTTGAAAGGCTCACTTTGGATATGGAGAAGGTTTATGAGGTACGATCGAACGGTGTAGGTTGAGGTTGTGGGTGGTGATTCATTTCAGGCTAAAGGGGTAGTGACTGAGTGTGGAAGAGAAATATAGATGTGTAAATGGTGTGTGTTTGTGTGTGTGTGTGTGTGTGATACAGGAGTGGGTGTGTGTGTTACAGGAGTGAGTGTGTGTGTTTAGCATGAGTGGGTGTGGTTTTTCAATAATGTGTTTTTGTTTGAGAGGTGCATGTTGTAAGGGTAGGTGGTCTGTTGGTTTTTTTTTTTTTTGGTATGTGAGTGAGTGGGTGAGGGGCTGTGGGTCGTGTGAGTGGAGGCGGGTGAGTTGTTATAGTCTGGGTTCTCACTGGCTAAGGGTGGGGGTATGTACGCATCCAGGTTTAGCTGCTGCATGTGGAGGCATATGTGCCCCTGCTGGTCCACCGAGGCTGACCGTATCAAGGTTGAACGGCTGAAACTGGATGATGCTGAGGACCTCGACTGACTGCGGACCTGGTCAGTGAGGCACACTTGTGACCCGGGGTGTTTCGAAATTATGTATTATATAGATATATACATATTTATTTATATATACAGTCACGTGAAAAAGTAAGTACACCCCATGTAAAGTTTAGACTTTTTCAACATATTTCAACATACAGCTATTTGATCTTCATTGCAACAATATTGATAGATAAAGGTGATATAATATAACAAATATCATGAAACATTTACATTTTGTAGTCCATTGTATAATTTAAATAAACATAAATGCAAATTTCGCATGTGGAAAAAGTAAGTACACCCCAACATTTATCACGACTTCAAATACCTAAAATTAGAATCAGGTGCACCAGCTCAGGTGCAAAACATTAGAACATCGTTAGAGAGGATCTTGGAGGAACCTGTCTTATTTAAACCTCAGACATTTAGTTTGGTTTGCCCTTTGTTGTTGAAGTGTGCGGCGTCACCATGCCTAGATGAAAAGAGCTCTCTGAGGCCTTCAGAAAGAAGGTTATAGATGCCTACGAGTCTGGGAAGGGATTTAAAAAGATCTCCAAACAATTTGAAATCAATCATTCGACTGTCCGGAAGATCATCTACAAGTGGAGAAGATTCCAAACAACTGCCAACTTGTTCAGGCCAGGCCGCTCCAGAAAGTTCAGCCCGAGAGCAGAACGCAAGATGCTGAAAGAAGTCTAAGAACCCCAGAATGTCATCACGGGACCTACAGGTAGCTCTTGCCACTGTTGATTTCAAAGTGCACGAGTCTACCATTATAAAGAGGCTGCACAAATTTGATCTACATGGGAGGTGTGCCAGGAGGAAACCTTTGCTGTCCAGAAAGAACATCAGGGCAAGAATAAAGTTTGCCAATGAACATCTTGGCAAAGACCAGCACTTCTGAAACAATGTGCTCTGGACAGATGAGTCAAAGGTAGAGCTATTTGGCCACAGTACCAGAAGACATGTTTGGTGAAAACCAAAGACAGCATTTGACCACAAGAACCTGATACCAACTGGAAAGCATGGTGGTGGAAATATTATGGTTTGGGGCAGCTTTGCTGCATCAGGGCCTGGGCAGCTCACCATCATAGAATCCACTATTAATTATTTATTGTACCAGAGGGTGCTTGAGGATAATGCGAGGCCATCTGTCATAAAATTGAAGCTCAACCGGAGGTGGACCTTGCAACATGACAACGGCCCTAAACATACCAGTAAATCCACCAAGGAATGGCTGAAAAAAAAGAAATGGAGGGTTCTGGAATGGCCAAGTCAAAGCCCGGATCTAAATCCCATCGAGATGTTGTGGGGGGATTTGCAACGAGCTGTGCATGCAAGAAACCCCTCAAACATCGCACAGCTGAAATAATTCTGCATGGAGGAGTGGGCAAAAATTTCTCCCAGTCGATGTCAGAGACTGGTAGACAGTTATAAGAAACGCCTACTTGAGGTTGTTTCTGCCAAAGCGGGCAATACCACTTATTCGAGCCAAGGGTGTACTTACTTTTTCACATGCGAAATTTGCATTTATGTTTATTTAAATTAAACAATGGACTACAAAATGTAAATGTTTCATGATATTTGTTATATTATATCACCTTTATCTATCAATATTGTTGAAATGAAGATCAAATAGCTGTATGTTGAAATAGGTTGAAAAAGTCAAAATTTTACATGGGGTGTACTTACTTTTTCACGTGACTGTACACATGTGTGTGTGTGTATATATATATATATATATATATATATATATATATATATATATATATATATATATATATATATATATGTTGGATAGTTCCAAGTGCACCCATCCCTCCCTGCCCTTCTCCCCCAAGCGCCCCCCCCCCCCCCCAAGTTAAGCTGAAATTTTTTTTACGGCGAAGCCTTCTAGAACAGTGTTTGTCCATCCGTATGTATATCCCCTCAAATGTACACCAATCAGAGCTGAGGATATGGTCACATGACAGGGTGAATTGATTACGTCTGATGTCATTACAGCATATGGCGGCTGACTCTCCACACTCCGCCATCTTGATTTATATGCCGTTCATGCCGAAGATATGGTCGAACCTGTCATGTATCACAATCGCCATGCTCTACCTTCACGTTTTTCATTCAGTGTGAAACACAAATAAATCGATTGTTGAAATGACCATCAAATATCAAAAGCATAGGCGTTACGGGTCTTCCAACGACACAGTATGGATAGGCCTTAAGCTTCTTCATGCCTCACCTTCAGGCCACTTCGGACAAATTAGCATCGGTTTCTTAATACATGAGTATCATTTTCATAATAATAAAAATAATAACGTTAATAATAATGTTGCGTGTCTCAGCGTCGGCCTTTCCCCTTAACAAGGGGGGGTTAGTCCCCTTGTCTTTTACTATCCGACAGGATCCGGGACCTATGACGTCCTTCCCAGGCAGCGTTAAATAGAGTTTTAGGACTATGAATTCGCTATTACCTAAGTACTAACACTGACCAGAAACGAGGAAATAAGCCCCGCCCGAATCACTGGTGTTAGTGGAAACGAAGAGCGGTACGACCCGTGACCCGAGCCGTTATCAAGGACTAGATCCCGATCCGAGTGGTTCGTAATCGTGCCACACTTCCCCAATGGAGGAAATGACTGAAACGGTCGAATTTGGGAAGAAAAGGTATCACAGAATTTATTTACACTTTGTACAGGAAGAAGAAGAAGAATACACAGTGCAGCCTTAAACAGTCTTAACTTATCCCTGGACAAACGGGCCCGTTCACTCCCAGACACACACACGGGGTTGCAGATGAACAGGTCGATGGTCCAGGAATGGCGTCTGGGCAGCTCTTCCTCCGGTCCCCAACTCGCACCGTGAAGGAGATGAACCCAGCGGCCAGGAGCTCTCCACGTGTCGTTTGGCGCGCACGGGTTTATTATAGGGCAAACGGTAGGCTGGCTTTGGCAGTTGCACTTGCGGCTCAGCCGCGTACGTAATAAACGGACAGTCCGTAATAGTTCAATAAATGCGAGCAATGCGCTTCTCAATCTCTCAATGCGTATCTCAATACAACTCTCTTGCAATGCGCGACTCCGTTCCATCCTCGTAGCTCCATTCGTAAGTGCCTCTCCCTTCTCATCTGATCTCCTCTACGAGAGTGCCTCTCCCTTCTCATCTGAACTCCAACACCGCGCATCCCTTTCTCATCTCATCTCATCTCTCGTGCCGACAAGTCCTTTCGCATCAGTCCTTTCGCACGAGTCCTGTTCAAGGGCTTTGTGCGCTGGCTTATATAGCCTTGCCCAGCGAACCCTCTCAAACTTACTAGACGCTCTGTACCACGCCCTATCAAGCCATGCCCACCGAGCTCTGGTTGGCTGTTGCCCTTACCTTCACCGCCTTTTGACGTGCTGCTTGATGCAGCCACACCTCGACCCTCGCACTCTTCCCCCTTTTCAGGCCTACCTCGTGGTTACCCGACTAGTTTCGAGCGAAACCAAGGGGCAGCGAACGCTGCTGGCGGACAAAGCGTAACATACTTGAGGGATGCCAAATGGCGCGCGGGATCGAGTTCGCCCATGATGTAATTGAAGGGCGGCCGCAAAATGAAAGGACCTAAGCTTATTATTTCTTTACACAATGCAGATGTTACTAGTGAAATGGCCTACTCTTACACATACTATGACATAACTAAATTCTAATGGGCCTACGTGTTGCTTGTGGACTAACTATGGGGGGCAAACCTTTAACCTTTAATGATGTTATATGTACAATTCTCAAAACCTCAACAATAATATAGTAAATATAATGGTAACACTGCAATCCCTTTGTCGTGACTGCAAAGTTACTGGATTGAAGTGGTCGGCGTATGGTTGGTTCATTGTTGACTCGAAACATATAGAACTATATGCTATTGTCATGAAAATTAGGGTAGCATAATATCTAGATCCAGGTAGATCTGCATAGGTAGGTGTCCGGCCGTCATTATAGGGAACCTCACCTGTAATAAGTTATGTGTAGCCCATATGTCGGAATAAGCTTGTATCTTGGTCCCTGTTATGAGGGGGCGTGGTATGCTAATGCTAATTAGTACAGGGATTATGGGTAAAATTCAATTGTGTGTCATTCCCTCTGTGAACATCCCAGTGTCCCTTATGGCAATACATCCCATAGACATTAGATAGGCCCATTAGCGCACCACACATTAAATAATTCCCCCGCCGCCACAATGACTTTGAAAGATCCAACAGGCAGCAGCCACGCAGTACGCCACCATGGGCGACAAACATCATACCAGGCAGGCTGGGAGCCATGCCCAGGAGAACATGTAATTGGTCAGGGAAGGGACAAAAAGCTTCCCCGTGATTGGAGGGTAAGAAAGGTAAAGGAGCGGCACACTGATTGGCCACCGACCATTGACACCTCGGCCAATCAGTGCGGAAGGTGTGAACATTCGGCCAATCAGTGAGGAAGGCGCAAAATGACTACTTAGAAGCAGGTCGCTGATTGAAGGACAAGCGCTGGTGATGTCGGAAGGCGCGAAAGACCACCAAAAACCAGGCACTGGTTGGGAGAGAGGAGGGCTGATGTCACACCGGGAGTGACAAAACGACTTCCTCGTCGGCATTTTTGTCTCGCTCTTCCCTTGCTTCTCTTCCCTTGGCCTCTTGCTCCTGATTGTCCCTTCGCGCTGGGCCTTCTCTTGCTTCGGACCTGGTGGAGGAACGAGCAGTTCAGAAGATGGTGGAGAGAAGGAACGCCGTCGATTCTCTTCCTTACATTGGTGTGCGAATGACGATCGAGGCTTGTGTTGGAGCGCTGATGAGCGGGTGCGCTGAGGGCCGCTCCGCGCCAAGGACCAGGCAGATCACGCCAACCGGAGCTGTGTCGGACGACGCGCTCGAGCCAGACGATCCATCACACTGCCAGATGGAGATAAGCTCGCATTCACAAACACAATGAGACATTTATTTCATTCATTCTCCCTTTGTCTCGTATTTGAAATCTGTGTGGGGATGTCCCGATTTAGAATTAGTTACTCCATCGCGTTTCCTTTGTATTGGGTTCCGTGTAATAAACCTGTTTGTTTTTGTACATTTTACCTCCACGTTAGTTTGAGTTATTAATTTGCAGGTTGAAGACGCTGGCGCGCGAGGGCCATGAGGTAAGAGCTCGCCGCTTCTTCCTCTTCCTTCTTCCTCCCGTGCTTGCATAGTCAAATCCGCAATTGATCGTTGCCTCGGAGTTAAAGCTCGTTCAGGCTATCTGCGATCCCATAGTCTTAACCGAGGGCATTCGCGCGACAGTATTCATAGAATGCTTACCCTGCGGAGTCAACTTGGTGCAAGCCAACTCTTCCGGTGCAACGTTTTTCGGTTTTTCCAGGATGGTGCCTGTACCACATGACCTATGACTTCATAATTATCATTAAAATATTATACAGGAGGATGCGCTCCTATGGTGAAAATTTCGTGTCCATCAGATCAACAGTTGCAGAGAAAAAAAAAGTTCATACTGATTGAATCAAGCGTTGTACTTGTCGAATGATGACATCATAATGGAGGCACCTATGACATCATCATTAACATATCTTATTCGCCATGAGGAGTACTTGACAATGAGCCATGTTTCAATTTTTTCCCATGGAGTGGTTTCAGATATAATAGTGCAACGTTTTTTCCAAGATGGCACCTGTGCAAGTGACCGATGTCATAATTATAATTGAAATATTCTACAGGAGGAGGTGCTCATATGGTGAAAATTTCGTGTCAATCAGACCAAGAATTGCAGAGAAACAAAAATTCATACTGATAGAATCAAGTTTTGTACTTGCCGAATTATGACGTCATAATTAAGGTACCGATGACGTCATCATTAACATATGTTATTCCCCATCCTGAGTGCTTGACAATGAGCGATGTTTCAATTTTTTCCATGGTGTGGTTTGAGAGATATAGAGTTGCAACGTTTTTCGATTTTACCAAGACGGCGTCCGTATCACGTGACCAATGATGTCATAATTATGAGTAAAAAAAATTACTTCTCATCGTCGTCATCATCCGAATCATTCTCTTCATCGTCAGACAGTTTGTCCATAGCAGTTGATACCATTTGACACACTAGGGCATGCCCGTACTATATCTATATCTAAAATTATATCCCCCCTCCTCTATTTACATGAAATGGTTTGGTCCAAAGCGAACGGCTTGCGAGTAAGGTGACAATCCCCCCCCCCCCCTCTATTTACATGAAATGGTTTGGTCCAAAGCGAACGGCTTGCGGAGTTTGGTAAAGAAATCGCCATAGCGTGCACAAAACGCGCAGGAAAGCGAAAGAATCGCAAATTAGTTTTAATTAGTTTTAAAACATAGTTTAACGGCAACATAGTTTGCCAACGTGAAATAAATGAATACGCTCTCAAATGTGCCGTCCGAGGCAGAGTCTGTTCGCCACGTTCGGCACACGTGATAGCTCGCTGCTCTCTGATTGGTTGAATCGTTTTTTGGACATAGCTCGGTAACTACTTGTCCGATTAATATGAAACCTTGAAAAGGCACATCCTCGAGTCCCCAGCAATATACCTGGCAAGTTTAAAGTATATCGGACCGGTAGTTGTCGAGAAACAGCGGTCACAGACAAACATACATACATACATACATACAAACATACAAACATACAAACATACACACAGAGATTACTGGAATTATAGATAGATATGGCCAAATCCCTTCACAGGATCCATCCAGCAACCTGTTCCTTTGATGTAGCGATTCCGACCAGACCATCTCTTGCCCTTTTTCTTTACGTATGTTTGTTCTCCAAACGCCATTCCACACTCAATTTCTTTGCTTACACACATGTTCACCCAATTTGACAGGAACCTCAGCCTTTTCGTCAACTTGCCGCTGGACATACCAGAAAAGGTATCCGGCGTAATTCCAGTGTCCTGCAGCCATCATATTAGGAACCGTTCTTCTCATGCAGTGTTGGTGCAACATCCAGTTTCCTTCATTCTCTGCCCAGGTGAAGAGGTGAGTGAGCAATGACAACTGGAATTATAAATCAGTCCACCCATACGCGTTCCACTGGTGATTGTCGCACATTCTCAAGTGCACCTTCCCAGCTCTTCGAGTGTTGTATTCCCTTTCAGGACAAATACTTCCAAAAGCATAGTAGCATCCATCCTGGGACCTCATAACGTCTTTGGCCATGCTTTCCCATTGAACATATTCCACACTCCCTTGTATGCAGCATGTAATAAGTCTTCTAGGTCGGACCCCTTTATGAGTGTTACAATACAACCAAGGAAGGACATCATCATGTGCATTCCTCCAGGCCTTAATAAGATATGTTTTCAATGCACAGGATCATCCCATTAAAGTTGAACAGCAATCTTAAATAACTGAAGATCACAAACCATTTACATGTATTTCTGTTGATATCCTTTGGTGACATCTTCCAGTCTATTGAACATGGTCAGAACAGTGTCTGGGTGTGCTGCTAGTGCATATAATATATCAATGGACCAACATGTACTTTGTTGCTTTCTTTGCAGCTCCTTCTCGTGCCTTCACTGTCATGTAACCGCTCCATTCTACCCCATGTTCTCCATTGTTGTTTTGTGTCACGATAGACACCAACCATTCCACATCGGCATTCAAAGCAGATGACACACTTGTTGTCTTGCCATTAGTTGCAATTGAAGGCCCTCCATGGTGTAAGACGTTGGCTGGAAGTGGATTTTTCGGTCTATGATAAATTGTTACGGATTTGTCACTTCCGTGGTTGTGGTTCCCATGCACTGTAAACATTTTTGGTTGCATGTACTATTATTGTTATCGTTTAAGTGAATTGGAGATGACTATTTTCAAAAGGTAAAAAAAATTAATGTTTTTAAATGAAACCGGAAACCGGATCGGGAACCGGACGAAGAAGGAGAGGAAGAAGAAGGAAAAGGAGGCGGAGCGAGTGAGGTCGGAGAAGGAGCCGAGCTGCGTTGAGGTTTTGAGCAAACGCTGGTGAACGGGGGTCACTAGCGAACTTTGGGGTTTCCTGGGAAAGAGATCCCTGCGACAGAGTTGTTATCGCTGTGACAGATAAACCTGCGTGACAGGTTTTGCGGTTGATTCCGAAGAGAATCATTGGAGTGCCGTTATGTCTCGAGAACGGACCGTTGGCAATTTTGCCTCGCACCTGATTTTGGATCGCTCCAGGCTTTTCACCTCGCTTCAACCATTTCACCGCATCCAGACGTAACCTGGTGTGTGTGTGTAACGTGGATTTTGAGTGGGAATTTGCGGTGCGTCGATTGGGAGCCGTTGAACGTCCATACCCGAAGGTGTGTTTTCCCAGTCGCCTCTTGAGGACACTTTTGCCTATCTTTGGCAGTGTGACTGTCAACCGAACGGGATCCTGGTCTCGATACAACATCGTTCTGACGATCACTGGAGCGTGGATCGACTTTGGTTTGAAGCTGGGACAGAGACATTGGGAATGTTATTTTCGCTCACTTGGAGCACAGTGAGTTATATTGTACGAAACTGATGGTACTATCATAGGAATGATATATTGGTTGTACAATTGATTAATATTGTTATTGTACTGTTATTCTTTTGTGAGCTTAATACAATACTTGTTTGTTGGTAACAATTGGTGTGGTTTCACCATTGATCTTTGACATACCGAATCACACATCTTTCTGCTGTGACTCCTCTCGTGGCTCGGAGGTACACCGTGACCGGGGTTCGGGGAGGAGCACGTAACATAATGTTAGTATTTCACTGAGACGACAGTGAAAGGCTTCAGGTCGACAACTTTCAACTGTTGCCTGGCCAATCTTGGTATCAACACTCTGATATTCATCGTGACTGTCGCTGCTTGTGTCAGAGTTCTGCTACTTTGCATCCATAGGGGGGACGTTGTGTGACCTCCATGACAATCACATGTGTTTGTCGAACATCATTTGGAGTTGAAACATACAGATCATAATTGTCGATTCAATAACTATCTCTGCCACCATCCTACTTTAGTCCTCTTCAGTATAATCCTGTTCCCCCATGTACTTTGTGATAGACAGAAGAAAACACAGAACTTTATCATATTGTTGCGGTATTTCAAATCCCCACTCCTGACAACAATTTGTTGCGGTGGTTCAGATTATCCCACTCCTTAACAACAATTTTTTGTGGGGGCCGGGCTCAAAACCCCCTTCTTGCACAACAATGTTTTTGCGTGATTCCCCTCGGTTAATACCGGAGAATCACGAATACCTTCAAGGTGCACGGATCAAGGTGCACGCGTGTGCCGAAGAACCGCGCGATCGAACCCTCGCTTTCACACACCTTATTCAATGCGTGCCAAGCGGCTTTGCACGGTGTGGAAAGCGGCGTTACCCCACGAGATTTATGGACCTGAATCTAGCCAAATTCGGTCCCGGATGATGCTGGGCCAATGGAAAAAAGACGTACCGAACAGGTTGGAAAGTAAGAACAAAATGTGCAGCCTTTTATTTAGAAGGCACAGAGAAACAGAGACGAAGATACAGCTTACCAACTCTTACCTACTAATAACCCCGACTTGGCGCCTTCACACTCTGACACACACACACACACACACAAACACACACGGAATAACACTCTGGTTAAGGGCGTACCAATGTACGTGCTGGAATTGCCTCGCTGGTGACCACGTGG
Organism: Myxine glutinosa; assembly: GCF_964187855.1. NCBI lineage: Eukaryota > Metazoa > Chordata > Myxini > Myxiniformes > Myxinidae > Myxine > Myxine glutinosa. Next base: position 64,994,609 of record NC_136273.1, on the reverse strand, counting down.
TCTGGTCTGCGTGGCTCGCAGTTCAATACCCGATCCGGATCTGCAGCCTGGATGAGGTAAGGTCCGAAGGACGAACCGCCGCCTCGAAGTTGGTACGGACGAACTTCAGCACAGGTTGGACAAGCTTGCAGGTCAGCCGGATGGCGCAAAAGATCGGCGCAGAAGCGATTGGCGTCGACGGAGAACAAAGGCCAAAACACGTGTCGTTGGAGCTAAAACAAGAGAGTACAGAACAGGGTGTCGTCCACGTGGCAAAATCCCAGCCAAGGCAAGATCGAACAGAGCAGGAGGTCATCCTGTGTGCAGCGAAATCCTCGGCAAAAGAGAATCGTGTCGTCCACGAGGCAAAGAGAGAACAGAGCAGGAGGTCGTCCTGTGCGCAGCGAAAATCCAAAGCCAAGAGAGAACAGGAGGTCGTAGCATAGCGAAAGTCCAAAGCCAAGAGAATGATAATGCGCTCCGCGTGGGCTATTATCAGACCTGCCCACGCCCTTCAAAATGTTCCAGAGCCTCCCATTGGCTGAGGCTTGTCGCATCATGGTGAGGTGTTCCCGCCTCCTCACTGGTCACGTGGGCCTGTGCTTCTGGCCATGCCTTCCTGCACATTAGTAATGGCTTCTCCCAGCCACGAAGGCTTGACATCTTGCCTAACTCAACGCATATTTGGTCTTTATTACTACATAATGGGAAAGGGCAAATCTTTACATTCAATAAGACATAACTGACTAATGCAGGCTACATGTTGTCGTGCAATTGACTATAGGGGTTCTGCCTTTATGGCACAGCCGCAACAATATGTTATGACAAAGCCAAACTCGTGAACAACTTTGATTATTTCCTCTGACCCAAAGCGAAGACGAAAATCACCACCAGCCCATTTATTTTATTTTATTTTATTTTCAAGTGTGACATTTATTTTATTTTATTTTATTTGCAATTTTTGTTGTTGGGTGTCAACTGATTGAAATTTTTTTGATGATATTTTTTGTTTATGAAAAACTTTTTATGATAGATTTTGTTTATGATAAATTTGCAATTTTTCAATTCACGATTTGCAATTTTTACTCCCCCCAGGGAGTAATGCATTCGATCGTGTCCGTCCGTGTGTGTGTGTGTGTGTGTGTGTGTGTGTGTGTGTGTTCATGTGGTTGTGAACAAGATATCTGGAAAAGTTCTGAACGGATTTGGATGAAAGTTGATGGGATTATTGCCCTTGGGATAAGGAAGAATTGATTAGTTTTTGGTGAAGCTCAGGATATTATTCCGGATCCAGGAATTTTTTGAAGGATTTTTTTACCATTGGAAGATAGGGCTCATTTTTAAAAACATTATCTTATATATATTCTATATTTAACATTGTGATATGAAAATAGTTTTCCTATTTGTTGTAAATGTAGTTTAAACTCGTGGTTATGCGTTTGAGCGGTGTATTTTTTAGCAGCGTCATCTTCAATGTTTTTTTGTTTTTTTTCTAATAAAGACATATTCTGTCATTGTAAAACCACCAAAGTGTGTATTCGGTTTCCCCGTTTCATAAAATGTATCGTTTGATACGTATAATGCTTTAAAACTGTTTTTTTTTAATACCTCAGAAGAGACATCAACATTTACCTCAGCAAATGTCAATCGCGGTGTCAGTATTTGATGAACTTATTTTTTTGTATACAAGATTAAGATTTGTATACAAGATATACAAGATTTTGTATACAACATTATACTTATTATATTTTTGTATACAACATATACAAATGTATACAATATACATTTGTATACAATGTCAATCTTATAAAGACTTAGGTGAGTTATAAGTGTGACAAGCATGTGCACGGGATTCTTCCCAGAAGAATGAGTGTTCGCATTAGCTTGTACGACTTAAAATGAGCGAGTTTTGTTTTGACGTTTGGGCCAGTTTTACATGTTGTATCCCTAAGGAATGAAACGAACGTTTTCCTGGCTTACAATTTTATTTGAAGTCACACATGCCTCAAAATACACTCACTTATATAGAATTGAACGTTGAATCCGAAAATGTAAGTGAAATTGCCTTGTTTTTTGTTTTTTACATTATCTTCTATATATTCTAAATATATATCTGTGCAGTGTCTGTCTTGTGTTGTCACTGAACTACTCCCTCAAACTTTTGTGAAATCGTACTATTCCAACTTTACCCACGGCGGGAGTATGCGCTCTACTGAGTGGCTTTCTAGTTTGATATGCGATTGTACGATCTATGCCAAACCCAGTGATGTTTACTGACATCACCATTTGAAATCAGCTTTGATAAAAATGTCAACAAAGCTCGATTTGTACTGTCAACAATTATTTGCTTGGGGAAACTGCTCATGTCATAACGGTCTTTCCATTTTGGCATGGATTTTGTTATTTTCTTTGGCAGTTTGTCCATAAGCACATCCTCATCAGACTCATCCACCTTTACAAGATGCAAGTTTTCAAGTAAATTGTTGTGGAAGCACAGCAGACTCGCACGACCATCAATGTGCATTACAACAATGGAGTCTTCAAAATGTCAAGCAGTTTTTGATAATTCCACATGTTTTTCATTTCTGGTAAGGTTTGCGTACAGATTGAAGATTTGGACGGATATCCACATACGACTTGGGTTATCAATTATTTAGGAAACAAAATTAAGAAATTATTCACCCTTGGTATCGGCTGCAGCAGCTGTACTTGATTTGGCAGTTCAGATGTTTTGTTTGCTTATGAATTCTGTGTAACAGTGCTGGTGATACCTGCCATCTGCAGCGTGTAGATCTGATTGTGCAGCAGAAACTCTTATTCTCACCTCATTTGCTAATCGATCACCACGCTCAGTACACACGTCTAGTATTGATTCTTTGAAAGTTTTCTGTCCAGGTCGATCTGCTGTCCGGCACAGAAAGACTCTTTTCCAGCGTGGAGGATACTTTAGGTTCTCCTCCAGATATACATCACCACAAATTTAAGAAAAGTTCCTCTTGAAGTCAAATGTCCCAAACCAAGTCCAATTTCCTCCATGTAATGTGAGGTTGACCAACGGGGTTGATCACTGATCAACCTTTTTTTTCAGTGGTATTCCTGCATGTTGATGGGATGTGTTTGTCCATACACATGACTTGACATTTTATTGTTAATTTCTCATTCTGCTGTAGTTGTTGTTCTATTTCAATGTGTAGAGAATCACCTTCCTCTTACTTGCATCATTGATTGTTTGAATCTGTATGCTCTGGACAATTGTTTCTGATTCCTGATAACCTTTGTTGCATGTTTCGAAGAAGTACGTAACATTGAAGTCCTGAGACCTCACTGTCTTCGTCGATCACCTATATTATAGAATACATACATTAATTATACTGATACCATAATGTAAGAAGGTCAAAAAGAAGGTAATAGTTAGTCAAAAAGAAGAAGAAGCTCAGTAGTGTCAAAAAGAAGGTACATGACCACCATCTTAAATTCTTTGTCATTTCTTGAGTAAATAATGGCAGCATTGGGTTCCTTATGCCTGAAAACATATATAAAAACATTTTATTCATGTCTACTTGCAAAGATATGAGAAAATGTAGGTTTGTACGATTCGGTGGTGGTCATCTTGGATTTTTAAAGATATTTTAAAATGTTCAATAGTGCAATGTAAAATGACCATCTGGGCATCCTACATCGAAGTCCTTCCTCAGCTCTACTGAACTCCTCACCAGCTCACCTTATACAAAGCTTTCATTTTCAGCTTGATGGAGTAATGCTCTCCCTTCTGGGCTGGTGCACCTGCCACACACCTAGCTCAGCTTCACGCTGTAGAAACCAAGGCTTTTAGTAACATTGGAATCTCCCCCGATGAAGCTAACTCTGAGGGCCTTTCACACTTTCACTGCAGGCAGGATGGTGGTCTTTCTGTCTTCTACAGACTCCTCTCCGGCCTTGCTCCCCCAGCTCTGTCTGTGCTCTGTCCCCCAAATATTTCTGCAGACCGCACAAGGTCTGCCAGCAACCCTTTTCCGGTGAAACGCACAAAATCAAGACTCTCTATTCACCTTCACTCCTTCATTCCTCTTTTATCCCGCCTCTGGAACATTCTCCCTCACTCTCTTCAATCCCTCTCCACCCTCCAGGTGTTTAAAACAGCTGTTCACCACCATCTCTTATCTTTCCCAATACAAAATCTCGATCTTTTCTACCTCCGTTAATCCAGCCTAAATCCACCTCCTTCAAACTCCGTTTTCTTTCCTGGAAATCCTTGTAGTGTCCATCTTGTTTATCCCGTGTACCCTGCACCAGCCCTCTCCCTTCCACAGATCTACGGATGTCCATGTTGCCTACTGGTGTTATGTTTCTCTCCCTCTTACCCTCTTGTCTCCTGCTCCCTTTATTATATTCTGTGTGTTAGCTCTTGCACGAGCTTCGACTTAGTATCGAAAAAGAAATGGCGAAATTTGTGTGGTGCACAATGTGCAGAAGAGAAGAGACATTGCAGATCTTATCCGTCTAAATGACCCCTTATGTACCTTACTTATGTTGTCCTTATGTACCTTACTCAAATTTCGCCATTTATTTGGGATGACTGTACAGTTGTAATGGTTTTGAATTAAAAAAAAGAATTGTTATTCACAAGATTAAAATTTTTTGCAAAGCAAGTGAATCCAGAAGGTGGCATGTGCCCTCACCCTGCTCTTCTCCGCCATCACCCAACTCCCAATGTTGAGCATCATGGTGTTTTATAATCCGCCTATGACATCAGATTTTGTCAAAATTAATACCTTTTTCCACCTAAAAATCAACTTGGTAGTGAAGTATATCTTCCTCAACAAAATGGTCACGATTGGGCAAGCCATTCTTTAAATGAGTAGGATGGAGACATGCAAGAAGGCAAAAAACAACTTTATAGCATTCATCACTTGACAACATTCCTCCTTACTCTGTCCTTGTGAACAAGGTGATTGACTCAATTGATGCAGAGTGTTCAGAGAGGCGGAGTCATTAATATCGGTGGTGATCGTATGTCACTTTGTTCCATTATTTACTGTCCTGTCATAATCCAGATCAGTGATGTGGATTCTGTATGGCAGCTCCTGCCTCAGGCTTGCACTGACACTTCAAAGACAAATCTTGGATATAAGTCAGATGAGCCTCGAGGGAAGTAAGAGTGGGTGGCTGAATCAAGGGGAAAAATTTAACCAAACTAAGGTTGTAAACCAATGCTCCTGATAAACTGGATGTTTTTGTACCAACTCACAATTCTGTGTGTTTGTGTGTGAGTGAGTGTGTGTGTTGGTTGTTATTTCCATCTATATTATAATAGCCGTAGATGCTTCTGTCTGTCTGTTGGGTGTCTGTCCGGGGTGTGGCTTACTCGGTTTGCAGAGTAGCTCCACCCATAGCTCCACCCATTCTGGGAGTGGCTTCATATAATTATAAACAAATATCCACCATTTTATTAACTCGCATAGCTTTGAGGCCTGTTTTGTAGGCCCGTGGTGTCTTGCTCTCTCTCCCAGTTTTATTTCAAATCAAATTCGATATATCATTTCATTTTTCACAGTCGCTAACATAGTTTTAGACTCGGTTGAAAAAAAACGGGAAGAAAATCCAATGAAAGGTTGCCGTTTATAGAACGAAATGAATTCTCAAACGCCTGTAACTTCAAGGCCATGGGCCATTGAGTCTCTCTCACGCCTTTATCTCCAATCTAACTCATCATATGATTTCATTTTTATCGATGGTTTCAGACTCGGTGTCAGTAATAATTGAGAACATTCCACACACGCGGGAAAATGCAGAGATATATTTTTTAAAATCGCGTCATGGTGTATCATACACCGCCCAACATGACACCGACGGCAACGTGTCAATATATATTAAAAATTCGCTTTTGCTTTTCCGTTAAGATATATTACTTTTTCGTTTGATGACAGTCGTCACAAAAACGTCAACAATGATGCCGACATATATTTCTTCGTTTTTATTTCATTCAACATTATTAGCCGGAAGTAAAATATGTTTCAGGAAATGACTGAGAGATATTTCTTCGTTTTTTTATTAGTTATGTGTGCATACACTTTAAATAGGTTTATTTGAAATCTTTAATTTTCCACAAACATTCCACACACGCGGGAAAATGCAGAGATATATTTTTAAAAATCGCGTCATGGTGTATCATACACCGTATGATATCATACACCTTCACTACCACCCAACATGACACCGACGGCAACGTGTCGATATATATTAAAAATTCGCTTTTGCGTTTCCGTTAAGATATATTACTTTTTCGTTTGATGACAGTCGTCACAAAAACGTCAACAATGATGCCGACATATATTTCTTCGTTTTTATTTCATTCAACATTATTAGCCGGAAGTAAAATATGTTTCAGGAAATTACCGAGAGATATTTCTTCGTTTTTTTTATTAGTTATGTGCGCATACACTTTAAATAGGTTTATTTGAAATCTTTAATTTTCCACAATATAATTTACTTGCCATTTATCATTTGATGATTACGAGACACTTCCTCTTGAGGATCGTGACAATTCATGCGCTGCGTGGAAACTTCTATTTCCAAAATGAATGAGACTGTGGCGGACACAAAAGCCCACTGGCGTGGTGACATCATTCCACGCACCAAGTGGGCGGTGGCCACGCCCGAGGGGTAGGCGTGGCCTCATGATATACCCCGGGCGACCAGCCCGGAGGAGTTCAGTGTTACAGTGTAGTCTTACAATAAAGACGGTTATATGTTACCGCTTGTCCGCTTCCTCCTTGCTCACAAGCAGCGCGCGTAACGCCGCGCTTTACTGGTGACCCTCGACGTTGGATCTGCCGGAGCGATCCTTCCACACGCGACGCCTTCGCCATGGCCGCCTTCGTCAAACTTCCGGAATTTTGGGAGGCCCAGGCCGAAGTCTGGTTCGTTCAAGCCGAAGCCCAATTTCAGCTTCGGCGCCTCACCGGCGATGACACACGCTACTGCCATGTCGTCGCCTCCCTCGGGCCCGGCACGGCCGCTCGAGTTGTGTCCGTCCTTCGCCACCCACCGGACGGCCACAAGTACGAGGCACTCAAGCGGCTACTCCTAGCCACGTTCGGCCTCACAGACGACGCACGGGCCGATCGCCTCCTGGATCTCCCCGAGCTCGGTGAGACGCGCCCGTCGGTCCGAATGGACCATATGCTGTCACTGTTGGGCGACGAAGCCCCCGGTTCGCTATTCCGGGCGCTTTTCCGTCGCCAACTTCCAACGCAGGTTCGCCTCGCGTTGGCCGGGACCGGGCTAACGGAACCCCGAGCATTGGCGGCCGAGGCGGACAAGTACTTCGCCGCTTCGGACACGCGGGCGAGCGTTGGCGTGGCCGTCACGGCCTTCGACGCTGATGTTCCACAGCATCATCTTCTACAGCACGCTGAGGTTCAGCAGCATGCTGATACGCACCTCGTGAACGCCGCCACGCCCCGCCCACCGCCGCGGCGAAAACCGCCACCGCGGGGAAACCCGTGGACTCCACCGGCCTGGCGGAGCCAGCCGCGCTCCTCCAGCTCCACCACCTGGTGCTGGTTCCACGCCAAGTTCGGCCACGAAGCTCGGCGGTGTCATCCGCCGTGCTCCTTCAACGGGTCGGGAAACGCCCGGGCCGGCGCTCAATTGTGGCGATGAGCGCCGGCCGTTCGAGCAGCCTGCTGTTCATAACGGACACCTTCTCCGGGCGCCGTTACCTGTGCGACACGGGAGCACAGGTGAGTGTCATTCCCGCCGGCACGTCAGACAAGCACGCCGCGGGTGGGGGCCCCGCGCTGCTTGCCGCGAACGGGACGCCCATCCGTACGTACGGAAAACGCTGCCTCTCTCTGCGGTTTGGAGGGCAGGTTTTCCGATGGACGTTCGTCACCGCCGACGTGCCCATGGCACTGCTTGGCGCGGACTTCCTGTGCGCTAATGGGCTCCTGGTCGACGTCAAGCGCAGACGGCTTGTCCAGGCCGAGACGTTCAGCTCGCTCGCATGTGCGTTGCCCAGCTCAACGAGCGGCTTGCCAAGCGGCTTGCCGAACGATTCGGTTCCGGCCACGTTGGTCTGTACGCTTCCGGCAGCGGACGCATTCACCCGCCTCCTCGCTGGCTTCCCGGCCCTCACGCGGCCCACCTTCTCGGCGGGGGCCGTCAAGCACGGGGTGGCCCATCACATCCCCACCGTCGGGCCACCGGTCTACGCCCGGGCACGCCGCCTCGAGCCGACGAAGCTGGCGGTGGCAAAAGCGGAGTTCGCTACCCTGGAGCGACTCGGCATCGTTCGGCGCTCAGAGAGCGCTTGGGCGTCGCCGCTGCACATCGTGCCGAAGCCCGGCGGGGGATGGCGACCGTGCGGGGACTATCGCCGTCTCAATGACGCCACGACTCCCGACCGCTACCCCGTCCCCCACATTCAGGACTTTTCCGCCCGTTTGGCGGGCAGGTCCTTCTTCTCGAAGGTGGACCTCATACGCGGCTACCATCAGGTCCCCGTCAGGCCGGAGGACGTCCCGAAGACGGCGGTCATCACGCCATTCGGACTCTTCGAGTTCCTGCGCATGCCCTTCGGTCTGAAGAATGCGGCTCAGGCGTTCCAGCGACTGATGGACAGCGTCCTGCGCGACTTGGATTTTGTCTACGTCTACCTGGACGATATCCTCGTCGCCAGCGCGTCCCGCGAAGAGCACCTACGCCACCTCCGCACGCTCTTCGAACGCCTGGGCCAGCATGGCCTGATTGTGAACCCCGCAAAGTGCCGGTTCGGCACCGCCACAATCGATTTCCTGGGGCACCGTGTCACCAGGCACGGAGCCGTCCCCCTGCCGGCCAAGGTGGAGGCGGTGAAGGGGTTTCCGCGCCCCCGCACGATCAGAGGGCTGCAGGAGTTCCTGGGCATGGTGAACTTTTACCATCGGTTCCTGCCCCGTATCGCCCAGCTCCTGCGCCCCCTGCACGAAGCTCTCCGAGGTAAGCCGGGCAAAGGCGACGTTACCTGGACCGAGCAGATGGACACGGCGTTCACGGGCGCGAAGCTCGCCTTGGCTAACGCCACCATGCTCGCGCACCCGGCGCCCGATGCACCGATCGCCCTCACCACCGATGCCTCGGACTACGCGGTGGGTGCGGTGCACGAGCAATGGGTGCGTGGAGCTTGGCAACCGCTGGCGTTCTTTAGCCGGCAGCTTCGCCCGCCCGAACGCCGTTACAGTACCTTCGACCGCGAGTTGCTCGGACTTCACTTGGCGGTCAGGCACTTCCGCCATCTGCTCGAGGGCCGGGCGTTCACTGCCTTCGTCGACCACAAGCCGCTGATCTTCGCGATGGGCAAGGTCACCGAGCCGTGGTCGGCCCGGCAGCAGCGTCACCTCTCGGCCGTGTCTGAGTACACGACGGACATCCAGCACGTCGCGGGGAAGGACAACCCGGTGGCGGATTGCCTTTCCCGGGCCGTCGCCCACGCAGTCCACCTCAGCATCGACTATGCCCGGATGGCAGCGGACCAGGCCGCTGACCCCGACGTCCAGGCCTTGCGGACCGCCGTCACGGGCCTCCGCGTCACCGAGGTGCCGTTCGACGGCGCGGGCGCGGCCCTCTTGTGCGACGTCTCCCTCGGGCGTCCTCGCCCCATTGTG
>NC_136273.1:64689983-64979983 GCF_964187855.1 Myxine glutinosa | reverse complement strand
AAGAATGGCATGACACAAAATTAATCACTTTGTTCAAAGGAAAGGGCGATCACTCAGATTGTGGAAACCACCGTGGAATCTCGTTGTTGAGCACAACAGGCAAAGTCTTCGCGAAACTGCTGCTCAATCGACTGGTGGGCAATACCAGTGAGGCAACGCTTCCGGAATCACAGTCCGGTTTCCGTTCAAATAGAAGCACAATTGATATGGTGTTTGCAGCGAGGCAAACCCAGGAAAAAGCAATGGAACAAAACCAGGATTTGTACATAGTCTTTGTCGACCTGACGAAGGCCTTCGACACGGTGAACAGAGACGCACTCTGGAAACTTCTTGCTCGCTATGGATGTCCAGACCACTTCATCAAGTTGCTGCGGCGTTTTCACGACAAAATGAGAGGCAAAGTGGCGGCAGACGGGGATGAGACAGACGTATTCAGCATTACGGCGGGAGTAAAACAAGGCTCTGTGCTTGCACCAACCATGTTTGGGCTCTATCTAGTGGCAGCTATCGAGCGTACCTCGAATGATCTGGAGCCTGGCGTACACGTCCGTTCTCGTGCTGATGGAAACCTCTACAACCTCCGACGTCTAAAAGCCTACACAAAGACCAAGACCGTGGTAATACGTGACCTGCTGTTTGCCGATGATACAGCCTTGATTGCCCACAAACAAGAGGAAATGCAGCGTATCGTTGACCGTTTTGCTGAGGCCATGGAGGCGTTTGGTCTGGTTATCAGTTTGCAAAAGACCGTGGTTTTGTATCAACCAGCGCCGGGAAGCCCGTACGTTGAACCAGCAATTACGATCGGTGATCAAGTATTGTCAGTCACAAAAGAATTCACGTACCTGGGCACGTGCTTATCGAATACCGCAACCATGGACAAGGAAATCGACCAAAGAATCCGCAAAGCGAGTGTTTCGTTTGCCCGACTCCACATCAGAGTCTGGAAAGAACGTGGGCTCAAAGTGAACACAACATTGGCCATGTACAAAGCAGTTGTCATCGCCCCTCTCCTGTCGGGAGCCGAATCTTGGAATTGCTATGCACGCCACCTTCGCAGACTGAATGGCTTTCACTCCCGATGCCTACGACAAATTCTAGGCATCCATTGGTCTGATCTCATGCCGGATACGGAAGTACTCGAGCGAGCTGAAATGCAATCCATCACATGCACCCTGCAAAAGGCCCAGCTCCGTTGGGTCGGCCATGTGATGAGGATGGACGCAGACAGGATCCCACGTTTTATTTTTATGGGAGAACTATTAAGCTCATCCTCCACCCCCTCCACATTTTCCTCCTCCCCCCCCCCCCCCATTTTCCTCCCCCAGCTCCCCGCCCGGTCTCCCCTTCCTCTGCCCGTTCCCCTCATACCCCTCCCTCCCCATTACGTTCCTCGCTTGTGTTGCCGTCTCTATTCTTTTTTCCATTTTCTTCTATTTTTCCTCTGAGATACAGAGAGACAGAGAGCCCACTCCTTTCGGTGAGGTCGACGGCAACCACAGGTGTATGAAGTGGTTCCTTGCCATGCTTCCTGCCAGCAGTATTTCTGGATGACTGGGCCTTGGTTTGCTTGTAACGTGACACGGCCACAGGAATCCTGCAACATCAGCAACAGTTCTGAGCTACAATCCCGCCGAGTCTGGTGTGTTATGAACAAGGCAGAGGGACCTGGTCAGGAAATGGCTTCTTCACTTTGTGACTCCACGTTACCACCTCCTGTCCAAAGACTATGTCTTCATCCTTGTCCAGAGGACTGCGTACTGGGGGAATGGGAAGCATGGACTTCGTGCACCCAGCCTTGCAATGGTTCCAGATTTCAAAGACGAACTCGTTCAATGCTTCGCCCTCCTGCTAATGGAACTTACTGTCCTCCAACGGAAGAGAACAGGCCCTGCACTGTCAACTACAACTGCTTTCACTACCACTACAATCTAACAGAGTGGAGCACATGCCAGCTGAGTTGGCGGGCCTCATGTGGCCCAGGAATTCAGACTCGCCTTGCAGACTGTGTCCGCAGTGATGGTCGCTCGGTAGACTTGGAACTTTGTGAGCAGCATGGATTGGATGTTGGAACCCATCTGTGGATCGGTCCCATCGGCCGATGGGTCTGACCCATCTGTGGATGCATGAGAAATGACAATGCAGACCCATCGGCCGATGGGTCTGCGCCATCTGCGGATGTGTTGTTCACCTTGAAGGAATGTGTTGACAGAATGGTGCTCTTCAATCAGGTACACAGTCATTGGAATTGCATGTGGTAGGAATTTAACAGAGATGATTTTTAACACAAACAATACAATACATTAAACAGAATTTACGGATAAAATACGGATACAATTACGGATACAATTACGGATACAATTTACGGAATACGGATACAATACGTTAAACAGAATTTAACAGAGATGAATTATGATGCATACACATTCCTTCAAGGTGAACAACACATCCGCAGATGGCGCAGACCCATCGGCCTATGGGTCTGCATTGTCATTTCTCGTGCATCCACAGATGGGTCAGACCCATCGGCCGATGGAACCGATCCACAGATGGGTTCCAACATGGACAAGCTTTGGAGGTTGACCATGCCCTGTACCATCAGCTGCCCACTTAACTGCCACCTTTCAGACTGGGAGTCGTGGTCAGATTGCTCACACAGCTGTGGCATTGAAGGCATGATGGTGCGACATCGACGGGTCTTGAAGTCCAACCGGGCTAACGGGCGGCCTTGCCCGCAGCTGCTGCAGCAGAGGAGGCCCTGTCCTGTATGACCCTGCTATCATTGGCACTATGGACATTGGTCTGCCTGCACCCTGCAGCCCTCGCAGGTGCAGTGCGGAGAGAGTGTGCGACTGCGAAACGTGAGCTGCATGATGTCCGATGGCGTGGTTGGACAAGCAAGCCGAATCGTCGAGGATAAGCATTGTGCAAGGATGGACAATGAGCCCAGGGCAGTGACCCTGCCAGAGCAGGTTCCTTGTACTGTGCCTTGTGCAGCTGACTGCCACCTGAGTAAATGGTCTCAGTGGAGCAAGTGCCAGCCGCCTTGCACAGCAGGTGGAGCCTTGGGCCTGCAAGGTGTTCAGGCAAGATCAAGGGCTCGGCTGGGGGTGAGATCAACACAGAACACAGATGACTGCCCCGAGCAGACGTGGGAGGCACGACCTTGTCAAGATGGCAAGTGTTTTGATTATCGCTGGAAGTCAGGCCCGTGGGTCGGGACAGAGCGCACGGTGTGGTGTCAGCGTTCTGATGGCATCAACGTTACAGCCCTCCCTCTTCCACAGATCTACCGACGTCCATGTGCTTCACTCTCTCTCCCCCTCTTGTCTCCCGCTCCCTTCATTGTATGTTTTATGTGTTTGTGCATGTTTTCATGTTCAATGTGTTAGCTTTTACACGAGCCTCGATTCTGTATACAAAAAAAAAAAAAACTGCACGAAGGAGAGAGGTCAGTGGGCCGGCCCAAACTGTGTTTCAAAGATACACTGCGTGCACATTTGAAAGAATGTGACATCCCGCTCGCCAATTTACAAGCTCTGTCCAGTGATCGACCAAAATGGCGTAGCTTGATCCATACACGATGTGACTCCGTGGAAAAGGGTCGAATAGATGCCGCCAAAGAAGCCCGCAGAAAACAACGCGAGCGGCAACTGGTGGGTGCCTGCCGACTCTAAATGGATTTGTACAACTTGTGGACGCCGATGCAAATCAGCACTCAGACTGTACAGTCACAAGCGGGTTCACAAGAATTGAACACCAACGCCGTAACGGCGGGGCGACGTGATGATGGTTGCACTTTACATGGAGCGAATTTCACCTCCCTGTGGCCGTGGTGACGTCCATGTTTTTGGAGGCCGACAAATTGTATTTACAGTATTGTTATTTTAAAAAACGCTTCTGTACACTGCCCTTGAGGCTCACTTTGCAAGCCACCGTCTACAATTCCAATATAAGAGACATAATTACTCTTTTATAGAAAATGCTTTTCGAGTTTGTTTTATCCTCAAAAATAGACCACAGTGTGCACACATTGTTGTTAAAAGATTGGCCTTTAAAACCTACCCTTATGAAGGGGCATAGACGTCTGCACAAACACACAAACTGATATAGTGCTTTATATGGTAGATGTGGATTTCAGAAGGTGGAAGAGAGCCCTCCAAGTTCTCAGTTCTTATGTCAGTAAGAAATGTATCTGTGGATTAATTCTCTTCCCAAAGTAGGTGCACAGAAGTGTGGTGGAGGCTATGTGACATTGCTGAAAAGTCTTTCTATGCCTGTGTAGGCTGACTGAAACAGCAGGGATTATCCTGGAGGATTTTAGCAATGGGGGAAAATCTCCCTGTGTACAAAACAATGAGATTTTTTCCAAACACGATGGGATTATACAAAATTGTTTTAAGATAAAATTTTACTCGCGCTCGTCAAATCTCATTATTCTCGGAGTATTAATTAAAAATAAATATGGTCAAGAAAACAAAGACTTGTGTGTTTCTTTCTGTATTCAAATAGACGATCTCACTCCCTGTGGCTTTTATTGCGTAAATGATGAACCATGCCACAGGTAAGTTTAACACATAAGTTGCCATGAATTAGCACATTTGATAATACTGATTGAAAACATCAAAAGTCATGTTGTTTGATCACATGACAATGTCCGCCTTCCTGAAGATAGATTGTTATCATAAGACAAGAAACAATGTTCTTAACCTTAGACAGTAAATCATTAGCACAAGACATCACATCACATCATCATCATCATCATCATCATCAGCATCATCATCATCATCATCGCTCGTTGATGATCACATCTCTATATATAAAGGAGTGTCTGTGTGTGTGTGTGTGTGTGTGTGTGTCTGTCTGGATGTCCGCTTATAACTCAAGAACTACACATCGGAGAAAAGTTTTAGACACAGATTCGGAATCAGCATAAAATCCCGGTGGTTTTAGGCTACGTTTTATTTTAATATCAATGGTTTAAAAAAACCGCGCCACCTGCAATTCCATGGTGTAGTTTGTGGCGGCGCTAGACGTTCGGGGTGTATTGCAATGGTTTGTCGGGTTTGGTTGTGGGTCCAGAATAGCTCCCATTTCCTTATGTTCTTCCACTTTTATTTTGAATCTTCTGTTACAACGCCTTCCTTATCTACCTTATATCCCCCCGACGAGGCCTCTACATAATTTCATGTGGCAGAATTTCGTGCATTTTGAGTGAAAGAAGTGAGACGACGTTGTAGGAGGAAGAAGTAGAAGAGGCACGGTCACTGTGGAGTGTGGAGGCCTTGATCGTGAGTGGAAATGGCGGGAATTGCGTTTGTATCGCAAAGTAAAGGATCTGCATTCATTTCTGAACTTGCATTGGTGGATTGTTATACATCTGCATTATTTTTCATAAATAAACTTTATGTTGAACTTGAAGGCTCCAAGCACGGACTATATATATAGCCCTCATTGAGGTAAAAATAAAAGTAAAAATCCTGCTATCACTTGCCAAGCTAGCCGTTCCCCCCCTCCCCCTCCCACTCCACTCCACTCCACTCCCCTCCCCCTCCCCTCTCCTCCTCCCCCTTCCCCCTCTTCTCCCCTCTCCTCCTCCCCCTCCCTCCTCTTCTCCCCTCCCCCCTCTTCTCCCCTCCCCCCCTCTTCTCCCCTCCCCCCCCTTCTCCCCTCCCCCCCTCTTCTCCCCTCCCCCCTCTTCTCCCCTCCCCTCCTCTTCTCCCCTCCCCTCCTCTTCTCCCCTCCCCCACCCTCTCCTCCCCTCCCCCCCGTTTCCCTCCCCTCCCCCCCCGTTCCCCTCCCCTCCCCCCCCCCGTTCCCCTCCCCTCCCCTTCCTCCTCCCCTCCCTTCCCCCGCCCGGCAATGCCGGGTACTTCCCATGGCCAGCTGTACGTGGGCTGCTCGAGGGTTGGAAAACCAAGCAATCTTTATGTCTTGGCACCAAGTAAAAAACCCAGAAATGTTGTATACCAAGAGGTTTTGAGAAATTGTAAATTGACAAAACGTCATGTAGGAAATGTACTGTGATATTGCTCTAAAATATACATGTTCTTTTCATCATATATTTGTATTATTCTTATTCAACCCGGGCGAAGCCCCCCCTCCCCCTCCCCCCTCACCTCCCCCCTCCCCCCTCCCTCCCTCCTCCTCCCCTCCCTCCTCTTCTCCCCTCTCCTCCTCCCCCTCCCTCCTCTTCTCCCCTCCCCCCCTCTTCTCCCCTCCCCCCTCTTCTCCCCTCCCCCCCCTTTTCTCCCCTCCCCACCCTCTCCTCCCCCCCCCACCCTCTCCTCCCCTCCCCTTCCTCCTCCCCTCCCTTCCCCCGCCCGGCAATGCCGGGTACTTCCCATGGCCAGCTGTACGTGGGCTGCTCGAGGGTTGGAAAACCAAGCAATCTTTATGTCTTGGCACCAAGTAAGAAAACCAGAAATGTTGTATACCAAGAGGTTTTGAGAAATTGAAAATTGACAAAACGTCATGTAGGAAATGTACTGTGATATTGCTCTAGAATATACATGTTCTTTTCATCATATATTTGTATTATTCTTATTCAACCCGGGCGAAGCCGGGTACCTCAGCTCGTGACGATATATGTCGGGATATTGTAGTCGTTTTGAAATTATTTGTACTTTAGGAGTCGCGGAAGGCGAGAGAACGAGGCCATTCGTAGGGTTCGAAGATGGTTTATTGTAACAGCAAGATCCAGCACACACTCAACTCGAACGGAAGTCAGCATGCTTATATAAAGCCAAAAGCCCTCTTCGGAGGGCGTGGCTCCGGCAACCGCACGTGCGTCACGTCCGCACAACCACAAGTCCAACAGGCCCGTGCACGTGTATTATGCCCAAATAAGGTAATCACATAAGGTAACCGCCACATGCGGTTACCTGCACATAAGGTAACCGCCACATACGTCCCCCCCAGAATGCACTCCACGGGCCTATGTGTAGGCCGAGGCGACCGAGGGGCTGGGCAAGTCCTCAGGGGAGGCTGCCGAGGTTCCTCGCGGGCCTCCCGAGGTTGCAGGTCGCGGGTGCAGTGCCGAGAAGGCTCGAGCGGTGCACGCGAAAAGCGGGTGAGCCAACCGAGGGGCTGGTCAAGGCCTCGGGGGAGGCTGCCGAGGTTCCTCGTGGGCCTCCCGAGGATGCAGGGTCGGAGAAGTAGTTGCGGTTGTAGTTGTAGTTGCGCGAGGGTGACGAAGCGGCCGTGCCGCTAACGTCAGCGCACGCGAAGGTGATGAAACAGCCGTTCCGCCAACGTCAGTGCGCACGAAGGTGACGAAGCAGCCATGCCTTCAGAGGGTCTTGGAATAGGTTCGCCCCTCCGGTCGTAGAGGAGGAGCCGAGCACGGTGCGCGAACCTCATAGTCATGGCCGTCGTCGTTACCGAAACTCCGGCATTTCGAAACCGCGTTCGAAACTGTGCCCGAAGCCGTGCGGGAGAAGTCGGCGTCACCAGCTCAGGTGGCTTCCCTGGCTCGGGCGCGCTTGCCGTGTTCGTTCGAAATCTGGCGCTGCCAGCCCGCGGGCACGATGGGGCGAGGCCGCCCGAGGGAGACGTCGCACCAGAGGGCCGTGCCCGCGCCATCGAACGGCACCTCGGTGACGCGGAGGCCCGTAACGGTGGTCCGCAAGGCCTGGACGTCGGGGTCAGCGGCCTGGTCCACCGCCATCCGGGCATAGTCGATGCCGAGGTGGACCACGTGGGCAACGGACCGGGAAAGGCAATCCGCCACCGGGTTGTCCTTCCCCGCGATGTGCCGGATGTCCGTCATGTATTCGGACACGGCCGAGAGGTGACGCTGCTGCCGGGCCAACCACGGCTCGGCGACCTTGCCCATCGTGAACACCAGTGGCTTGTGGTCGACGAAGGCCGTGAACGCACGGCCCTCGAGCAGATGGCGGAAGTGCCTGACCGCCAGGTGGAGCCCGAGCAACTCGCGGTCGAAGGTACTGTACCGGCGTTCGGGCGGGCGAAGCTGCCGGCTGAAGAACGCCAGCGGTTGCCAAGCTCCACCCACCCATTGCTCGTGCACCGCGCCCACCGCGTAGTCCGAGGCGTCGGTGGTGAGGGCGATCGGTGTATCGGGCGCCGGGTGCGCGAGCATGGTGGCGTTGGCCAAGGCGAGCTTCGCGCCCACGAACGCCGCATCCATCTGCTCGGTCCAGGTAACGTCACCTTTGCCCTGGCTTCCCTCGGAGGGCCTCGTGCAGGGGGCGCAGGAGCTGGGCGATGCGGGGCAGGAACCGATGGTAAAAGTTTACCATGCCCAGGAACTCCTGGAGCCCCCTGATCGTGCGGCGGCGCGGAAACCCCTTCACCGCCTCCATCTTGGCCGGTAGGGGGACGGCCCCGTGCCTGCTGATGCGGTGCCCCAAAAAGTCGATTTCAGTGACACCGAACCGGCACTTGGCGGGGTTCACGATCAGGCCATGCTGGCCCAGACGTTCGAAGAGCGTGCGGAGATGGTGTAGGTGCTCTTCACGGGACGCGCTTGCGACGAGGATATCATCCAGATAGATGTAGACGAAATCCAAGTCGCGCAAGACGCTGTCCATGAGGCGCTGGAACGCCTGAGCCGCATTCTTCAAACCGAAGGGCATCCGAAGAAATTCGAAAAGACCGAACGGCGTGATGACAGCCGTCTTCGGGATGTCCTCCTGCCTGACGGGGACCTGGTGGTAACCGCGTATGAGGTCCACCTTCTAAAAGAAGGACATGCCCGCCAAGCGGGCGGAAAAGTCCTGAATATGGGGGACGGGGTAGCGGTCGGGGGTGGTGGCGTCGTTGAGACGGCGGTAGTCCCCGCACGGTTGCCATCCCCCGCCGGGCTTGTGCACGATGTGGAGCGGCGACGCCCAAGCACTCTCGGAGCGCCGCACGATGCCGAGCCGCTCCAGCGTAGCAAACTCGGCTTTAGCTACCGCGAGCTTCGTCGGCTCGAGGCGGCGTGCCCGGGCATAGACTGGTGGCCTGGCGGTGGGGATGTGATGTTCCACCCCGTGCTTGAAGGTCCCCGCCGAGAAGGTGGGCCGCGTGAGGGCCGGGAAATGGGCGAGGAGGCGGGTGAATTCGTCCTCTGCCGGAAGCGTACAGATGAACCTGGCCGGAACCTAACCGCTCAGCAAGCCGCTCGGCGAGCCGCTCGATGAGCCGCTCCGTGAGCTGCTCAACGAGGTGGGCAGCGCGCACGCGAGCAAGCTGAACGTCTCAGCCTGGACAAGCCTTCTGTGCTTTACGTCAACCAACAGGCCATTGGCACAGAGGAAGTCTGCGCCGAGCAGTGCCATAGGCACGTCGGCAGTGACGAACGACCACCGGAAAACCTGCCCTCCGAACCACAGAGAAAGGCAGCGTTTTCCGTACGTGCGAATGGACGTACCGTTGGCGGCAAGCAGTGCGGGGCCTCGGCCCGCGGACTGCTTGTCGGACGTACCGGCAGGAACGACACTCACCTGCGCTCCCGTGTCGCACAGGTAACGGCACCCGGATAAGGTGTCCGTTATGTACAGGAGGCTGTTTAATCGGCCGGCGCTCAGTGCCACTACTGAGGGCCGGCCCGGGCGTTTCCCGACCTGCTGAATGAGCATGGCGGGCGACATTGCCGAGCCTCGTGGCCGAACCTAGCGTGGAAATGGCACCAGGTTTGCGGGGAAGCCGGAGGCCGCGGTTTCCGCGGTGGTGGTGGGCGAGGCGTGGCGGCCGCCACGAGGCGCCCCTCGGAGTAGGGGTTGGGCACCCGCAGGAGGTTCAGTGGCTACGCGGTGCGTCGCGTAGTAGGGGTGGGCACCCGCAGCAGTTTCGGGCTCGGGAGCCGCTACGGCCGCACCAAAACTCGCCTGCGTGTCCAAAGCCGCGTATAACTTGTCGGCCTCGGCCGCGAGCACTCGGGGTTCCGTTGTCGCAGAACCGGCCAATGCGAGGCGTACTCGTGCCGGCAGCTGGCGTCGAAATAACGCCCGGAATAGAGCGTTCGGGGTTTCGTCGCCCATGAGCGACAGCATATGGTCCATTCGGACCGACGGTCGCGTGTCACCGAGCTCGGGGAGGTCCAAGAGGCGATCGGCCCGTGAGTCCACCGTGAGGCCGAAAGTGGCGAGGAGGAGACGCTTGATCGCCTCGTACCTGTCGTCGGCCGATGGGTTCCTCAGGACCGACACGACGCGGGCGGCCGTGCCGGCCCCGAGGGAGGTGACCACGTGGCAGTAGCGTGTCTTGTCCGCCGTGATGCCTCGAAGCCTGAACTGGGCTTCGGCCTGCAGGAACCAGATCTCCACCTGAGCTTCCCAGAACTCGGGGAGCTTTATCGCTACCGCGTTGGTTGCCATGGCTGTGGCGGGTTCGGGTGGTCAGTGACGACTGACCAGAACGTCGGAGGTCACCAATGAAGCGCGGTGTTACGCGCGCTGCTTGTAAGCAAGGAGGAAGCGGACAACGCGGTAAGTTGTAAGAGTCTTTATTCAAGAGCTCCACTGTAACACTGGAGCGTTCCGGGCTGCGCGCCCGGTGTATATCCCGCGGCCATGCCTACCCCTCGGGCGTGGCCGCCGCCCACTTGGCGCGCGGAATGATGTCATCACGCCAGTGAGCTTTCGTGTCCGCCACATTATTAAAGTTTTGCCGGAAGTAGTTGTCTGCACTGTGACGGCCCTGGCCACTGTCCCGCTTTCGCCCTGCACATGGTCACTAGCTGGATCATCCTGGTTGTCCTCTGTGTTAGAACTACTGCTGGTACCTATAAAGAATCGTTTTATACTTTGCCCATCAGGCTGTGGTTGCGGAGGTCTTTTTTTCGGCGGCATTTTCGGAAAAAGCGTAATCCAGAAACTACTGCAGACAGTGAACACGTGGTTGCCGAAAAGCCATCGTTTAATGCCGCAAAACATTGTCATGGCTACCGTAAAGCGTGAAAGCGAAATTAAAATGACTACGGTCTGTTTACAGTTTTGAATAGCTTCGTCTTTGATAATTTCCAGACCTGACAAAAGCAGAAGTAAGTACACGATTTGAAACTGTTTCGCCTGAAAACTACACCGCGACAACTGACACGCTCTATGCGATTTTTTATCGCTCTGGCCAAAATTGTATGCGATAATTTTCCAACTTTATGCGAGAATATCGCGGAATCGCGGCCAAAGTCAATCCCAGAAACAGCAGTTAACAGTTTCACAGCCGATACTGCTTTCAGTAATGGGTAGCTCTGTGTCTTTCACAGACTCTAATTAAAGCCAGTAGTTTAAAAGAATTTAAATTTAATATTGTCTTCTTTTTTTTTGGTATACAAGATCGAGGCTCGTGAAAGAGCTAACATTAATCACACAAAAAAATCAAACAGACACATAAAACATATAATAAGGGGAGCGGTAGACAAGATGGGGAGAGATGGGGAAGCACACAAACACAACATTTGAGAGCAGGGACATCGGGAGATCTGCGGGAGGGAGAGGGCTTGGGGGGAAGAGGCGTGGGAAAGGGGGGGGGGTGGGGGGGAGTATAAAACACAAGGACACTGCAAGGACTTCCAGGAAAGAAGTTGGTATTTCAAAAAAGTGGATTTGGGGTGAAATTAGCGGGGGTAGAAAAGATCAAGGTTTTGGATGGGGGAAGATATGAGATGGTAGTGAACAGCTGTTTTAAAGACCTGGAGGGAGGAGTGGGATTGAAGAGAGTGAGGGAGTTTGTTCCAGAGGCAGGAGAAAAGAGGAATGAAGGAGCGAAGGTGAGCAGAGAGTCTTGATTTTGGCAGTTTCACCACAGGAAGGTTGCTGGCAGATCTTGTGCGACCTGTCGGAATATTTGGGGGGGGACAGAGCCCAGAGAGAGCTGGGGGAGCAAGGCCAGAGAGGAGTTGGTAGAAGACAGAAAGACCACCAACCTGCCTGCGGTGAGTGAGTGAAAGGCCCTCGGAGTTAGCTTCATTGCGGGAGATTCCAATGATTCTGAAAGCTTTGGTTTCAACAGCGTGAAGCTGAGCTAGGTGTGAGGCAGGAGCACCAGAGGGGAGAACAGTATTCCATTGAGCTGCGGATGAAAGCCTTGTATGTGGTGAGGAGCTCAGGTGTGCCAAGGAAGGACTTTGCACGACGTAGGATGCCCAGTCGGCGACTGGCTTTGGAGGCCAGATTGGAAATGTGGTTTTCCCAGGAAAGATCATGGCACATCGTGAGACCCAAAAGCTTGAGTGACAGAACTTCGAGAGTTGAGATTTGAGAAATGAGTTGAGTTGAGATTGTTGAGAAAGTAGATTGGAGGGTTGTACAGATGGTCTTTTCGGAGACATAGTGAGAGTGTGAGATTTGTCAGGATTGAAAGACATGTTCCACATGTTTGACCAGCTTGTGATTTTCTCCAGATCTGTAGAAAGTGAAGCGGCTGCTGCCTGCCGATCTGAGGGTTGAGATATGGAGTGTCAGATTCATCAGTAAAAAGATAGAGGATTTTCCAGAGAGGTTTTTTAGAGACACTGCCTTGAGGAACTCCAGCCAGGACAGGAAGAGGAGATGAGAGAATTCCATTGACAGCATGTTGACTACAACAGGAGAGGAAGTCAGCGAGCCATTTGTGGAGATTTCCATGGATACCATAAGAGAAGTGTTTGGAGAGCAGGGTGGGGTGCCTTCGAGATGGGAGACCATTCCAGAAGTTTGATGGCTGCTTGAAGATCGGGCCAGTCGGCCTGAGTGAAATGCCAGACTTGTCGGCGCTGAGGTGGTTCTCTGAGAATGGCCAGAGAGATATCCACTTTAACAAGGAAATGATCAGATGAACTGATCTGATTCAGGAGCAAAAGGATTGGAGCAAAAGAAGAGCAGCAGACATTTGCAGGGAAGCTTGTCATAACCAAGTCTAGAAGAAATGATGTTCCGTTGACTGAGATCCGGGTCGGGAAATTGACAGATTATGTCAGTCCCCATGAGTCGCGGAAGTCCTTTGCTGATTGATGTGAGAGATTCCCAGATCTAGCCAGCTGGAAAGTTTCAGTTGCAGTCATGTTTCGTCGAAATCGTGTGTGGTCTCGGAGAAGAGAGCAAATTCCTATTTTGGGGTGGAGGTGTGGGGGGGGGGGGGGGTGGTTGGTGGGAGTTAACCCTGCTCGATTGCGTGGAGGTGAGCTAAAAACGATGTCCACTGCTGAGGAATCCATTTTTCATTTGATCGATCAAAGTGAATCCAAGTTCATAATGGAACCTAAGCTTACTCAGAACCGACATTCCAAAGTTAATTCTCAAAGCTGTCAATAGATTTGACAAGTTTATGCATGCAAGTGTAACAGGAAAATCAGGTACCGAGGTCATTTAACTGATGAATGTTCAGTGGCCTATCTTGTAATTTAACTGAAAAGCCAACTTACCTTCTTTCAATAGTGCTTGGAACTGGTGTGACTTTGTGATTCGAATTCTTGTTGGTCCTCGTCAACAAATTATATTCATTTTCGGTAATTTTACGACGAAAAACAGTAAAACATTGACAAATGAGGATGTCGAAAGAGAAACCTTAACCGCACGCCTGGATGACAATCTGTGATGCTGATTGGCTGAGAGCACACAATTATGTGACGTGTGGAACGCATCACTCCGAATGTAGTGTGTGCTCGTTACATGCGCCAAATTCAAACAGATCCAGATATCAGGCTTGTGGAAAAGTTCCCGAGATGATAATATCGTTTGTGTGGGAGTTGTGTTTTGAGTTGGGAATGACCAATTTAATGCTCCACATTAATTATATTTTAATTTGCAAGTGGGTAGCACGTGATGAATGAATTGCGAAGTGAATATTCGGATATGAATTGCGAAAGATGATGGGAATAGAGCCTGTGATTGATGCTGTGAAGAGGAACAGGTTGAGATGGTTTGGTCATGTGTTGAGGAAGGATGAAAGTGACTGGTTGAGAAGAGTGATGGAAATGAATGTAGAAGGAAGTAGAGGACGGGGAAGACCGAGAAAGACTTGGCTAAAGATGGTGGAAGAAGAAATGCGGGCAAGGGGGTTAACAAGGAGAGATGCAGGAAATAGGGCAAAATGGAGAAGATTGTCATGGGGACCGCAAGGCTAACCCCCGCTCTAGCAGGGAAAATGGCCTTAAAATGCCTGTTGTTGTTGTTGTTGTTGTTGTTGTGTAGCATGTGATGAACGTTTTCAAAGGGATAGATTACGGCCTACTTGAAGATTGCTGTTCACCGACACCCCACATCCAACTTGTCACAGCTTAAGCAACTGTGCAGGGAAGAATTGGAGAAACTCCCCAAATCCAGATGTCACAAAGCTGATACAGATATACCCAATAAGACTTGAAGCTGTAATCACTGACAAAGGCGCTTCTATGAAGTATTGACTTCGTCTTAGGTGGTTGAATACTGTATTTCTGTATTTCATTTTAAGTTATTTTGTAAGAATTTCGATTTTTAAAATTCCACTTTGACATTATAGAGTATTTTGTGGGTATCGGTGATGGAAAATCTCAATTTAAAGCATTTTAAATTCAGGATGTAACATAACAAAACTTGAAAAACTCAAGGGGTGTGAATACCTCCTGAACGAACTGTATATATATGTATATATATATATATATATATATATTGTAACGATTTTGAGAAGTGTAACGGGTTTTGAGAAGTGTAACGGGTTTTGAGAAGTGTAACGGGTTTTGAGGAGTGTAACAATTTTGGAGGAAGGGTAACGGATGTGAAGAGTATGGTTTTGGTATGGTAACATCCTGGTAATGTAAATAATGGTCGCAGCCGTCCTCCTAATTAATTTCATAGAACATACACGCAGGTCACGATATATCTTTTAAATAGTGTATTTCCTTATTCCATGTAGGCTAAGTATGTGTTTTCCACTAGATTGACTTTGCATTGTATCAAACAAAATAAGCGTAGGCCCTTCCAATTTCCCCAAAACCTCCCTTCCAATTGCCTTCCGCATTTTGGCTGGTTTTCTTCAAACCACCATTGGCCACGAGGTAAGGTTGGAGAAGAAAGGCGTGGCTCCACCTCGTCAGAAGAGGGCAGGAGTGAACCGGCCCTAACAGCCAATCAACACCGCGGTGAGTGACCCGGTAGGCGTGCCCTCGGAGCCGGCGGCTTAATTCCGCCGGAGGTGATAAAAGCGACTGCAGGGGACTGCTTTAGGAGTCCAGATGAGAGATGACTGGAGAGAGGCCTTGAGAGATACGCTGGGGGATGACCTGGAAGAGGAGCGCAATCCACCGCAAGCCCTACCTACCTACCTACCTGCCTGCCTGCCTGCAATACCCCCCTGTCGTTGGAGAGACGCGCTGAACGGAGGGAGACGGCTCCACCCCAGGAAGAGGAGCAGGTGTGCCGAGCCAGCGCGTGACGGCCGCGGATACGCGACGGAGGTTTTCCCGCCAAAACCGCGAGGGGTGCTGCGGCCTCCGATTTTGCCTTCCTCTCAAGCAATCAACCTCGAGCCATTACCTGCCTGCAATATCCACCGTGTGAGTGTGAACGTCCTGTCCTACTCGTTTGTCTTGGGGATTAAGTAAATGAAATAGAATAAGTTAACAATGCACTGTGTGACTGCTCTTTTCCATCTATTGCTGTAAATAATATTGGTCGCTCTAAAATATTGCTGTGCGTGTATAATAAATCTGTTCTTCCTCCAAACTCTGTCTTTCTTCTCTCTTCTTCTCTTTCGGTCGCTTTAGAGGTTTCCCAATTGAATATCCGTGGGGCGATCTGGTCAACGTCGGGTGAAATCGGGTTTTAATCGGGGAGTAACTGTTCGGACGCGGTTAAATACACCACCGCTCGGTCCATATAACATCTAAAAGCCGTGTCCGTAACAATTGGTAGTCAGGAGATGGGATTCGAACCTGGGACTAAATTTATTTAGCCCAAATTTTGGACACCAATTGTGTTAGTACCGTAACAATTGGTGTCGAGGAGTTGGATTCGAACCTGGGACTAAATTTGTTAGGCCCAAATTTTGGAACACCAATTGTACTATTAGAGTAACAATTGGTGTCGGGGAGTGAGATCGACCCGGAGCGCGCTGCACGCGCTCAAAATTATAAAGCGGACGAAATTGTGTTGTTTTATAAAATCCGAATTTTGAGATCGCGCCATGGACAATCAAGGCGATCGGATGTCGGTGGGGGAGATAGACGGGTTAGGGGTAACCCAGGAACCAGGGGAAATGTATGTGGAAGAAAGGGAGGAGGAGAGCAATGAGGAGGCGGTTGAGGGGGTGTCAGACGCACAAAGGGGCGGCTCGCACGAGCGCGGGGTAGCCGCGCCCGCTGCGCAAATAGCGGGAATTGATGTGCGGGACCTCATGGCGCAGATTAATGCAACCATACTAATGGCAAATATGGGGCTAGAAGCAAAAATGGATGCTCAGAGTGAGCAAATGGGGGTAATGGGAAACCAAATGGGGGTAATGGGGAACCGGATGGATGCTCAGGGTGAGCGATTGGAGGGCCAAATGGGGGTAATGAGGGACGAAGCGAGGGGTACCGGTGAGGGATTAGAAAAGAAATTTAAGGAGTTAGACAAGAAATTTGAGGGATTAGACAATGGGATAGAAGGGGTGAAAAATGGGTTAATGGGGGTAGAAAACAGAATGGCCGCTCAAGAGAATCAGTTAGAGGGGGCGCGAAGCGGTGTATTGGTGAGGTGTGCGAGCAACGAATGTGTGCCAAAGTGTTCGGTGGTCAGGTGTGTGACCAAGTCGGTGAGCGGAGTGAGTGTACCGAGGTGTGAAAGAAAAGGTACGAGGAGAATGGGAACGGCTGCATGTATGAGCAAGAAAGAGGTAGCGTATGCATGTAAGCCTGCAGGTGAAGCGTCGACGGTAACCGGGTTAAAGGTTAGGTCGACTTTTAGCCGGATCGGGCCCTCGGTGCGTGCCGGGCTTCGCGTGCCGCGAGAACCAGCGGAGATCCGAGCCACGGCGGGTTCGAAAGGACCGCCGTGCGCGATCCACGCTGGGCCTCGCGTGGAGCGGCCGCGTCCGGGCTCCACAAGGCGGAGCGGGCAGCTCGATAGGAAGGGTCGTCATGGCGACCACTTTCTATTGAGACGTGCCGGCAGGTCGAGATCGGGACATTGGATGGCTCCACGCCGAAGTGATGCGTGGGATCTCGGCCCGGGTAAGCCCCCGCCCCGGCCCCGAATGCGGGACGCATCCAGCCGCCAGCACAAAAGAATCCGCGTTCAGTGCTCGGCTGTACGAAGCCGGGCTGTAGATGTGAATTGGCGCACCGAGAGGATGTAATAAGTAGACGGGTGATGGTGATAGTGATAGTAGTGATTTGAAACGAAATTTAGAAAAGTGAATAGAATTGGCAGTAAATGGAAAATTGTTGAATTGTTGGATTTGGACGAGCGAAATTGGTAGTGAGAGACCCCCGATGTGGTGGGATGGCAAATCCACCATCCCTCACAGGTGGGGCAAAGGAGCTATAGTTTATGGGGTGTATGGCAGTGAAAACTAGCCCGGGTGGGTTAGGTTATATTGTAGGGATCTAGAAGAGATTGACATTAGGTAACGTTAAGGTTAGTTAGTGACTGATACCTGTAGTGGGGACGCAGGTAGATTAGTGTGGATGATAATGACGTGGGAGCGCAATAGTTTAAAGGGACGACTGGGAAGCGCAAGTTTCAGAAGGGAGTAGTTAGCTGAGATGATGCCGTGTGTGTGAGGATTGAACAGGTGAGAATTGGACAGGTGTGATTGCACAGGTGTGCAACTGAACAGGTGTGTGGAGCAGTGTATGAGGGAGTAGTGGTGATTGTGTGTTGTGTTGACCAACTGGTCCAGGAAGAGGAGGAGGGTGCAGGTGGCACCAGGTAGGATTGCACAGGTGTGCAACAACAGGTGTATGTGGTTGTATGGAATAAATGGTATGGAGTAGTGGAATGGATGGTAGTGGAGTGAGAATGGTGGAAATTGTGGAGTGGAGTGGATGGTGCAAAGGTGTGAATGGGGGAAGAGTGGACCCCCATCACGGATACCCGGGGCGGGTAGTGTAAGTGTTAGGTAGAGGGTATAGGTAAATTGTAGTTGGATATTGGCATCTGTGGTGCGGGTGACAGAATGGTATGTGGATGGGTGCGTTGGTGTTGTGGAAATGGCTGGGCGTGTAGCCTGTTAGTGTGTGTAGTTGGTTTGGGCACTCCACCACTGTAAGGATGTCGGCCAGGTGAGGCCGCAGGTGGGCTCTGGGAGCCGGTAGTAGTTGTGTGGATGGGGCCCGAGGATCCGGAGGACGGACCCGGGTAGCCCAGTGCCAGAGGGCACCATGGGGTGACAGAGCCAGGAGAGGGGCTGCCCCCAGTTAGATAGGTTAGGGTGAGGAGCTAGGTAAGCTCGGGTGGCAACTACAGTGGTGGAGGTGTGCAGGTGGGTAGACCTGTTGGGAGAGCTACACGTCGCGGCCCAGAAATTGTGCGAGGGCACCGGGAGATGAATCGGGGGAGTGAGACCCCAAATTGAAGAGTACCACAGTTTGGCCAATGGGAATTGGTTATTAGAACCCATAGTGTAAGTTGGCCAATGAATTGGCAGGGAAAGACCCCGGGTAGTGTAAAGTGTGTTACAATCAT
Source organism: Myxine glutinosa (assembly GCF_964187855.1). Classification (NCBI taxonomy): domain Eukaryota; kingdom Metazoa; phylum Chordata; class Myxini; order Myxiniformes; family Myxinidae; genus Myxine; species Myxine glutinosa. The sequence goes on along the minus strand of NC_136273.1, from coordinate 64,961,414 downwards.
TTAGAGGATAGTTAGGATGAAGGATCTCCTCACACCATCTGCATCCACTCACCTGAGGTGACAGGTACTCCACACCATGCCATGTTTTGATTATTTTTTATGATGCAAATGTTTGGATTGTGAGACGCATCATGACGTGGGTGTGACATTGTGCGTAATTCCATCTCTCCCTCCTTATGAGGATTGATGATGAATTGGTGATGGCAAATTTTGAAGTAACGGGATTGTGGAGACGAATTTGGTATAAGGGAAATATGGGGAAGACGTGACAGTAGTGACGAATTTGTAAATGTGTAGATTTTTGTACATATGGGGTGGGAACAAGGGTAGGGTAGGTGACAGGGGGGTGACGTACGGTAGGGACGAGCTTTCTCACTTCGGCCTCCGTACGCATTTCACCTTGCATTGCCTTATTGACGTGTACCCTTGTGACCTTACCCCTCGCTCAATTGTCTTTCTTTTGTCTCCCACATGACCTGTGCGCCATTGGGTGCCGATGGGAGCGTGCGTGAGGTGGCCATTGTGCGCCCGAGATTCCCAGAACCAGCATGCATTGCGTTGATGTACCACTTTATGGACCGCTGTTCTGCGGCCAAGTACCACTTGATGGACCCCAGGTTCTGGGGCAGGGCACCTCTGTTGGAAACCGGCCATAGTGGCCAGGGAATCTTGCTTGCGGACCTCGGTAAGGTGGCACCTATGCCAAGGAGGTGGACCACCCTTAGTTGGCCCCTGAGGCCCTAAATAAAAATGGACACAAGTTGTGCTTTTTATTATGTCCAAATAGGCCGCATGAAGCCAGAAGACGTCGGGAAGAACATCGGCCCAGCAGAGAAAGAGAAGACCACCACCAGTTCTTTTGTTGTGTTTATTATGAGCCATGGTGACCGCACCGGATGGTGCTTTTGGGTGCTTTGTGGTGTTTGGGTGTTTTTGGGTGCTTTGGTGGTATTGGTACTGGTGCATCGATGCAATGCGTGCTGTCTCCTCCCTCCCAACAGGAATTTCTTTTTCTTGTTCCCTAAAAAGAAAAAAAAAAAAAGAGAAAAACACAGGTCCTGGGTTGCGTTGTAAATAAGAAATCACGTCATTGTAAATAATGCTCCCCACCGTAAATGTATAGTTTGAGAATAATCCCGTAATTCGGTTAGCTGTGGGCTTGAGTCTGTTAGACAGGATGCAATGCAATAGGGGGACATACTTATTTGTGTTTTAAAATTGTCACACTCAGGGTCAGGTTAATTGTAGAGGGAATTACACCTACATGTCACACTCAGTTAAGTCTAGTAGGCCCGAGGACGTGCCTGAAGAAAGGAGGGTGCAGTGTAACGATTTTGAGAAGTGTAACGGGTTTTGAGAAGTGTAACGGGTTTTGAGAAGTGTAACGGGTTTTGAGGAGTGTAACAATTTTGGAGGAAGGGTAACGGATGTGAAGAGTATGGTTTTGGTATGGTAACATCCTGGTAATGTAAATAATGGTCGCAGCCGTCCTCCTAATTAATTTCATAGAACATACACGCAGGTCACGATATATCTTTTAAATAGTGTATTTCCTTATTCCATGTAGGCTAAGTATGTGTTTTCCACTAGATTGACTTTGCATTGTATCAAACAAAATAAGCGTAGGCCCTTCCAATTTCCCCAAAACCTCCCTTCCAATTGCCTTCCGCATTTTGGCTGGTTTTCTTCAAACCACCATTGGCCACGAGGTAAGGTTGGAGAAGAAAGGCGTGGCTCCACCTCGTCAGAAGAGGGCAGGAGTGAACCGGCCCTAACAGCCAATCAACACCGCGGTGAGTGACCCGGTAGGCGTGCCCTCGGAGCCGGCGGCTTAATTCCGCCGGAGGTGATAAAAGCGACTGCAGGGGACTGCTTTAGGAGTCCAGATGAGAGATGACTGGAGAGAGGCCTTGAGAGATACGCTGGGGGATGACCTGGAAGAGGAGCGCAATCCACCGCAAGCCCTACCTACCTACCTACCTGCCTGCCTGCCTGCAATACCCCCCTGTCGTTGGAGAGACGCGCTGAACGGAGGGAGACGGCTCCACCCCAGGAAGAGGAGCAGGTGTGCCGAGCCAGCGCGTGACGGCCGCGGATACGCGACGGAGGTTTTCCCGCCAAAACCGCGAGGGGTGCTGCGGCCTCCGATTTTGCCTTCCTCTCAAGCAATCAACCTCGAGCCATTACCTGCCTGCAATATCCACCGTGTGAGTGTGAACGTCCTGTCCTACTCGTTTGTCTTGGGGATTAAGTAAATGAAATAGAATAAGTTAACAATGCACTGTGTGACTGCTCTTTTCCATCTATTGCTGTAAATAATATTGGTCGCTCTAAAATATTGCTGTGCGTGTATAATAAATCTGTTCTTCCTCCAAACTCTGTCTTTCTTCTCTCTTCTTCTCTTTCGGTCGCTTTAGAGGTTTCCCAATTGAATATCCGTGGGGCGATCTGGTCAACGTCGGGTGAAATCGGGTTTTAATCGGGGAGTAACTGTTCGGACGCGGTTAAATACACCACCGCTCGGTCCATATAACATCTAAAAGCCGTGTCCGTAACAATATGTATATATATATATATATATATATATATATATATATATATATATATTGTTACGGATCGCGGATTAGATGTTATTTACCGAGCGGTGGTATTGCCGCGACCTAACAGTTCCCCCGATTCTTCCCCAACTCACCCGATTCCACCCGACGTTGACCAAATCGCGCTATGCTAAATCAATGATTGGAAAGGACACAACGACTGGGATAGATGAAACGACGCAAGGGGTACAGTTCTCAAGACCTCCGGAGGAGGATATAATTAGTGGTGGAGAAAAGGGGTAGATTACAAGGTAATGAGGTAAAGACACAGAAGAGATGGGCACTTAGTTACAGTCTTATCTTATCCCCGACAGACCACAGACAAACGGAACAAGACTGGCTTACACAGGGATTGATGGCAGGGAAGGACAGGCAGTCGATAGCACAAGGTGCACCTTGGCTCAGGGACAGGATAAAACACGGTCCACGGTCCAGTCCAGAGATGCGGGGAGATGTCACAGCGCTCGGAGGTGGCGTCCTTCTCTCTCCAAGCTCAGCGCGCATCTGACGTCACTTCCCTCTTCCTGCGCATGCTCAGCGGGGAGTCACACGCCCTCGGCTCGTTGGCTCCGCCCCAGATGGGACCGGTCCGCCGCTTCTATTGGGTGCGGGGGTTACCGGGCTCCGCCCTTGACGAGGAGCTGACAGCGAGCCCCTACTTGGTAACCCCGTCGAGCACATGTGCGATGGCGGCTCGTTGGAAAGGCATGGTGCCCTCCCAACACCCCCTACCAACCAAGCCGGAGTGAGGACGCGCACTCCCCGCGCCGCCGCCGTTGTTGTTGTTGTTGTTGTTGCTGAACCGTGAGGAAGAGCTGCGGGGAGGTATTGGGAGGTCCTAAACTTCCTAACGGTGCCATACAATCACATTCTGGTGCAACGAAGAGTCAGAATTAATGGAAATGAGTCCTTAACTGACATAGACTAAGAATAACTAGCAAGATGTCCTATAGTTGTCTACGTGAGATGCGGTGGACCTGGATGCGACATTTAATGGGGGAAATAGGGGGAGGTCGGGTCTACAGAGTGTTGTTTACAGAAAATGGGACTAGGGAATGGGGGATTGGGGATAGTTGGGAAGTATTGGGGAAATAGGGGAATATTTACAAGCGGATATGGATGGATCCAAATCCCATATCCGCAACATTGCACCCTTCTCTACCTCGGGGCGTCCCGACCCGATAAATTTTTACCTACGTTAGTGTGGCACTCAGATGTAGTTCCCTCTACTATTAACTCAACCCTGAGTGCGACAGTTTTACAGATGTTCACAAATGAGTAAATATGTCCCCCTGCGACGTTGCACCCTTCTCCTCACAGAAACACACCCACAGGATAACCGAATCGCGGAAAGCATCCTCAAACTAAACATACAGCCGGTAGGGAGCATCATTTACACAAGACTACACTGATATTTACACTACGATCCAGGACCTGTTCTTTGAGGAACACATGCAGATGTTATGCATAGAGAGAGCACGCATGCCAGCATCGATACACCAACCCACGAGTGCCCTGTGGCCCTACGGCCTTTAATAATGTGCAGAGCACCCCGTCCAAGCACCAAAAGCACCACCCCATTATGTACAGTCAGCACCATCCGGTGCACCAATAAAGTATTCAATAATAAATGCACAATCAAGTGTCCATGGTCACCGGTGGTGTCGCAGCCGGCCGATGTTCTGCCGCTGGTCTTGCCTTCTTGGAGTGCACTTGGCCTTCTGGCTTCTTTAGAAATAAAGAAAGGCGCCAATCGCGTCCATTTCTTAATTGTGGCCGTCAGGGGGGCCAACTATAAGTGGTTCACCTGTATGGCATAGGTGCCACGTTCACCCAGAGGTCCATCAACGGGTGGTGCTTGCCCGCAAAAGAACTGCGGTCCATTGTGGGCGGCCACCAAAATTGCGGTCCATATGGTGTATCGATCCAGGCAGCAAACAGCGGAAGTGCAGGCCCACAACTGCGGAGCCAGCACCTCTCTCTCCTCTCTCTCTGCCCCAAAGCCAGATCCACGGAGGTGGGAGACAAAAGAAGACAAGTGAGTAAGGTGGTAAGGCCGCAAAAGTGCACGCAATATAAGGTAATGCACACCGGGGGCACATGGGAACCAGGTGAGACAGGTACGTTCCTACCGTACGCCCCCCCCCCCCCCACCAGGTAACCTACATTGCCCCTCCCTTACCCCTTACTGTATCCACAAAACACAACACTACCCATAAACATCTACTTTACACATCAAACAAACGTCCCTACTGTCTTCCCCGTTCCTCCCATAAACCAAATTCGTCTTCTCTCCCTCCTAACCAATCAAATTTGCCATTTCCAACTCTCATCAAAATTTGCCATCTCCAACTCAACATCAAAATTTGCCATCACCAATTCATCATCAGTCCCTCCTAAGGAGGGAGAGATGGAATCACCCCAATGTCTCATCCACGTCGTGATGCGTCTCACAAATCCACACAGCAATTCTCCTTTCCTGCAACACAGAACAAAGGAACACAGGTGTGGAGTCATCATCACCACCTCAGGTAAGTGGCTGCGTATGGTGCGACAGGTTCATCAATCCTAACTATTTCCTAAATGACTAACAACTTTACATTACCCGGGGTCTTTCCCTGCCAATCCATTGGCCAACTTACACTATGGGTTCTAAAAACCAATTCCCATTGACCAAACTGTGGTGCTTCTCAAGTTGGGGTCTCACTCCCCCGATTCATCACTCGGTGCCCCCGCACAATTTTGGTGGCTGGGTCATGTGACGCTCCTAGCTGGCCCGCCCACCTGCACACCTCCACCACTGTTGTTGCCTACCGAGCTCACCTGCTCCTCACCCTAACCTAACTAACTGGGGAAGGCCCTCTCGCACTCTCACCCCCTCAGTGCCCTCTCTGGCACGGGCTGCCCGATCCACACCCGGGATCCTCAGGCACCCACTGACACTAACGGCTCCCAGAGCCCACCTGCGGCCTCACCTGGCCGACATCTAACAGTGGCGGAGTGCCCAACCATTCACACTCATACTAACAGGCCACACGACCAGCCAATTTCACCACACCAATGCACCCATCCACAATACCATTCTGCATCCGCACCACAAATGCCAATATCCAACCACAATTTACCTATACCCTCTACCTAACACTTACACTACCCGCCCCGGGTACTCGTGAAAGGGGTCCACTCTTCCCCCATCCACACCTTCGCACCATGCACACCACTCCGTACCACTTACTCCAACTCTCTCCACACCACTCATTCCAATACTCCATGTATTCCACACACCTGCACTTGCACACCTGTGCTCTCATACTTGGTGCCGCCTGCACCCTTCTCTTCCCCAAGCGCATTCGCGCTGATCCACAACACTCAGTACTCACACACTGCTCCACACACCTGTCCAGTTCTCACACAGCATCATCTCATCTAACTACTCCCCTCTGAAACTTGCGCTTCCCAGTCGTCCCTTTAAACTATTGCGCTCCCTTGTCATTATCAAACACTAAGCTACTACGTCCCCACTACAGGTATCAGTCACTATCTAAACCTTAACGTTACCTAATGTCATCTTCACTAGATCCCTACACACAATATCCTAACCCACCCGGGCTAGTTTTCACTGCCATACACCCCATAAGCTATAGCGCATTTGCCCCCATCGTTTGTGAGGGATGACAGAGTTGCCATCCCACCACATCGGGCATCTCCCACTACCAATTTTGCACATCAAATTTCAACAAATCCAAAATTTGCCAATCACTACCCATCATCTGCCAATCATTACTGCCAATCCTTTGCCAATCATCAAATTTTGTTTTTCTAATTTCGGGGCCAAAACACTATCCTCGTCATTACAGTCTACTTACTAATGCCTCTCGGTGCGCCAATTCACTTCTAAAGCTCGGCTTCGTACAGCCAAGCCATGAATGCGGGTTGTTTGGTGCCAGCGGCTGGATACGTCCCGCATTCGGTGCAGGGAAGGAGGTTTACCCGGGCCGAGGTCCCACGCACCATCTCGGCACGGAGCCATCCCATGGCCCGATCTCGACCTGCCGGAATGCCTCAACAAAACGTGGTCGCCATGACGACCCTTCCTATCGAGCTGCCCGCTCCGCCTAGTGGAGCACGGACGCGGCCGTTCCAAGCGAGGCCCAGCGTGGATCGTGTACGGCGGTCCTTTCGAACCCGCCGTGGCTCGGATCCCCGCTGGTTCTCGCGGCACGCGAAGCCCGGCACGCACCGAGGGCCCGATTCGGCTATAAGTCGCTCTAACCGCTAACCCGGTTACCGTCGATGCCTCACCTGCATGCTTACACGCATATGCTACCCCTTTCTTGCTCATACATCCAGCCGTTTCCCTGCTCTTGGTCATTGCACCTTCTCTTACACACCCAGGTACACTCATTCCACTCACAGACTTGGTCACACACCTGACCACCGAACACTTTGGCACACATTCGTTGTTCGCACACCTCACCAACACACCTCTTCGCGCCCCTTCCTCGGTCACCTCCTCTGTGACAATCACAGGTGTGCTTTCACTCGCACACCCAACCACGTGCCTCACGACCAACTCAAGTGTGCATTCCCACACACGCTCTACCATTCCAGGTGTGCTTCCTTTCTCACCTGTCACAACCAACTCACGCTCCGTGTCACTCTCACTACTCTCACCTCCACTCTTGACAGCGCACTCACCCTTACTCTCGACAGCGCACTCTTTCCTCATGCACCCGTCCGTTACACACCTTTCTCGCGCACACTCTCCCGTTACACCCTCTGTAACACTCACCACAGGTGTACACTCTTCCTTACTTTTGACAGCGCACTCTTTCCCCATGCACCTGTCCATCACACATGTTTCTCGCACACCCTCTCCCGTTACATCCTCTGTAACACTCACCACAGGCGTGCATTCTCCCTTTACACCCTCCGTAACACTCCTCACTACGCGCTTCCATGTGCTCCCTCGCACACGCGCTACGACCGACTCACTCTCGACAGCACCCTCACTCCTTGGCACGCACTTTTTCCTCACACACCCCAGAGTCGGACTTTCTCGCACACCTCCTTTTTCGCACACCAGACCTGTCGCACACTTCACCAACGGCCTCTCATGAACACCCGGGTCCATCTCGACCCCCAAGCTTATTAAATCACCTGGCGCATCATACGCACGACCATATTGGTCACCACTTACACCGGGTCCTCTTTCTCTTCGCTTCTCCTCCATCACCTGCGAATCCCTCATCCGGTTAATGAGCACATCATCACGATCCGAACACAGACTTTGGACCAATTCTTTTACTTCCTCCTTTATCTCTTTCTTATCCTCTCTCCGTCGCTTCTTAATTTCGCTCACCCCTTCTTCCACTTCTTCTAATTTCTGCTTCACCTCCTTCATCTCCTCGTGCGCCCCCTTAAGTTCTTCCTCTAACTCCACCTTATTTTTTTCTATGTGCTCCCGCACCTCCCGCTCTTTAACCTCCATCACCTCTACCACCTTGTTCATTTTCCTCGTCAGGTCCTCATGTACCGTCTGACACTCTTTTTTAATTACCCCTACGTCCTTTTTCATCTCCTGTGTCGACTTTAAACCCTCTATTACCGCTGTGTTCTTCTTTACCTGGTCCCCCAACTCCTTTTGTCCCACTGTCAGTTGTTCTACTCCCAGCGTCAACTCCTCTATACCACCTTGCAATTTTACAGTCCCCTTTCTCACCTCCTTCTCCATGCGCTCCTTACAGTGCCTCACCTCCTCGCGCACTCCTCCGACCTCCTCACTCACACCTCTTCTGATCTCCTCTCCCATCACTTGCATCTCCTGCCCAGATGCCACCCTCATCTGCTCCATTTCCTCCCTGTAAGCATCCAATTTAGTTTCTACCCCCATTCTGACCCCCTCTATCTGCTGCCCCATTTTTTAAACTTCCCTTTCCGCTTGGTCCCTCATGTCCCTCAATTTGCCTTCCATACTGTTTTCTAACCCCTCTAACCCCTTTTTCATCCCTTCCATTTGATTCTCTTGAGCGGCCATTCTGTTTTCTACCCCCGTTAACCCATTCTTTACCTCTTTTATCCCATTGTCTAACACCTCACCGGTACCCCTCGCTTCGTCCCTCATTACCCCCAATTGCTCACTCTGAGCATCCATCCGGTTCCCCATTCCTAAAATTTGGTTTCTCATCCCCCTCATCATTCTGCTTTCCATTTCTTCGCTATTCTTGTCCATAAGGGCCTTCATTTGTATAAAAAAAAGGTTCAAATCCACCAACGGCGCTGCTACGGTCGCGGGCGCGGTCGCCGTAGCCATGTGCGAGGCGCCATTTTGCGCGCCCGTAACCTCGTGCGCGAGGACGCCATTTTGCGAACCTGCCGCCCTCACTGCTTCGCTCTCCTCATGTCCCTCAATTTGGTCCTGGATCGACCCTGCCTCACTCTCCTCTACCGGAACCCAGCCGTCTTGATCTGCCATAGCGCGACTTTCAAAATTCGGGTTTTCCTTTAAAACAAAACAATTTCCAACTGCTTGTAATTTTGAGCGCGTTAAGCGCGCTTCGGGTCCGTATCTCACTCCTCGACACCAATTGTTACGGATCGCGGATTAGATGTTATTTACCGAGCGGTGGTATTGCCGCGACCTAACAGTTCCCCCGATTCTTCCCCAACTCACCCGATTCCACCCGACGTTGACCAAATCGCGCTATGCTAAATCAATGATTGGAAAGGACACAACGACTGGGATAGATGAAACGACGCAAGGGGTACAGTTCTCAAGACCTCCGGAGGAGGATATAATTAGTGGTTTTTTTTTTTTTTTTTTTTTTTTGTATACAATATCGAGGCTCGTGAAAGAGCGAACATTAATCACACAGAAAGACAAACCGACACATAAAACATATAACATAGGGAGCGGTAGACAAGATGGGGAGAGAGGGGGAAGGACACAAACACAACATTTGAGAGCAGGGACCGAGAGACATGGAGACATCGAGAGATCTGAGAGAGGGCGAGGGCTTTGGGGGGGGGGGGGGCGTGGGAAGGGGGCAGTGGGAGAGGTATAAAACATATGGACACTGCCAGGACTTCCAGGAAAGAAGTTGGAATTTCAAACAAGGTGGATCTGGGGTGAATTAGCGGGGGTAGAAAAGATCAAGGTTTTGGATGGGGGAAGATAAGAGATGGTGGTGAACAGCTGTTTTAAAGACCTGGAGGGAGGAGTGGGATTGAAGGGAGTGAGGGAGTTTGTTCCAGAGGCGGGAGAAAAGAGGAATGAAAGAGTGAAGGTGAGTGGAGAGCCGAGATTTCGGCAGTTTAACCATCAGAGGGTTGCTGGCAGATCTTGTGCGACCTGTAGGAATATTTGGGGGACAGAGCACAGAGAGAGCTGGGGGTGCAAGGCCGGAGAGGAGTCGGTAGAAGACAGAAAGACCACCTACCTGCCTGCGGTGAGTGAGTGAAAGGCCCTCAGAGATAGCTTCATCGCGGGAGATTCCATTAATTCTGAAAGCTTTGGTTTCAACAGCGTGAAGCCGAGCTAGGTGTGAGGCAGGAGCACCGGCCCATAGGGGAGAACAGTATTCCATTGAGCTGCGGATGAAAGCCTTGTATGTGGTGAGGAGCTCAGGTGTGCCGAGGAAGGAATAGCACGACGGAGGATGCCCAGTCGGCGACTGGCTTTGGAGGCCAGCTTGGAAATGTGGTTTTCCCAAGAAAGATCATGGCAGATAGTGAGACCCAAAATCTTGAGCGACAGAACTTCTTGGAGAGGATTGTTGAGAAAGTAGATGGGAGGGTTGTCCAGTCGATCTTTTCGGAGAGACATAGTAAGAGTGTGAGATTTGTCAGGATTGAAAGACATGTTCCACTTGTTTGACCAGTCTGTGATTTTGTCCAGGTCTTCAGAGAGTGAGGAGGCAGCAGACTGCCGATCTGAGGGAAGAGGAATGGAGCGGCAGAGAGTGGAGTCATCAGCAAAGAGATAGAGAGGATTTTCGAGAGAGTCAGAGAGATCATTGATGAAGACCAGAAAAAGCACAGGGCCCAGAACACTGCCTTGGGGAACTCCAGCCTGAACAGGAAGAGGAGATGAGAGAAACCCATTCAGGGCCACACGTTGACGACGACTAGAGAGGAAGTCCGCCAGTCCGCCAGTGGTTGAGAAAAGGGGTAGATTACAAGGTAATGAGGTAAAGACACAGAAGAGATGGGCACTTAGTTACAGTCTTATCTTATCCCCGACAGACCACAGACAAACGGAACAAGACTGACTTACACAGGGATTGATGGCAGGGAAGGACAGGCAGTCGATAGCACAACGTGCACCTTGGCTCAGGGACAGGATAAAACACGGTCCAGTCCAGAGATGCGGGGAGGTGTCACAGCGCTCGGAGGTGGCGTCCTTCTCTCTCCAAGCTCAGCGCGCATCTGACGTCACCTCCCTCTTCCTGCGCATGCTCAGCGGGGAGTCACACGCCCTCGGCTCGTTGGCTCCGCCCCAGATGGGACCGGTCCACCGCTTCTATTCGGTGCGGGGGTTACCGGGCTCCGCCCTTGACGAGGAGCTGACAGCGAGCCCCTACTTGGTAACCCCGTCGAGCACATGTGCGATGGCGGCTCGTTGGAAAGGCATGGTGCCCTCCCAACACCCCCTACCAACCAAGCCGGAGTGAGGACGCGCACTCCCCGCGCCGCCGCCGTTGTTGTTGTTGTTGTTGCTGAACCGTGAGGAAGAGCTGCGGGGAGGTATTGGGAGGTCCTAAACTTCCTAACGTTGCCATACAATCACATTCTGGTGCAACGAAGAGTCAGAATTAATGGAAACGAGTCCTTAACTGACATAGACTAAGAATAACTAGCAAGATGTCCTATAGTTGTCTACGTGAGATGCGGTGGACCTGGATGCGACATTTAATGGGGGAAATAGGGGGAGGTCGGGTCTACAGAGTGTTGTTTACAGAAAATGGGACTAGGGAATGGGGGATTGGGGATAGTTGGGAAGTATTGGGGAAATAGGGGAATATTTACAAGCGGATATGGATGGATCCAAATCCCATATCCGCAACAATATATATATATATGTATATATATATATATATATATATATATATATATATATATATATATATATATATATATATATATATATATATATATATATATATATATATATATATATATATATGTATACATATATATATTGTTGCGGATCCCTGCACCGACCTTTTCCCTTTACCAAGGGGGGATTAGTCCCCTTGTCTTTTACTAGCCGACGGGACCCGGGACCTATGACGTCACTCCTGGATGGCGTGAAGTAGGGTCGTAGGACTAATCACTTACCTAATTACTCGCGCTGACCGGAAACGATGAAATAAGCCCCGCCCGAATCACGGGTGTTGGTGGAAACACCGAGCGGTAGCGAACCCGTGACCCGAGCCATTATCAGTGACTAAAACCCGATCCAAGTGGTCCATAATCGTGCCACGCTTACCCAATGGAGGAAATGACTGAAACGGTCGAATTTGGGAAGAAAAGGAATAACAGAATTTATTTACACTTTGTACAATCAGAAGAAGAAGAAGAATACACAGTGCAGCCTTACACAGTCTTAACTTATCCCTGGACAAACGGGCCCGTTCACTCTCAGACACACTCACACGGGGTTGCAGACGAACAGGTCGATGGTCCAGGGATGGCGTCCAGGCAGCTCGCTCTCCGGTCCCCAACTCGCAGCGCGAAGCAGATGAACCAGACGGCAGGAGCTCTCCATGTGTCGTTCTTGTGCACGGGATTATCACAGGGCGAACGGTAGGCTGGCCTTGGCGATTACACTTGTGGCTCAGCCGCGTACATAATAAGCGAATAGTTCGTAATAGTTCAATTAGCGCGAACAATGCGCTTCACAATCAAGGCTCGAAACCGTCGTGTGCACGCCAGTCCTCTTAATGCAGTTCTCACACACGAGTCCTCCTTGCAAGTCCTTTGTAAGCGCCTCTCCCTTCTCATCTCTCCACTTGCATGCGAGTCCTTTCAATACCAATGCCTGGCTCCAGTCCTTTGTAAGCGCCTCTCCCTTTTCATCTCTGAACTCTCGTGCCGACAAGTCCTTCTCAAGGGCTTTGTACGCTGGCTTATATAGCCTTGCCCAGCGAACCCTCTCGAACTTACTCGATGCGCCGTGCCACACCCTATCAAGCCATGCCCTCTCAGCCCTGGTTGGCTGTTGCTCTTACCGTCAACGCCTTCTGACGTGCTGCTTGTCGCGGCCACACCTCGACCCTCACGTTCCGCCCTCTTTTCAGGCATACCTCATGTCACTTGGCTAGTTCGAGTGAGCAAAAGGCAGCTAATGCTGCTGGCAGCCAAAGCGTAACAAACTGCTGCGGGTAGCCCAAAGCATAACAAACTTGAGGGATGCCAAATGGAGCGTGGGATCGAGTTCGCCAATAGATAGAATTGAAGGGCGGCCGCAAAATGAAAGGGGTCTAAGCTTAATTCTTTACACAACGCAGATGTCACTAGGGAAATGGCTTACTCTTACACATACTATGACATAACTAATTCTAATGGGCCTACGTGTTGCTTGTGGACTAACTATGGGGGGGCAAACCTTTAACCTTTAATGATGTTATATGTACAATTCTCAAAACCTCAACAATATATATATATATATATATATATAATATATATATATATATATATATATATATATATATATATATATATATATATATATATATATATATATATATATATATATACAGTATATATATATATATATATATATATATATATACAGTATATATATATATATATATATATATATATATACAGTATATATATATATATATATATATATCGAGGGCAAAGTGTGTGTGTGTGAAGTGTGTACACGTGCGAAAGTTTAGGAAAGAAAAATTAATGACGCATTGCTCCATTTCTTCGATGAAGAACAAATATTAATGACAAATATAATAACAAATAACAAATATTAAATAACAAATAATAACAAATAACAAATAATTCGACTGACTATTGTATGTACTCGGAAACACCTTCAGAACATCACACTTGGTCCTGTGCTATAGGACAGTACATGGGGCTGACTGACATCGTGCCCAAGAGGCACGCACAATCGACTTTAAGCTTTCGAACTTGGGTTCAAATCCCGACCTGCTATAAACCCTTCACTGGCAGGGTGATTCATCAATGCGTCTCCTGTCCCTCGAATGGAGGTTAAACTGGCTATCTCATCCACCAGCATTCGGTGGTAGACGTTAATGTTCCAACAGCGTCCTTGAGGAAGAGTAGGCGAGTTATCGCTGGCATGCTGACTAAATCACAAATTCCTGCAAAAACCTGCAGAGGGCACTGCATCAGCAACAGCGCCACACCCTCAGGCAATGATGCTACCCCACAACTCTTCTGCTGCAAAGGAAGAAGTGCAGTACATATTTGGAAGCCTAAGGTTTTATTACCTCCGCTACCAAAGGTGGATGGAGGTTATGTTTTCACCCCTGTCTGTCCGTTTGTTTGTTTGTTTGTTTGTGAACAAAATATCTCAAAAAGTTGTTGACGGATTCGGAGGAAATTTGGCAGAGATGTAGCATATGTGACAAGGACGAAATGATTAGATTTTGGTGAAGATCCGGATTCGGATCCGGCTGCGAGAATTTTTTTTAATGATTCTTCACCATTGGGAGATAGGGCCAAAACCAATACATAGCAGGATATCGCAAAACGTTATGGACGGATTTGGACGAAAGTTGGTGGACCGGTTGGGTGTCTGACAAGGACGATTCTATTCTATTTTGAAGATCTGAATATGGATTCGGATATGAGAATTTTTTTTAATTTTTCAAGTGATTCTTCACCTTTGGGAGATCGGGCCAAAAACGATACATAGCAGGATATCTCAAAAAATTATGGATGGATTTGGACAAAACTTCTTGGACAGGTTGTGTGTGTGTGACAACGAAGAATCGATTCCATTTTGGTGAAGATCCGGATCCGGATAGCAAAAAAATTTATGATTCTTCACCATTGAGTGATATGGCCAACCAGGTGGAGGTATGCTCTCTACTGAATGCCGTTCTAGTTCATTTATGAGAAAATCTTCATGTGAGTTTTAAAAAACACCTCCACCTGAAGGCTTTCCTTGTGGCAGACAATTATATAATTTTGGAAACAGTGAAATATGGAATATAGCTCAATGAGGAGAGTAAACAAGGACAAAGCAGGCCTTGAGCACTTTTTGAAGAGCTCCATATTTCATAAAGAGCCTCGGCAGATGTCATGTGGCCAACAATGTCTGCATAATGGTGTTGTTCGCAATGACACGCTCTGACCTTTCAAAAGTGCAGGATGCCTAAAGAGCACAACTGTTTCTTCAGGCAAATCACCTCTTTGTCCATGTGTTTCCATTTTAAATAAATCTATAAAAGTTCCGCTCTGCAAACTCCATAATGGCGGTGGCGTTACGGGATCCGGGCTGCAACGCATGAACTTGGCAAAACTTGCAGATGAAGGGCTGAAAAGAGAAGGACATCAATTCGTCCAAGTGATTGCCAGATGGCAGGTTAATGAGTTAAAGAAGTTCCCAGAGGAGCCATTACCTCAAGGATTCCTATTGTACTTGCTGCTTGCGTTCCTCATATCCATTCTTTGTCCCCTTTCGCTCTCCTCCTCAATTTTACCGGTCATCTTTATGCTTTTTGAAGTACGTGTGGCCAACCACATGGGAAGCCATAATAGATGCATCATTTGGACAAATTCCAAGGTACGTTACAGGTAATATGTTTGATTAGGAAAGGCCCCTCACCTCCACCACCTAATGTGGACGGAGGTTCTTTTTTCACCCCTGTCTATCTCTGAGCAGGATATCTCAAAAACTTGTGGACGGATTCAGATGAAACTTGGTGGACGGATTCAGATGAAACTTGGTGGACGGGTTGGGTGTGTGCCAAGGAAGAAATGATTCAAGTTTGGTGAAGATCCGGCTCCGGATACTGCAAAAAAAAATTTTAAAAATGATTTTTCACCATTGAGAGATGGGGCCAAAAACGATATTATTATTTTTTATTATTTTTTTATTTTTTGGTATACAAGATCGAGGCTCGTGTAAGAGCTAACATTAATCACAAAAAGACAGACTGACACAAAAACATAAAACATGATAAAAGGAGCAGGAGAACAAGATGGAGAGCAGGGAAATAGGGAGATCTGTGGGAGGGAGAGGGCTTGGGGGTAGGAGGCATGGGAATGGAGGGGGGGGGGGGAAGAGGAGAGGTAAAAAAGAAAAACCACATAGACACTGCTAGGACTTCCAGGAAAGAAGTCGGTATTTAAAAAAAGTGGATCTGGAGTGAATTAACGGGGGTCGGAGAGATCAAGGTTTTGGATGAGGGATGATAAGAGATGGTGGTGAATAGCTGTTTTAAAGATCTGGAGGGAGGTGTGGGATTGAAGAGAGTGATGGAGTTTGTTCCAGAGGCAGGAGAAAAGAGGAATGAAGGAGTGAAGGTGAGCAAAGAGTCTTGATTTTGGCAGTTTAACCATAAGAGGGTTGCTGGCAGATCTTGTGCGACCTGTAGAAATATTTGAGGGCACAGCACAAAGCACAGACAGGGCTGGGGGGGATAGGCCAAAGCGGAGTCGGTAGAAGACAGAAAGACCACCAACCTGCCTGCGTTGAGTGAGTGAAAGGCCCTCGGAGTTAGCTTCATCGCGGGGGATTCAAATGATTCTCAAAGCTTTGGTTTCAACAGCGTGAAGCCGAGCTAGGTGTGAGGCTGGGCCCTGTGGAGGGTTGTCCAGTCAGCACCGGCCCAGAGGGGAGAACAGTATTCCATTGTGCTGCGGATGAAAGCCTTGTATGTGGTGAGGAGCTCAGATGGGCCAAGGAAGGACTTCGCACGACAGAGAATGCCCAGTCGGCGACTGGCTTTGGAGGCCAGCTTGGAAATGTGGTTTTCCCAGGAAAGATCATGGCAGATAGTGAGACCCAAAAGCTTGATTGACAGGAATTCTTGAAGAGGATAGTTGAGAAAGTAGATTGGAGGTTTGTCCCGTCAGTCTTTTCGGATAGACATAGTGAGAGTGTGAAATTTGTCAGGATTGAAAGACATGTTCGACTTGTTTGACCAGTCTGTGATTTTGTCCAGGTCTGCAGAGAGTGAGGGGCCTGCAGACTGCCGATCTGAGCAATGGGATATGGAACGGCAGAGAGTGGAGTCACCAGCAAAGAGATTGAGAGGACTTTCCAGAGAGTCGGAGAGATCATTGATGAAGACCAGAAAAAGCACAGGGCCAAGAACACTGCCTTGGGGAACTCCAGCCTGAACAGGAAGGGGAGATGAGAGAAACCCATTCAGGGCCACACGTTGACTATGACCAGAGAGGAAGTCCGCAAGCCATTCGTGGAGATTTCCATTGATACCATAGGAGGAGAGTTTGGTGAGCAGAGCTGGGTGCCAGACCGCATCGAAAGCACGTGATATGTCAAGGGAGTCAGCTCTGCTTTCCTGTTTGGCATTAAGGACCTCCATCGATTGTTGAGTCAGCAGAAGCAGCATGTCCAGAGTAGAAGGACCTGGTCTGAATCCAAATTGATGATCCGAGATCAAGCCATTGGAGAAAAAGGAAGGATTTGATATCCGAAGCAATGATGGATTCCATGACATTGCTAATAATTGGGAGCAGGCTGATTGGTCTGCAGTTGCAAGGATCTGTTTTTGCACATTTTTGTGTAAAGAGGTAATGTTGGCTGATTCCCAAGCAGATGTCAGATGACCTTGAGCAAAAGAGAGGGTGAAGAGAACAAAGAGAGGGTGAAGAGAACAAAGAGAGGGTGAGATCGAGCGGCAGAGCAGGATTTTAGGACCCGTGGGATAATGCCATCTGGTCCAGTTGCAGAATCAGAGTCGAGGATTGACAGAGACCTCTCCACCTTGTCAGGATAGAAGGACACAGAGTCCAGGAGCAGCTTGGTATGACTGGGTACGGTGGGTATAGAGAGAGACGGGTTTGGGACACAATATTTTGTGGCAAACACAGAGTTGAGGCATTCAGCTTTTTCACGTGCGGAGTCAGCTTTTTAGCTCTTTTTTAGCTCTCTCACGAGCCTCGATTATGTATACAAAAAAAAAGAAAAAAAGAAGCTGTGTAGCCGTTTGAGATAAGGGAGGGGATGGAGGGGGAACAAACACTAGAAACAGATTTGACCAGACGCCACCAGGATTTGGAAGAGGGAGACAGGTTTGAGAGTTCAGTTTTGAGAGTAGTAAGATACTGTTTCCTGGCTCTCATGAGGGTAGACACACACTTGTTCCGAGCTTTGTGGAAGGAACTGAGATTACCTTCAGTTGGATTAGCCTTCCATGAAGTGACGTCAAGTTTCTTCATAACAACTGCCTCACCACAAGCTTCAGTGTACCATTGACAGAAGGAAGGGTACAACAACTGAAGACGAGAAGGGATAAATCTGTGCATGAGAGAGAGCAGTTTACTTTGGAAGAATTCCCAGAAAGAGTTGATGTCAGAGGCAGTAGAGATGGGAGACCAGTCCAAATGATTGATGGCTGCTTGAAGACCATGCCAGTCGGCCTGAGTGAAATGCCAGACTCGTCGGTGCTGAGGAGGCTCTCTGAGAATGGCCAGAGAGATGTCCACTTTGACAAGGAAATGATCAGAAGAACCGATTGGAGCAGAAGAAGAGCAGCAGACATTTACAGGGAAGTTCGTCATAACCAAGTCTGGAAGAGCAGATACTCCATTGACTGAGATGTGGGTCGGAAAATTTACAGATTGTGTCAGTTCCAGTGAGTAGCAGAAGTCCTTTGCTGAGGTGCCATGGCTGGTGTGAGAGGAACCCACACCCAGCCAGCTGGACAGTTGAAGTCGCCACTTATGAGGAAGAGAGAGTTGGGATGAGTGGATTGAAGTTGGTTCATGTTGTCAGACAGGGAGATGTAAATGGAGTCATCACTGTTTGGAGGACGTTACAGAACACATATGAACAAATGGTGGGAGCGAAGAGGAAGCCATAGCCAGAGGTACTCCTGGGGGTGTGTTGGAGAGAGGGCAGTGCAAGGAGAGTGAGGAAGAGAGTTTTTGATAAAGATAGCCACCCCACCACCAGGACGAGGCTTAGGTCTGTCATACCGGAGGAGGGAGTAACCAGGAAAAGATATTCAGGACTCAAAGACATCTTGAAGGAGGAAAGTTTCTGTTCAGCAGATTACGTCTGGTTTTTCAGGAGCAACCTGTATGGAGAGATCAGTCAAGTTTGAGCGCAGGCCCCGGATGTTTGAGGTCCATACCGTTAAGGAAAGGGAGGGGGAGCATCGGGTACAGGACAGGGGAAGGGTAAGATGAGGGGGGAGAGGGGGAAGTAGAGAGAGCTGTTGATCGTGTGTCGGAGATTGCAGAAGGGTTCGGAGAAAGGGAAGGATGAGGAGGACAAATGGTTTGATGGTGATTGGAAGAGGCACAGTGAGGTTTTGTTTGAGGGGGGGGGGGCAGAGCAAAGTCGAAGGTTGGAGGAGGTGGAGGTATGTGATGGAAGGGAGAGGAAGTGGGGAGGTGGCAGCTTTAAGGAGGAGGAGGAGGGGGAGGGGGAGAATTGGAGAAAAATAGCAGGGGGGAAGATTTGAAGGGGAGGGGTGAGGGGGAAGTTTAGAAGGGGAGTGGCGAGTGGGGAGATTTAGAGGGGAGGGGTGAGGGGGTAGTTTAGGAGGCGAGGGGGGAGTTTAGAAGGGGAGGGGTAAGGGGGGAGTTTCGAAGGGGAGTGGCGAGTGGGGAGATTTAGAGGGGAGGGGTGAGGGGGTAGTTTAGGAGGTGAGAGGGGAGTTTAGAAAGTGGATGATTAATGACAAACGAACATTTATTACAAACTGGGTTTATTGTGATTTTCAAGTGAGAGATCCGTTTGAAAACGATAGAGGAGGGGTGGAATGAAGGTGAGTTTAGACTTTTAGAGAATGTAGAAAGAAATGACTAAGAGATTGATTTCTTTTTTGAAATGGGACGATTTGAAGAGGAAATTGAAAAAAGCCTTTTCAACAGGAAGAAAAACAGCGTATTGTAATAAACCATTGCATAAAATACTGCAGGGGGAAGTTGAAACATATTTAAACAAAACCATGAAAAACAATCTGGGAAAAAGTCCCTGAAGTAAGGGTGTGGATCAGAGAAAGGAGGAAGGGTTAAATGAGATGAAGGAAACTAGAATTGGAAGGGGGTGTTTCGGCTGGAGATGGAAGGAAGAGGTGGAAGATTAGGAGATAAAGGGGGCACGGCGAGAATATATCGAAGGAAATCTCAAGGAGTTGTGGACAGATTTGGACGAAACTTTGTGGATGAGTTGGGTAAGTGACAAGAACAAGCTGGTTTATATTGGTTAAAGGACTTAATTTATATCCGGCCTATCAGTGGGATACAAAACGTAAATTGTTTAGCCTGGCATAGGTATTTGGGTATGCGGGGTGTCCTCTGATACCTCCGGGAGATAGATGCCCCTGCCTTGCATAACCCAGGTCACCTGTGGGCAATGTGTTGTACCTGTCAGCCCTTACCAGGGCAACAGGGTGAATTCCCCAACGGCCAGACGAGAAACGGTGAGCAGTAACGACCCCAGTCTATACCACACACTTACCCATGTGTACCAGCCATAGAAAGGCAATGCCATCATTGCCCGGAGAGACTCGACATCATAAGGAGGCATGCACTCCACCGAGTGCCATATTATACATCATTTTGATATCTGAAAGAAAAAGGTTAGCAACATCGTCTCAAAACAGTTTATTATATTTTGGCACACCTTTAGCAACCTGCTAGTTTATTGAAGGATCATGGGATAAGTTCAGAAATAACCAGAGAGATATAAAGTGTCAAAAGATAACAGGTCCAGCCATTGTTTGTGTACTCTCGAGCAATTAAGTGGTGGGCTAGTTGTGGTGTTTACCATTTCAAAGGGTGCTGTTCTTGCAGTTGGTTGCTCTATCGTACCATTTTCGGGTCTTATCGTCCATTTTCGGGTCTTATCGTACCATTTTCGGCTCTTATCGTACCATTTTCGGGTCTTATCGTGCCATTTTCGGGTCTTATCGTACCATTTTCGGGTCTTATCGTACCATTTTCGGCTCTTATCGTACCATTTTTGGGTCATATCGTACCATTTTCGGGTCTTATTGTACTATTTTTGGGTCATATCGTACCATTTTCGGGTCTTATCATGCCATTTTCGGGTCTTATCGTGCCATTTTCGGGTCTTATCATGCCATTTTCGGGTCTTATCGTGCCATTTTCGGGTCTTATCGTACCATTTTCGGGTCTTATCGTACCATTTTCGGGTCTTATCGTACCATTTTCGGGTCTTATCGTACCATTTTCGGGTCTTATCGTACCATTTTCGGGTCTTATCGTACCATTTTCGGGTCTTATCGTACCATTTTCGGCTCATTGTACCATTTTCGGCTCTTATCGTACCATTTTCGGGTCTTATCGTACCATTTTCGGGTCTTATCGTACCATTTTCGGGTCTTATCGTACCATTTTCGGGTCTTATCGTACCATTTTCGGGTCTTATCGTACCATTTTCGGGTATTATCGTACCATTTTCGGCTCTCATTTTACCATTTTCGGCTCATCGTACCATTTTCGTCTCTTATCGTACCATTTTCGGCTCTTATCGTACCATTTTTGGGTCATATCATACCATTTTCGGGTCTTATCGTACCGTTTTCGGATCTTATCGTACCATTTTCGGGTCGTATCGTACCATTTTCGGGTCGTATCGTACCATTTTCGGGTCTTATCGTACCATTTTCGGGTCTTATCGTACCATTTTCGGGTCTTATCGTACCATTTTCGGGTCTTATCGTACCATTTTCGGCTCTTATTGTACCATTTTCGGCTCTTATCGTGCCATTTTCGGGTCTTATCGTGCCATTTTCGGGTCTTATCGTACCATTTTCCGGTCTTATCGTACCATTTTCGGGTCTTATCGTACCATTTTCGGCTCATCGTACCATTTTCGGGTCTTATCGTACCATTTTCGGGTCTTATCGTACCATTTTCGGGTCATATCGTACCATTTTCGGGTCTTATCGTACCATTTTCGGGTCTTATCGTACCATGTTCGGGTCTTCTCGTACCATTTTCGGCTCATCGTACCAATTTTCGGGTCTTATCGTACCATTTTCGGGTCTTATCGTACCATTTTCGGCTCCCACCGTACCATTTTCGGCTCATCGTACCATTTTCGGCTCTCATCCGACCATTTTCGGCTGTCGTACCATTTTCGGCTCTCGTTGTACCATTATCTCCTCATCGTACCATTTTCGGCTCATCATACCATTTTCGGCTCTTATCGTACCATTTTCGGCTCTTATCGTACCATTTTCGGGGCTAATCGCGCCATTTTCGGGAATTATCGCACCATTTTCGGCTCTTATTGTACCATTTTCTGGTCTTCTCGAACCATTTTCGGGTCTTATCGTACCATTTTCGGCTCCCACCGTACCATTTTGGGCTCATCGTACCATTTTCGGCTCTCATCCGACCATTTTCGGCTCGTTGTACCATTTTCGGCCCTCATTGTACTATTTTCTCCTCTCATCGTACCATTTTCGGCTCTCATCGTACCATTTTTGGCTCTTATCGTACCATTTTCGGCTCTTATCGTACAATTTTCGGCTCTTATCGTACCATTTTCGGCTCTTATCATACCATTTTCGGCTCTTACCGCACCATTTTCGGCTCATCGTACCATTTTCGGGTCTTATCGTACAATTTTCGGCTCATCGTACCATTTTCGGCTCTTATCGTACCATTTTCGGGTCTTATCGTACCATTTTCGGCTCTTATCGTACCATTTTCGGTTCATCGTACCATTTTCGGCTCCTATCGTACAATTTTCGGGGCTTATCGCACCATTTTCGGGGCTTTTCGCACCATTTTCGGCTCATCGTACCATTTTCGGCTGTTATCGTACCATTTTCGGGGCTTATCGCACCATTTTCTGGAATTATCACACCATTTTCGGCTCTCATCGTACTCTTTTCGGCTCTTATCGTACCATTTCGGCTCTTATCGTTCAATTTTCGGCTCTTATGGTACCATTTTCGGCTCTTATCGCACCATTTTCGGCTCTTATCGTACAATTTTTGGCTTATCGCACCATTTTCGGCTCATCGTACAATTTTCGGCTCTTATCGCACCATTTTCGGCTCTTATCGCACCATTTTCGGCTCTTATCGCACCATTTTCGGCTCTTATCGCACCATTTTCGGGTGTTATCGTACCATTTTCGGGTCTTATCGTACAATTTTCGGCTCTTATCGTACAATTTTCGGCTCTTATCGCACCATTTTCGGCTCATCGTACAATTTTCGGCTCTTATCGCACCATTTTCGGCTCTTATCGCACCATTTTCGGCTCTTATCGCACCATTTTCGGCTCTTATCGCACCATTTTCGGGTGTTATCGTACCATTTTCGGGTCTTATCGTACAATTTTCGGCTCTTATTGCACCATTTTCGGCTCTTATCGCACCATTTTCGGGTGTTATCGTACCATTTTCGGCTCTTATTGTACCATTTTTGGCTCTTATCGTACTATTTTCGGGTCTTATCGTACCATTTTCGGGTCTTATCGTACAATTTTCGGCTCTTATCGCACCATTTTCGGGTGTTATCGCACCATTTTCGGCTCTTATCGCACCATTTTCGGGTGTTATCGTACCATTTTCGGGTCTTATCGTACCATTTTTGGGTCTTATCGTACCATTTTCGCGTCTCCTTGAGCTATTTCTGGGGCCATGCTTGCTTGTGTTGCTGAATTTTTGTTGGACTATTTAATGTCAGGCTGAGTATGCTCAAAACTGTTTTTATTAACTCAACTGGACTATGTCTAGCTGAGCTTTATCGACATGCAGTGTCCGTCGTCTGTCTGTCTGTCTGTCTGTCTGTCGTCTGTAATCAATTCGACGTCTACGCTCTAAAAGTCATAAATATTGATAAAATTTGATGAAACTTGTTATGCAACATCTTTAAGACATAAACTAGTTTGGGATTGCCTTTGGGCATTGCACGCCCAAAAATGGGCGCGGCAGGGCGGCCATATTGAAAATCTATTTTTGTCATATATTTTTTAGCACATATAAACTATATAGTTTGTGGTTCTATTATGCATATTATAACCATATTGATATAGACCAGTTGAGTTGAGGTTCCCTGGAACCTCTAGTTTAACTTCTCTTTGCCTTCAAACTCTAACTCTCCTTGTGGAAAAATATAAATTCTGCTCTTCTTACTGTTTCATATTACATAAGGTATTACATTTACCTTCACCGATTGTCAGAGTGCAAGAAAACAGCTTTTCTTTAAAGCAGCACCACCAACGACTCCATGATTCTGGTGTACTCTAACTGGTGCTGAAACCTCACCCCAACCCATCTTCCTTCCGAATTTCCAGTTTTCCCTCCTGAGAGTTTCCTTCTGTATCCATGTTGTCCACCCCATGCTTCCTTTCCTGCCCCAGTGCCCCATATTCCTCCCGACACTGTTTGTCCAAGTATTGCTCTACCTTGGCCTTCAATTCTGCTGGTGGTGTTTCCCCCACTCTCTCTGCTGTTCCTTGTGTCCTGTTGCATCGTGATTGGTTCACTGTATCATCTCTTCCGCGAACCGCGACTTTGTATACAAAAAAAACAACTTTCTCTTGAAATTCTGTTGAATTAACTCCTTGCTCGATTTCTTTCTCTCCCTCTAATAACGATCCCATTGTTGCTTTTTTCTGTAAATCAGCATCGGCCTTCACCTTGGTCTTTGCAGTGTGAGGTTGCCCCTCCGGTGGCCATTTTGAAGTAGGTTTTGTTTGTTGATGATGCCTGAAAGCCGAAATGGCAAGTCTAGCTTGCGAGACTGTGTATTTATCGTCAACGTGCAAGTGTTGTTTGCATGACCATCGCGGTTATGGAAGTCAAGGTGCACATTCATTGTTTGAATTATTTATCCCAAGCTCTTTAGTCTTCAGATTACACGACATGTGTTTAGCGTTGTCATAATATTTGGATATTTTTGGCTTAGATATATTTGGTTCGGATAAAAAGGTATTTCTCATCAGAGTAACAGCTTGGCAGTGATGCATGGTATAATGTGCTCCGAAACGTTATCCTTGCTCTTTTTAATCTCATTCCTCCCACGCATCCTTCCTGTTATCCTTTCCTTCTTCCCACCATTTCCACACCCTCGTTTACTCTGCCATAGATGTTTATTCTCTGCTACCCACCCTCCGATTTATTCGCTCTTCTTTGCTGACAAAGTTTATTAGTTTGTGGACCTCAAATATCCAAGAGCTTCACTCTGTTTCATGAATCGGTCTATCCAGGAATGATTCATGAAATCGGCTTCCACTTCATTGGATATTATGTGCATAAGCAAAATAATCTTCAGACAAGACGTTCTTTCATTCTCTGGTGTCACCCTCTGTGTGCAAGCTGCATATTGCTTTGACAAACCAGACTGACTGTCATAGCTGAGTTTCCACATTAATCAACAACTCGATCCCCATTAATGAATGCTCCTTCGGCACACCAATCTCCTGGAATGCTCTTCATTTGCCATTCAGCTCCATATTCACGTTTATTTATCTATGCGGTGTGTCATTCCTCCTATAGCACTCTTGGCTCGACATGCAAATCACTCCACATTAATATGGGCTCAATTCTAGTCACCCATTCCAGCCATCCGTTTGTTTTCTTTGACGATTACATCTGACAGGACAGCAGCTGCCTGGAAAAGGCTCCCTGATGATTGATAATTATTAATGTTAAAGCAGTGATTGTCATAAACATGAGGCAACAGAGCCTCGCACAGTGAGTCTTTCAAACACATCTCAGCAAATGGATCTTACTCATTGTTAAATGTGGTAACGTTCATCTCACCCTATAATCCATCTTGTGTTCAATCTCACAACGTTTATCTCACCCTATAATCCATCTTGTGTTCAATCTGATAACGTTCATCTCACCCTATAATCCATCTTGTGTTCAATCTCACAACGTTTATCTCACCCTATAATCCATCTTGTGTTCAATCTGATAACGTTCATCTCACCCTATAATCCATCTTGTGTTCAATCTGATAACGTTTATCTCACCCTATAATCCATCTTGTGTTCAATCTGATAACGTTTATCTCACCCTATAATCCATCTTGTGTTCAATCTGATAACGTTTATCTCACCGGATAATCCATCTTGTGTTCAATCTGATAACGTTTATCTCACCGGATAATCCATCTTGTGTTCAATCTGATAACGTTTATCTCACCCTATAATCCATCTTGTGTTCAATCTGATAACGTTTATCTCACCGGATAATCCATCTTGTGTTCAATCTGATAACGTTTATCTCACCGGATAATCCATCTTGTGTTCAATCTGATAACGTTTATCTCACCGGATAATCCATCTTGTGTTCAATCTGATAACGTTTATCTCACCGGATAATCCATCTTGTGTTCAATCTGATAACGTTTATCTCACCCTATAATCTATCTTGTGTTCAATCTGATAACGTTTATCTCACCCTATAATCCATCTTGTGTTCAATCTGATAACGTTTATCTCACCCTATAATCCATCTTGTGTTCAATCTGATAACGTTTATCTCACCCTATAATCCATCTTGTGTTCAATCTGATAACGTTTATCTCACCAGATAATCCATCTTGTGTTCAATCTGATAACGTTTATCTCACCGGATAATCCATCTTGTGTTCAATCTGATAACGTTTATCTCACCCTATAATCCATCTTGTGTTCAATCTGATAACGTTTATCTCACCCTATAATCCATCTTGTGTTCAATCTGATAACGTTTATCTCACCCTATAATCCATCTTGTGTTCAATCTGATAACGTTTATCTCACCCTATAATCCATCTTGTGTTCAATCTGATAACGTTTATCTCACCAGATAATCCATCTTGTGTTCAATCTGATAACGTTTATCTCACCGGATAATCTATCTTGTGTTCAATCTGATAACGTTTATCTCACCCTATAATCCATCTTGTGTTCAATCTGATAACGTTTATCTCACCGGATAATCCATCTTGTGTTCAATCTGATAACGTTTATCTCACCGGATAATCCATCTTGTGTTCAATCTGATAACGTTTATCTCACCCTATAATCCATCTTGTGTTCAATCTGATAACATTTATCTCACCGGATAATCCATCTTGTGTTCAATCTGATAACGTTTATCTCACCCTATAATCCATCTTGTGTTCAATCTGATAACGTTTATCTCACCGGATAATCCATCTTGTGTTCAATCTGACAACGTTTATCTCACCCTATAATCCATCTTGTGCTAATTCTGATAACGTTCATCTCACCCTATAATCCCTCTTGTGCTAATTCTTATAACATCCATGTCTCCCTATAATTCCTAGTGATAATTCCTAAATCATTCATCTCACCCTATAAACCCTCTTGTGCTAATTCATAAATCATTAATCCCACCCTATAATCCATCTCTGTGCTCATTCCTAAATCATTAATTTCACCCTGTAATCCATCTTGTGCTAATTATTAGAAATCAATTTCTCCCTAAAATCCCTCATGCTAATTCCCAAATAATTCATCTCACCCTATAATCCCTTCAGTGCTAGTTCCCAAATCATTCATCTAATCCTGTAATCCCTCTAGTGCTAATTACTAAATCATTCATCTCACCCTGTAATCCCCCGACTAATTCCTAAATCATTAATCTCATCCTATAAACCCTCCAGTACTAATTCCTAAATCATTCATTTCACACTATAATTCATCTAGTGCTAATTCATATAACATCCATCTCTCCCTATAATCCCTCATGTTAATTCCTATAATATCTAACTCTCCTTATAATCCCTCATGCTAATTCCTATAACATCCATGTCTCCCTATAATCCTTCATTAGCTAATTCCTATAACATCCATACCTTCCTATAATCCTTCATGTGCTAATTCCTATAGCACCCAAATCTCCCTATAATGCCTCTAGTGCTAATTCCTACAGCACCCATCTCACCCTATAATCCCTCTAGTGCTAATTCCTAAATCATTAATCCCGCCCTATTATCCATCTTGTGTTAAATGTGGTAACGTTCATCTCACCCTATAAATCCCTAAATCATTCATTTCACTCTAAAATTCATCACGTGCTAATTCATATAACAACCATCTCTCCCTATAATTCCTCATGCTAATTCCTACAATATATATCTCTCCCTGTAATCCCTCATGCTAATTCCTATAACATCTACCTCTCCCAAGAATACCTCATGTGCTAATTCCTATAACATCCAAGTCTCCCTATAATCCCTCATGTGCTAATTCCGATAACATCCATCTCTCCCTATAATCTTGAAATAAAGATGGAAAAGATATAAGGAAATGCTGTTGAATACAGAGAATGAATGGGAGGGCAACATAGAGAGTAACCCAGTTTTAGGACCGGCAGAGAAGATAACTGAGGAGGAAGTTGAGGAAGCGATAAAAGCAATGAAGGGTAGAAAAGCGGGAGGGCCGACGGGAGTTGTGGGAGATATGTTGAAGGCAGCAGGAAGTTGGGGCGTGAAGAGAATGACAGAGATCTGTAATCTGGTGGTGAAAGAAGGCCGCATTCCAGTGGATTGGGAACTGAGTACCCTCGTCCCTCTATACAAGGGGAAAGGTGACCTTCTGGAGTGTGGCTCGTACCGAGCGATAAAGTTATTGGAGCATGGAATGAAGGTATTGGAATGGGTGTTGGAGAGGAGGATAAGGAAGAAGGTGAAGCTCGACGAAATGCAGTTTGGATTCATGCCAGGAAGAGGAACGACAGACGCGCTCTTTATTGTGAGGCAGTTGCAGGAGAAGTACATGGAGAAGAGGAAGAAGTTGTTTCTTGGGTTTGTTGATCTGGATAAAGCATTCGATAGGGTTCCATGCGAAGTATTGACATGGGCATTGAGGAAGTTAGGAGTGGAGGAATGGTTGATCAGAGTAGTGATGGCAATGTACAAAAGAGCGCGCACAGCTGTAAGGACGAAGGACGGGAACAGTGGTGAGTTTGAGGTGAAGGTGGGAGTGCATCAGGGGTCGGTACTAAGTCCACTACTATTTGTAGCTGTGATGGAGGTGCTGGCTCAGAACGTAAAGGAGGGTTTACCGTGGGAGTTGTTGTATGCAGATGATCTGGTGTTGATTGTGCAAAGTATGGATGGACTGAAGGAAAAGATGAACAAGTGGAAGGAATGTATGGAGACAAAAGGTCTGAAGGTGAATATCGGAAAGACGAAGGTGATGGCAAGTGGTAAAGCATGTGGTGAGGTGGAAAGAACTGGGAAGTGGCCGTGTGCTGTGTGTAGGAAGGGTGTCGGAGTGAACTCCATTCAATGTACAATGTGCGCTGAGTGGGTTCATCAAAAATGTAGTGGTCCGAGAGGGTCATTAACCAGTGTGGCAGCTACATTCAAATGTAAGGTGTGCACAGAGGGAGCTGAAGATGGAGGAAATGTTGAGTTGGATCTTGGAGATGGCGTGCAGCTGGAAGGTGTGAAAACATTTTGCTACCTCGGAGACATGCTGAATGGAGAAGGTGGATCAGACTCGGAAACGGTTGCTGGAGTGAGATGGGCATGCAAGAAGTTTCGGGAACTGAGTGGCGTGCTGACGAGGAGGGGAGTGTTGTTGAAGCTGAAGGGAAAGGTGTATGCTGCATGTGTGAGAAGTGTTATGATTTATGGGAGCGAGACACGGGTAATGAACGTAGAGCAGCAACGAAGGCTGGAAAGGGTGGAAATGTGAATGGTTCGGTGGATGTGCGGAGTATCGTTGAGAGAGAGGAAGACAAAGGATGAATTGCGAAAAATGATGGGAATAGAGCCTGTGATTGATGCTGTGAAGAGGAACAGGTTGAGATGGTTTGGTCACGTGTTGAAGAAGGATGAAAGTGACTGGTTGAGAAGAGTGATGGAAATGAATGTAGAAGGAAGTAGAGGACGGGGAAGACTGAGAAAGACTTGGCTAAAGATGGTGGAAGAAGAAATGCGGGCAAGGGGGTTAACAAGGAGAGATGCAGAAAATAGGGCAAAATGGAGAAGATTGTCATGGGGACCGCAAGGCTAACCCCCGCTCTAGTAGGGAAAATGGCCTTTAAAATGCATGTTGTTGTTGTTGTCTCCCTATAATCGTGGTTATGCTAATTCCTATAACATCCATCTTTCCCTATAATCCCTCATATGCTAATTCCTATAACATCCATGTGTCTATACTCCCTCATGCGCTAATTCCTGTAACATCCATCTCTCCCTATAATCCCTCATGCTAATTCCTGTAATATCTATCTCTCCCTAGAATACCTCATGTGCTAATTCCTATAACATCCATGTCTCCCTATATTCCTTCATGTGCTCATTCCTATAACATCCATTTCTTCCTATAATCCTTCATGTGCTAATTCCTATGGCACCAATGTTTCCCTATAATCCCTCATGTGCTAATTCCTATAGCACCAATGTTTCCCTATAATCCCTCATATGCTAATTCTTATAACATCCATCTCTCCCTATAAATCTAGGTTATGCTAATTCCTATAACATACATCATTTCCTATATAAATCCCTAATGTGCTAATTCCTATAGCACCCATGTCTCCCTATAATGGCTCATATGCTAATTCCTATAACATCCATGTCTCCCTATAATCCCTCATGTGCTAATTCCTATAACATCCATGGCTCCCTATAATCTCACATGTTCTAATTCCTATAACATCCATCTTTCCCTATAATCCCTCATATGCTAATTCCTATAGCATCCATGTGTCTATAATCCCGCATGCGCTAATTCCTGCAGCATCTATGTGTCCCTATAATAGTATAATCCCTAATTTGCTATTTCCTATAACATTCATCTCTCCCTATAATCCCACATGCTAATTCCTATAACATCCATCTCTTCCTATAATCCCTCATGTGCCAATTCCTGTAACATCCATCTCTCCCTATAATCCCTCATGCTAATTCCTGTAATATATATCTCTCCCTAGAATACCTCATGTGCTAATTCCTATAACATCCATGTCTCCCTATATTCCTTCATGTGCTCATTCCTATAACATCCATTTCTTCCTATAATCCTTCATGTGCTAATTCCTATGGCACCAATGTTTCCCGAATAATCCCTCATGTGCTAATTCCTATAGCACCCATGTTTCCCTATAATCCCTCATGTGCTAATTCCTATAGCACCCATGTCTCCCTATAATCCCTCATGTGCTAATTCTTATAACATCCATCTCTCCCTATAAATCTAGGTTATGCTAATTCCTATAACATACATCATTTCCTATATAAATCCCTCATATGCTAATTCCTATAACATCCATGTCTCCCTATAATCCCTCATGTGCTAATTCCTATAACATCCATGGCTCCCTATAATCTCACATGTTCTAATTCCTATAACATCCATCTTTCCCTATAATCCCTTATATGCTAATTCCTATAGCATCCATGTGTCTATAATCCCGCATGCGCTAATTCCTGCAGCATCTATGTGTCCCTATAATAGTATAATCCCTAATTTGCTATTTCCTATAACATTCATCTCTCCCTATAATCCCACATGCTAATTCCTATAACATCCATCTCTTCCTATAATCCCTCATGTGCTAATTCCTGTAACATCCATCTCTCCCTATAATCCCTCATGCTAATTCCTGTAATATATATCTCTCCCTAGAATACCTCATGTGCTAATTCCTATAACATCCATGTCTCCCTATATTCCTTCATGTGCTCATTCCTATAACATCCATTTCTTCCTATAATCCTTCATGTGCTAATTCCTATGGCACCAATGTTTCCCTATAATCCCTCATGTGCTAATTCCTATAGCACCCATGTTTCCCTATAATCCCTCATGTGCTAATTCCTATAGCACCCATGTCTCCCTATAATCCCTCGTGCTAATTCTTATAGCACCCATGTTTCCCTATAATCCCTCATGTGCTAATTCCTATAGCACCCATGTCTCCCTATAATCCCTCATGTGCTAATTCTTATAACATCCATCTCTCCCTATAAATCTAGGTTATGCTAATTCCTATAACATACATCATTTCCTATAATCCCTCATGTGCGAATTCCAATAACATGCATTCTCCCGATAATCCCTCCATTGCTAATTCCGAAATATCCATGGCTCCCTTTAATCCCTCTCACCCTTTCTCTATTCAATTGGACTCCTTCAGCCATGCTCTCATAAAACATTTGAACCCACCAGCTGTTTCGAAAGAGTTGCCCAAGTGTGAAAAATCCTGCTTTGTTTCTTTAGTTCTTGGGTCTGTCTGGCCTAAGATGTTTGGTTTGTTTAGCTCATAATGTACAAGCCAATAATGTATCGCTGAATAATTGGTCAAAATTCCTTTTGATTCTGCAATGTCCTGTGGCACTGCTTCCCATTTTTTTTTCCTTCATTCCATCTCGGCTGTATCATTCCTGGCTGTCTTCCAGCTGGATTTTGTACTGTGTCTCTTGGCAAGACGGAGTGCTCCGAGATGCAGCACCCTCTGCTGCCACTCTACATTTGGCAGATTTGCGCGAGATGGGGGTTTGTTTATGAGTACCTTCGTCTCCGGGGCCTGAAGAGGGCAGGATAGCAGAGAGAGGGTGGATGGCACGAGACCAGATAACAATTAGCAGCAAACAAATTTACTACCCACACGGCTGCGATTTCAGAGCATGAGGCCCTCAGTGGGACAGTCCAAAGTGTTAAGTATGAACAATAAATTATTGTGCATGCTAGTTTCGCTTTTGGAGATATTTCATGTGGGTGTCATTGAAATAAATTGTTGTCTTTGTTGCACTATTGCATAGATGAGTTATGTTAGGGAAATCAGCGAATATCCTTCAAACTGGGCATTGTTGTCAGCATACTCCAATGAAGCAATGCTTTGGGCATATACAGTATGTACACTCCCTAGTCTCTATTGCAAGTCTTTCCCAAATGTGCACTCATCCACTGAGTTGTACTATTTAAAGACTTCTGATAGTCCCCCGAACGCAATTGTTAACTAGCTTAATCATCAGAATTGAAGAGCTTTGTCTCTTTACATCCAACGGTCAACATATTGTCTGGTCTACACGCCATGCCTTATTTGGTTACCTGTAACAGTTGTGTCCCTAGGATGATTTTGCTTAGGAGATGAGCTTGGAGAACCGTAGATACTCGGCAGCTTGGTTGTACTCATGCAGTACATCATGAGTAATCCATTTGACGTAATTGCTCCTCAAATTACCCGGTAGCCTCTGGCTCCAGCTAACTATAAGGTGGGGGGAAACCGACACATACCCCGTGTTAAGGCCAACTTGATGAGAGCAATGCATTGTGATTACAACGGTAGCTAAAGGTATATAATTGCCTTAGTAGTCGACATGCTAATCTATCATACGTATCAGTAGACTCATGCTTTTCTGAGCTTTATATTGACATATAAGAACCCCACTTTGTATGCCAAAAACAGCATCGACGGCAAGTCAAAGAACAATTGGCATGTAATGCTCGCCTCGTGGTGAAAAGTATTTCACATCACATGATGTAATGGTCCGTACACCGATGACTGCTCCTAATCATGCACGAGGTGTTAACAGACTCTGCTGATCCTTAATTACAGACGTTCGAGCCTCCTTTAGTGTAGATCGACTGTTAGCTACTAGGAAGGTAATTGGAAGCTGATAAAGCAGAGGTGGAAGAGAGGGAGATGTAGACTAGTGGAAGTGAAAATTGATACATCACAAATGAGCACGTCAGTAGTAGGAGAATGGGGGTTCTGAAGCACATTCAAATTTAACATTGAAGTCAATGGAGAAAATTAACGTTAATTATTGGCTCACTGGATTTTCAATTGGATTTTATCCTTCAATTCATTCCCATCCCCAAGATTTCAAGATGTTCAACAGACATTCGCTGACGCTCATTCTCACTCACTACGTTCGTTCGCTGTCAGTCGGCGCATTCAAGACACCCCATTCCCCTACTACTTGTGGTGGAAGGGAAAATTGGGGAAGATGATTTAGGGAGGGGAAGGAGAGGGAGAAATGGGGGAAGGGGGAATTGGGGAGGGGACTGCATTTGATTACACTCACTAAGTGAACCAATGAATATTTGTTCATGTTTTATTTTAGGGAATAATTTAATTTTCTTATAACACTCATCACCATCAAGTATATTAACAAACAATATGTTGGAACATAGTTCTTGGTACAAGTATCTTTGTTGAGCAGAGATGAAATGATAGACCTCTCTTAATGTCCATGTTTAGGCACCTCCTGAGCAACATATCATTTAAAGATTGTAGTAAATTATTTTCCCATTGATTTCTTGGCAAGCATCAACATTTTCTGTCAATTCAAGGATGTTGACTCCGCTGGGAGAAGCCTCCAACTTATTTGTACTTAAATTTATCGGAAGCCAAACAGTTCAATCTTGGTTTCATCAGACCACAGAATCTTGATTCTCACAGTTTGAGAGTCCTTTAGGTGCTTTTTTGCAAATTCCCAACAGGCTTTCATGTGTCTTTCACAGAGGAGAGGCTTCCGTCTGGCCACTCTGCCATAAAGCCCAGATCGGTGGAGTGTTGCAGTGATGGTTGTCCTTCTGGAAGTTTCTCCCATCTTCACACAGGATCCCTGGAGCTCAGTCAGAGCGACCATCGGGTTATTGGTCACCTCTCATACCAAGGCCCTTCTCCCCCGATTGCTCAGTTTGGCCAGGCGGCCAGCTCTAGGAAGAGTCCTGGTTGTTCCAAACTTCTTCCATTTAAGAATTATAGAGGCCACTGCACTCTTGGGAACCTTCAATACAGCAGAAATTTTTTTGTAGGCTTCCCCAAATCTGTGCATTAACACAATCCTGTCTCTGAGCTCTGCAGGCAGTTCCTTCGACCTCATGGCTTTGTTTTTGCTCTGATATGCATTGTCAGCTGTGAGACCTTATATAGACAGGTGTGTGCCTTTCCAAATCATGTCCAATCAATTGAATTTACCACAGGTGGACTCCAATGAAGGTGTAGAAACATCTCAAAGATGATCAAGAGAAATGGGAGGCACCTGAGCTAAATTTCAAGTGTGATAGCAAAGGGTCTGAATACTTATGTAAATGTGATATCTCAGTTTTTTCTTTTTAATAAATTTGCAAAACTTTCTAAAATGCTGTTTTCTCTTTGTCATTGTGGGGTATTGAGTGTAGATTGATGAGGGAAAAAATGAATTTAAACGATTTCAGCTTAAGGCTGCAACATAACAAAATGTGAAAAAAGTGAAGGGTTCTTTTTTTTTTTTTTTTTTTTTTTTGTATACTGAATCGAGGCTCGTGAAAGAGCTAAAATTAATCACACAAAAAGTCAAACCGACACATAAAACACAAAAAATAAGGGGAGCGGCAAACAAGATGGGGAGAGAGGGGGAAGGACATAAACACAACATTTGAGAGCAAGGACATCGGGAGATCTGTGGGAGGGCTTGGGGGGAGGAGGCGTGGGAAGGGGGGGAGGGGTGGGAGAAGTATAAACACAAGGACACTGCAAGGACTTCCATGAAGGAAGTTGGAATTAAAATTAAAAAAAAAAACAAGTGTATCTGGGGTGAATTAGCGGGGGTAGAAAAGATCAAGGTTTTGGATGGGGGAAGATAAGAGATGGTGGTGAACAGCTGTTTTAAAGACCTGGAGGGAGGAGTGGGATTGAAGGGAGTGGGGGAGTTTGTTCCAGAGGTGGGAGAAAAGGGGAATGAAAGAGTGAAGGTGAGCAGAGAGCCTAGATTTTGGCAGTTTAACCATAAGAGGGTTGCAGGCAGATCTTGTGCGACCTGACGGAATATTGGGGGGGACAGAGCACAGAGAGAGCTGGGGGAGCAAGGCCGGAGAGGAGTCGGTAGAAGACAGAAAGACCACCAACCTGCCTGCGGTGAGTGAGTCAAAGGCCCTCGGAGTTAACTTCATCGCAGGAGATTCCAATCATTGTGAAAGCTTTGGTTTCAACAGCGTGAAGCCGAGCTCGGTGTGAGGCAGGAGCACCAGCCCAGAGGGGGGAACAGTATTCCATTAAGCTGCGGATGAAAGCCTTGTATGTGGTGAGGAGCTTAGGTGTGCCAAGGAAGGACTTCGCATGACGGAGGATGCCCAGTCGGCGACTGGCTTTGGAGGCCAGCTTGGAAATGTGGTTTTCCCAAGAAAGATCATGGCAGATAGTGAGACCCAAAAGCTTGAGCGACAGAACTTCTTGGAGAGGATTGTTGAGAAAGTAGATAGGAGGGTTTTCCAGTCGGTCCTTTCGGAGAGACATTGTAAGAGTGTGAGATTTGTCAGGATTGAAAGACATGTTCCACTTGTTTGACCAGTCTGTGATTTATTCCAGGTCTGCAGAGAGTGAGGAGGCTGCAGACTGCCGATCTGAGGATGAGGAATGGAGCGGCAGATAGTGGAGTCATCAGCAAAGAGATAGAGAGGATTTTCCATAGAGTCGGAGGGATCATTGATGAAGACCAGAAATAGCACAGGGCCCAGAACACTACCTTGGGGAACTCCAGCCAGAACAGGCAGGGGAGATGAGAGAAATCCATTCAGGGCCACACGTTGCCTTCGACCAGAGAGGAAGTCCGCAAGCCATGAGTGGATATTTCAATGGATACCATAGGAGGAGAGTTTGGTGAGCAGAGCTGGGTGCCAGACCATATCAAAGGCACGTGATATGTCAAGTGAGGCAGCTCTGATTTCCTATTTGGCATTGAGGACCTCCATCCATTGTTGAGACAGCAGAAGCAACATGTGCAGAATAGAATGACCTGGTCTGAATCCAAATTGATGATCAGAGATCAAGCCATTGGAGAAGAGGAAGGATTTGATATCCGAAGCAATGATGGATTCCATGACTTTGCTGATAATTGAAAGGAGGCTGATTGGTCTGTAGTTGCAAGGATCTGTTTTTGCACCTTTTTGTGTAAAGCGGTATTGTTTGCTGATTTCCAAGATGCTGGCAGATGACCTTGAGCAAAAGAGAGGGTGAAAAGAACAGAGAGAGGGTGAGATAGAGCGGCAGAGCAGGATTTTAGGACCCGTGGGCTGATGCCGTCTGGTCCAGTTGCAGAATCAGAGTCCAGGTTTGACAAAAACTTCTCCACCTTGTCAGGAGAGAAGGACACAGAGTCCTGGAGCAGTTGGGTTCAACTGGGAAAGGTGGGAACAGAGAGAGATGGGTTTGGGACACAAGATGTTGAGGCAAACACAGCGTTGAGGCATTCGGCTTTGTCACGTGCGGTGTCAACTGTGTAGCCATTTGAGGTAAGGGAGGGGATGGAGGGGGAACAAACACCAGAAACGGATTTGACCAGACGCCACCAGGATTTGGAGGAAGGAGACAGGTTTGAGAGTTCAATCTTGAGCGTGGAGAGATAGTGCTTCCTGGCACTCCTGAGGGTAGACACACACTTGTTCCGAGCTTGGTGGAAGGAACTGATATTGCCTTCAGTTGGATTTGCCTTCCAAGAGGCAAAGGCACGTTGTTTCATGGCAACTGCCTCACCACAAGATTCAGTGTACCATGGACGGGAGGAAGGGTAAGACAACTGAAGACGAGATGGGATAAATCTGTGCATGAGAGAGAGCAGTTTGCCTTGGAAGAAATACGAGGAAGAATTTATGTCAGAGGCAGTAGAGATGGGAGACCAGTCCAGATGATTGATGGCTGCTTGCAGACCGTGCCAGTCAGCCTGAGTAAAATACCAGACTCGTCGGCGCTGAGGAGGCTCTCTGAGAATGGCCAGAGAGATGTCCACTTTAACAAGCACATGATCAGAAGAACCAATTGGAGCAGAAGAAGAGCAGGAGACATTTGCAGGGAAGTTAGTCATAACCAAGTCCAGAAGAGAAGATACTCCATTGACTGAGATCCGGGTCGGGAAATTGACAGATTGTGTCAGTCCAAATGAGTCTCAGAAGTCCTTTGCTGAGGTGCCATGGCTGGTTAGAGATGAACCCACACCCAGCCACCTGGCATGATGACAGTTGAAGTCACCACATATGAGGAAGAGAGAGTTTGGATGAGTTGATAGAAGTTGGTCCATGTTGTCCGACAGCGATATGTAAATGGAGTCATCACTGTTTGGAGGACGGTACAGAACACATATGAACAAATGGTGGGAGCGGAGAGGAAGCCGTAGCCAGAGGTACTCCTGGGGGTGGGGTGGAGAGAGGGCAGTGCAAGGAGAGTGAGGAAGAGAGTTTTTGATAAAGATAACAACACCACCACCAGGACGAGGCTCAGGTCTATCATACCGGAGGAGGGAGTAACCAGGAAGAGATATTAAGGAATCAGAGACATCTTGAAGGAGGAAAGTTTCTGTTAAGCAGATTACGTCTGGTTTGTCAGAAGCAACCTGAATGGAGAGATCAATCAGGTTTGAGCGAAGGCCCCGGATGTTTGAGGTCCATACCGTTAATGAGGAGAGATTGGGAGCATCGGGTGCAGGACAGGGGAGGGGAGGGGTAGGGTCAGATGAAGGATGAGACGGGGAGGTAGGAAGAGCAGTTGATAGTGTGGCAGAGATTACAGAAGAGTTACAAGAGAAGGATGAGGAGGACGAAAGGTTTGATGGTGATGGGATGAGGCACAGTGAGGGGTTGTTTAAGGGGGGGGGGCAGAGGAAGGTCGAAGGTTGGCGGAGGTGGAGGTATGAGATAGAAGGGAGACGAAGTGGGGAGGAGGCAGCTTTGAGAAGGAGGTGGGAAGAGGGAGTATTTGGGAGGGACGATTGGGGGATAGATTTGAAGTGGAGGGGTTTGGGGGGAGTTTTGAAGGGGAGGGGCAAGGGGGAGTTTAGGAGGGGAAGGGCAAGGGGGGAGTTTAGGAGGGGAGGGGCAAGGGGGGAGTTTAGGATGGGAGGGGCAAGGGGGGAGATTTGGAGGGAAAGGGAAGGGGGGAGATTTGGAAGGGAGGGGCAAGGGGGGAGTTTAGGAGGGGAGGGGCAAGGGGGGAGTTTAGGAGGAGAGGGGCAAGGGGGGAGATTTGGAGGGGAGGGGCAAGGGGGGAGATTTGGAGGGGAGGGGCAAGGGGGGAGATTTGGAGGGGAGGGGCAAGGGGGAGATTTGGAGGGGAGGGGCAATGGGGACGTTTAGAAAGTGGATGATTAATGAAAGATGAACATTTATAACAAATTGGGTCTGTTGTGATTTTCAAGGTGGTGATCCATTTAAGAATGATAGAGGAGGGGTGGAATGAATGAGAATTTAGAGCATGAAGTGAGAAAGTATTATAAGAGATTGAATATTTTTTTGAAATGGAATGAGTTGAAGAGGAAATTGAAAGGAGCCTTTTAAATAGGAAGAAAAACAGCGTGTTGAAATAAATCACTGAATAAAACACTGAAGGGGAAAGTTTAAACATATTTAAACAGAACCGTGAAGAACAATCTTATATTCACAAAAATACCAACGGGGAGAGGGAGCCGAGAGGGACACCACGAGTCACTTGAACAGGGTTAAAGGTGGAAGGCAATGGGATAATGGGGGCGAGGCGGGACAGCGCACATGGACAAAGGCGCACAAATTAACAAAAGCACATGAGGAGAAAGGGAAATAAGGTTTTTTTTGTTTTGTTTTTTTGGGGGGGGAGTTACAACGTTAGACAAAGAGTAGATGTTTGGTGAAGTTTGGGGGAGAAGGGAAAATCAAAAAACCTAGCAAAACTCGCGAGACTCGCGAGATCTCGGAGACGGTGGCAGGGATTTTCGAAGCTCCACACGGTCTCCACGTTTTTCGAAGTTAAGTCTGTTCACAATTGTATTTTGTCGAAACTGTATTTATCTTTCGGTGTGTGAAGTTATTGTGTGCAACTTTGGTTGTTTCTCGGTGTTTATCTTTCATAAATTGATCGTCTGTTTGCCGCGTCGCGAGCAAGGCCTTTGCCGCGTCGTGAACGATTTGAAATCGAAGTTAAGTGATTGTTCCCATTTGTATTTTCATTAAAACTGTATTTATTTATGGTGTTGTACGTATATTGTGTCCCGACGAAGATTTTTCGGTGCAAATCTTTCATGCCTGTATTGAAAATCGTGTTAATTCGTGTCGTGTCTTGAGGCCTTGTACAGTGTACACTGTACAACCTTGAGGCTTTGTTTTTCTCTCAGCGGTCCATCGTTTGTGATCCAATAACTTTCGTTCTCTGTATTCCCAGTCTTTTCACCCATAGCCTACTTCCTTGTGTAAATCTCAACTAAAAAAAAAACAAAAAAAAAAAACATTTCCTTCTCTGTTCTCATTCGTTTATTCATTCTTATTCGTTCGTTCGTTCTTCGACCCGTGTTTCTCCCCCATTTCCCCAGATAGTTTTCACTGTTATTAACCTTCAATGTTTACACTTTCCCCTCAAGTTATGTATTCCGTCATATATTATAACACCTTTTTTTTCTTCTTCTTTAAAAGGCTGCTTTCGACTTGCTCACCAAATCAATTCATCCCCAAAAAAATATCCATCTCCTATAGTGCCCTTTTTCTACATTCCCTAAACTCTCCTGCACTCCATCCTCCATCCAGTGTCCTTAAATGTATTTTTAACTCGAAGGTCACAAGAAACTCATTTTGCAATAAATGTTCGTTTCCCATAAATCGTACACTTTCTAAAATCCAATCTCACCCCTCCCCTCCAAATCTTCCCCATAACCCCTCCCCTTCAAATCTTCCCCATCACCCCTCCCCTCCAAATCTTCCCCATCACCCATCCCTTTCAAATCTCCCCCCTTGCCCACTCCCTCCTAAACTACCCCCTCACCCCTCCCCGCCAAGACGCCCCCTCGCCCCTCCCCTCCTAGACTCCTCCCTCACCCCTCCCCTCCAAATCTCCCCCATATCCCATCCCTTTCAAATCCCTCCCCTTGTCCCTTCCCTCCCAAACTCCCCCCTCGCCCCTCCCCTTCAAATCTCCCCACCCTCATTGCTTCTCAATTTCCCCCCTCTCACTCCCCCTCCTCAAAGCATCCTCCCCGCTTCTTCCCCCTTCCAACTCTCACCTCCATCTCCCCCAACCTTCTGCCTCGCTCTTCCCCCCTCCTCAAATAACACCTCATTGTGCCTCACCCAATCACCATCAAACCTTTTGTCCGCCCCATCCTTCCCTTTCTCCGAGCTATTCTGAAATCTCTGACACACCTTCAACAGCTCTCCCTACCTCTTCCACCTCTTCCACATCTTACCCTACCCCTCCTCCCCCCTGTTCTGTATCTGATGCTCCCCCTTCCTCTTCATTAACGGTATGGACCTCAAACATCCGGGGCCTTCGTTCAAACTTAACTGATCTCTCCATACAGGTTGCTTCTGTCAAACCAGACGTGATCTGCTTAACAGAAACTTTCCTCCTTTATGATGTCTCTGATTCCTTAGTATCTCTCCCGGGCTACTCCCTCCTCCGGTATGATAGACCTGAGCCTCGTCCTGGAGGTGGGGTTGCTATCTTTATCAAAAACTCTCTTCCTCACTCGCCATGCACTGCACTCTCTCCACCTCACCCCCAGGAATACCTCTGGCTACGGCTTCCCCTTCGCTCCCACCTCTTGTTCAAATGTGTGTTGTACCGTCCACCAAACAGTGATGACTCCATCTACATCTCGCTGTCTGATAATATGGACCAACTTCTATCTACTCATCCCAACTCTCTCTTCCTCATATGTGGTGATTTCAATTGTCACCATGCCAGTTGGCTGGGTGTGGGTACCTCTCTCACCAGCCATGGCTCCTCAGCAAAGGACTTCTGCGACTCACTGGGACTGACACAATCTGTCAATTTCCCGACCTGGATCTCAGTCAACGGAACATCTTCTCTTCTGGATTTGGTAATGACTAACTTCCCTGAAAATGTCTGCTGCTCTTCTTCTGCTCCAATCGGATCATCTGATCATGTCCTTGTTAAAGTGGACATCTCTCTGACCATCCTCAGGGAGCCTGCTCAGCGTCGACGAGTCTGGTATTTCACTCAGGCCAACTGGCACGGTCTTCAAGCAGCCATCAATCATCTGGACTGGTCTCCCATCTCTACCACCTCTGACATCAACTCATCCTGGGAATTCTTCCAAAGTAAATTGCTCTCTCTCATGCACAGATTTATCCCATCTCGTCTTCAGTTGTCATACCCTTCCTCCCGTGCATGGTACACGGAATCTTGTGGTGAGGCTGTTGCCCAGAAACAACTTGCCTTCGTCTCCTGGAAAGCAAATCCAACGGAAGGAAATCTCATTTCCTTTCACAAAGCCCGAAACAAGTGTGTGTCCACCCTCAGGAGAGCCAGGAAACAATATCTCTCCATTCTCAAGACCGAACTCTCTTATCTGTCTCCCTCTTCCAAATCCTGGTGGCGTCTGGTCAAATCCGTTTCTGGTGTTTGTTCCCCCTCCATCCCCTCCCTTACCTCAAACGGCTACACAGCTGACTCCGCACATGAAAAAGCTGAATGCCTCAACTCTGTGTTTGCCTCTAAATATTGTGTCCCAAACCCATCCCTCTCTGTACCCACCATACCCATTCGTACCCTGCTGCTCCTGGACTCCGTGTCCTTTCCTCCTGACAAGGTGGAAAAGTTTCTGTCAACCCTCGACTCTGATTCTGCAACTGGACCCGACGGCATCAGCCCACAGGTCCTAAAATCCTGCTCTGCCGCTCTATCTCACCCTCTCTCTGTTCTCTTCACCCTCTCTTTTGCTCAAGGTCAACTGCCGTCTGCTTGGAAATCAGCCAACATCACCGCTTTGCACAAAAAAGGTGCAAAAACAGATCCTAGCAACTACAGACCAATCAGCCTTCTCCCAATTATCAGCAAAGTCATGGAATCCATCATTGCTTCGGATATGAAATCTTTCCTCTTCTCCAATGGCTTGATCTCTGATAATCAATTTGGTTTCAGACCAGGTCACTCTACTCTGGACATGCTGCTTCTGCTGTCTCAACAATGGATGGAGGTCCTCAATGCCAAACAGGAAATTAGAGCTGTCTCCCTCGACATATCACGTGCCTTCGACACGGTCTGGCACCCCGCTCTGCTCACCAAACTCTCCTCCTTTGGTATCCATGGAAATCTCCACGCATGGCTGGCGGACTTCCTCTCTAGTCGTCGTCAACGTGTGGCCCTGAATGGGTTTCTCTCATCTCCTCTTCCTGTTCCGGCTGGAGTTCCCCAAGGCAGTGTTCTGGGCCCCGTGCTTTTTCTGGTCTTCATCAATGATCTCTCTGACTCTCTTGAAAATCCTCTCTATCTCTTTGCTGATGACTCCACTCTCTGCCGCTCCATTCCTCTTCCCTCAGATCGGCAGTCTGCAGCCTCCTCACTCTCTGAAGACTTGGACAAAATCACAGACTGGTCAAACAAGTGGAACATGTCTTTCAATCCTGACAAATCTCACACTCTTACTATGTCTCTCCGAAAAGATCGAGTGGACAACCCCCCCATCTACTTTCTCAACAATCCTCTCCAAGAAGTTCTGTCGCTCAAGCTTTTGGGTCTCACTATCTGCCATGATCTTTCTTGGGAAAACCACATTTCCAAGCTGGCCTCCAAAGCCAGTCGCCGTCTGGGCATCCTCCGTCGTGCGAAGTCCTTCCTCGGCACACCTGAGCTCCTCACCACATACAAGGCTTTCATCCGCAGCTCAATGGAATACTGTTCTCCCCTATGGGCCGGTGCTCCTGCCTCACACCTAGCTCGGCTTCACGCTGTTGAAACCAAAGCTTTCAGAATTATTGGAATCTCCCACGATGAAGCTTTCTCCGAGGGCCTTTCACTCACTCACCGCAGGCAGGTAGGTGGTCTTTCTGTCTTCTACCGACTCCTCTCTGGCCTTGCACCCCCAGCTCTCTCTGTGCTCTGTCCCCCAAATATTCCTACAGGTCGCACAAGATCTGCCAGCAACTCTCTGATGGTTAAACTGCCGAAATCTCGGGTCTCTGCTCACCTTCACTCTTTCAATCCTCTTTTCTCCCGCCTCTGGAACAAACTCCCTCACTCCCTTCAATCCCACTCCTCCCTCCAGGTCTTTAAAACAGCTGTTCACCACCATCTCTTACCTTCCCCCATCCAAAACCTTGATCTTTTCTACCCCCGCTAATTCACCCCAGATCCACCTTGTTTGAAATTCCAACTTCTTTCCTGGAAGTCCTGGCAGTGTCCATATGTTTTATACCTCTCCCACCGCCCCCTTCCCATGCCCCACCCACCCCCCAAAGCCCTCGCCCTCTCTCAGATCTCAGATCTCAGATGTCTCCATGTCTCTCGGTCCCTGCTCTCAAATGTTGTGTTTGTGTCCTTCCCCCTCTCTCCCCATCTTGTCTACCACTCCCGATGTTATATGTTTTATGTGTCGGTTTGTCTTTCTGTGTGATTAATGTTCGCTCTTTCACGAGCCTCGATCTTGTATACAAAAAAAACAAACAAAAAAAAACAGCGAAGTAAGAAACAAACTTCGACGGGGGAAGCCTGA
This sequence comes from Myxine glutinosa, assembly GCF_964187855.1. Classification (NCBI taxonomy): domain Eukaryota; kingdom Metazoa; phylum Chordata; class Myxini; order Myxiniformes; family Myxinidae; genus Myxine; species Myxine glutinosa. Next base: position 64,917,265 of record NC_136273.1, on the reverse strand, counting down.
GGCTGCAAGGCCTCAACTTCGACCAAACATTTTGTGCTTGAGTATAATTTTCATCAGTTATATGAGTTTTATTCAACTTGTTGTGGAAGTCTTCTTTAGAGGGGAGTTGTGTCTTTTCAAACCTCTCAAACAAGTTCATACAATCATATGGATATATTCGCTTTTGCGATAGGAGTTTAATATCTTCTTGATTTGAAAAATGTGATTTAAGATAAGGAAACTTTTTAATATACCAGCCAAACGATATTCAACAATGGTGTTAGATGATATTTGTAAAATTTACTTCAATCCAATATGGTTGCCACACCATGTGACCAATGATATTTTCGTGATCACCTTTTAATCACCATGCCTAGTCAATGACACATATAAAGTTTCGAGTCAATCAATTTGGTGGTTTGGGAGAAGATGTTTTTTTAAGGTTTTAGGTTAAATCCAATATGTATGCCAAACCATGTGACCTATGATGTCATAAATTTTATATTTCGATACAAATCGGTCAAAGATCATGTGCATGCAATTTCAGATTTTTAGGATAAGGAATTTGATTAAAACATTTTTGGCTGGTATACCACTTCACCTATGATGTCCTCATTACCATGCTTTTGTTTCACATTGGGAGTGCTTGACATTGTGCCAAGTTTCAAATTTTTCCATTCAGCGGTTTTTGAGAAATAATATTTTAATTATTTGCGTTTCATCTGAGATGGCTGCCATACCAAGTGACCTATGACATCACAACTATGATAATAACATTCTGCATGGGTATCACTCCTACCCTGAAAGTTTAGTCTCAATCGGGCATGTGGTTGCTGAGAAAAACGAGGTTTAGGCCGTACGGACGGACGGATGGACAACCCGAAAACATAATGTCTGCGGCCACCTTCGGGGGCGGAGGCATAAAAATTAAGAATAGGCTTTATGCGGTTTACAAGGACTTTGGAAAGGATTTTGTAATCCGCACAAAGCAGAGAGATGGGCCGCCAATTTTGTAAAGACTGTAAGTCTCCTTTCTTCGTAAACTTAGACTTAGAGGTCAAAGTAAACTTTGAGGTAAATCACCCTCTTGTAAACTATACTTAAAAACATCTAAAAGTGTCGGACCGAGGAAGTCCCAAAATGTTTTGCAAAATTCCACAGGTAAACCATCAAAGCCAGGTGCTTTATGATCATTAAGGCTATTAAGAGCTATTAAAAGTTCATCTACTGTAAAATCTTGTTCTAGAGAGCGCTGCTGTGATTCTTCTAATTGTGGTAGATTTTGAGTAAAATCAAACATTTCTTGATCATTACTTTCCTTTGCAGTAAAAACAATCTTAAGTCTCTGATAAAAACACTTCAACTGAGCATTCTCCTCAATAATTTGTCCATCACTTGAGCGTAAGCTTATCAACAATCTATTAGATTTTGCGGCTTTTTCAAAGCTAAAAAAAATCTTTACAACACGTTTCTGAGGTAGATAAACCTTTTACTCGGAGTCGTGTTAGCGCCCCGAGAGCATCTTCTTTAGTTAAAACATTCAGTCGGGCTTGTTTCTCTTGAAGCCGATGGCGTCGTACTTCCTCATCAATGTTAGTCGCGTTTTCTTGCAAGTCAAGAATTTCTTTCTTTAAAATGCATATCCTGGCTTGCACGAATCATAGCCCTCATTAGTAAAATTATTGCTCTATAGATGGCAGAAGACCACCATATAGCAGAAGCTATATAGATGGCAGAAGATTTGTGCTTTTACATAATCCCACCAAAGGCAACAAAGGCAACGATTCTAGAATCCGAAGCCAGAAATTTTTAAAAGATTGTTTAAAAAGGGAATCATTTAAAAGAGAAATATTAAAAGGCCAATGTGAAGTATGCCTCTGAGGGCTAGGGAAAGAAAGACGCATTTTAATTTTAAAATGGTCAGAAAACCCGGAAGGAGTAATATCAGTAAAACTAACAAGGTTTAGAAAGGAGAGGCTGATATAAAATTTATCAAGCCTTGCAAGTGACAAGTTGTTTAACAGGCAACGACACCAAGTAAATTGTTGAGTGTTCCTATACTGCAGTCGCCAAACATCACCAAGATCATTTCGAGACAGAAGCGCAGACAGAGGCCTAGCACTAGCTGGATGGGGTTCAGGGCTGTTCCGAACTTTGGCTGGGTCTAATGTGCAATTAAAATCACCACCTAAGCACAAAAGGGTATCAGGGGCAAGATGATTAAGGAAGGTAAAGGATTCAGTGAAGAAAGCCGTCCTGGCTGTGCTGTCACTTGGGGCATAAACATTGACAATGAACATCCGCTGATGGTTATAAAAAATATCAATTGAAGCTAGATATCCAGGTACAATTTGTTTTTAAAAAAATAAGAGAGGAGATGTCTGAGGTGTGCAGAGATACAGAAAGCAATTCCGGCACTCACCGAGGCCGTGCTACTAAAAAACCAGGTGCCTTTCAGCTTCAGCCTCCAATCTGCCATCAACTGACAGTCGCACGAGTTTCTTGTAAAAGAAGAATATCTACCTTGTCATCATTACTCATCTGTATCGTTTGAAGTTTACGTGGGGGATTTCGCCCGCCATTTATGGTCGAACTTGTTATTATCATAATGAAAAGAGTGGCCCACAAAAGATGATTATGCATTCAAATGCTTCCTTGCTTTAACAATGTATCTTTTCAGGCGCTTGCAAGAAGCGCTAGAAATGGCAACAACTTCCTGGTTCTTAACAATGATTTGCGCTTTTTGAACAACGCAAATTGGGGGAAAAGAATCATTTAGGTTTACTCGTTTCTTACGAGTGTTTTTTTTTGCAAGAAATCTCAGATATCAGAGGTTGAAATTGTACCATCGAGACTACGGTCTAAGGAGAGCTCCTCACCAAATGCACTTGACGCCAGACAGGAGCAACCGTCTGAATCATAGCCCTCACTTTCCTCAGGGCCTTCACCCATTTGCTCGATGTCCATGGTTGTTTCAGAGGGGGAAGCCAAGGATGCAGTAGGGACAACTCCCTCTCTCCAATTTGGACAACACATTCAACATGTTTAGGTGGGTCAATAGTTGTAACAATGGCGATGTTATCTTTATCAGAGGTACTGCAAGGTTGAGGTAACTCAGAAAGTGTGGGGGCGGTAGACTCAGACTGGGGCGCTCTGGTAGTGGTAGTTGGAGGTTGCAGGGAGTGGAGGGGGCAGCGGAGGAGAAGGAGGTGGTGGAGGTGAAGAAGAAGAAGAAGTAAGAGTAAGGAGAGGAGAGCAAGGAGAGGGGGGATGAGGAATGATGGTAATAGGAGGGAGAGAAGGAGGAGCGAGAGGAGGGATAGTAGGAGGCAAGGAGGGGAATGAGGAGGAGGAGGAGCGGCAGAAAGAGGGGAAAGAGAAGGTGCATCATCAACGTCATTACATGATACTTTTGAGGTCACAAGTGACTCCGAGGAGGGACAATCTGATGACACGGAAGTACATTGAGCCTGTGTTGTGGAGCGAGCACCTGCGACCACCTGAACAAAGGCTGAAGCAGCCAGAATTTTCGATCCACGTACATCGGTGCTTCGATAAGGTGAAAGAGGTCTTTTGGTACTTTTGTTTATAACAGCAGGAGCAGGTGCTTCATTTGAAGGTGCTGACTCTGCGTTGGTAGTGTTTCCTGAGGGAGTTGGGAGTTGTTGGGTTGAGGGACCTTTGTTAACAGTTTGATTCGGCATGTCTCTGGGCCACGATCTTTTTCATGGCTGAATTCACCACAACCAAAACACACCAGGGTTTCTGTATTGGCATACCCCATGTAAGTATACCCGTCGATTTTGAAGGGAAGTATCGCATGAAACGCTGCAACACCCGCAGGTAGAATCATGTATAGAATTCGACGAAATTACATAATGTGCTTGAGGTTGTCATTTTGACGACGAAACAGAATCATCGTTATCGGAGACACAACTGTTCCGTATTTTTTCAATTGGGATACGATTTGTTCGCCTTTAACAAAGGGGGGTAAATTTGAAATTACAAGTTTTTTGCAGGAGGGGGGAAACGCAGGAGGGAAAAACATTTTTTGCAGGAGGGGGGAAAAAAAGGGAACGTAAATATCGGGGTCCAAAAAAATATCAGTATCAGGGCCTTCTGTGCCCGGCACGTGCAGCTCATAGAGACTGTATTGGGAGGGAGAGGTGTACAATAATTGATTGACTCATTGCATAATTAAAATCAACAAATAATTATCATACAATATTTTCTTAATCAATTGGCTAATAGTATACCTGAACCACCAGTGCTTCTTCTGAAGGTGTAACTTTTTGAAAATTAATTAAATAAGTCATTACTCGAAAAAAAAAAAAATTACTTGATTAATCAATAAATAATGAATCGATTAATTGATTGATTAACTGATTTTTCAATCGATAATTGGAAAAAAAAAAAAATTGCCGAGTAACAAAAAAATGAAAAATCACTCATAGAGCAACACTTGGCAAAAGAGAACAAAATAGAATGGCACTCAGTGGTTGCACCCTTTTTACCTCACAAATAATTGGTGGTTGAATTCTGTGGCCTTATATGCAAATCGCCTTCTAATTTTAAGTTAATCAGATGAAAATTGACAATTTTAGAAATTTGGCCTATGTTGAACTTTTGGCCAATGTTGACCTCAAAAATAGTTGGTGGTTGGTTTCAGTAAGCTGATATGCAAATGCTATTCAGATTTCAAGTCAATAGGATGAAAATTGAGGATTTTCGAAATATGAAAAAAGTGGTTTTACTTTGTTGACCTTTTGACCTTTTGGCCTCAAAAATATATAGGATTTTGTTGGACCACGAACTCTACCATTTGGTGAAGTTTCGTGAAGATCAGTTTAATATTGTGACCTGTAGGAAGTATAAGTAAGCAGACAGCCAAACAAACACACACACAAACCAGAGTGATCAACATACTTGTAAAAAAAATTAATTTGTCAAGTAATAAGAAAGAAACCGGAGTGAAAAATGAGCACTGCCTTTCAGCACGCGTCATTGCCTGGCCCTCTTTGTGCTCGGCAACGACGTCATGCAGTGCCTGGAGATGGCATAGGAAGGGAATGGTGTACAGTAAGAAAACAAGAAACCGGAGTAAAAACTGAGTAGGCCCCTACTCCCTTTCAGCGCGCGTCATTGCCGGGCACCCTTGCTACGTGCCCGGCAATGACGTCAGGCAGCACCTGGAGATGAAATAGGAAAGGAGCGGTGTACAATAAACGAATTATGCACAACGGTATATCGATCGATAGGGACGCCGCCCAGAGCGGAAAACAACAACATACCGAAAACCGTTTAATGGTCCTCTCTCTCTCTCTCTCTCTCTCTCTCTCTATCTCTATCTCTATCTCTATCTCTATATCTCTATCTCTATCTCTATCTCTATCTCTCTATCTCTATCTCTATCTCTATCTCTATCTCTATCTCTCTCTCTATCTCTCTCTCTATCTCTATCTCTATCTCTCTCTCTCTCTATCTCTATCTCTCTCTCTCTCTCAATAGGACAAGACAATAGAAAGAAGGACACCAACACTTAGACGAAAGGGAGAGAGAAATAACAGGAAGAAAGGGGAAAGCAGTACAGACACAACGCAAACCGACAGAGACCCTGAACACTGGGGAACCTGTGAATACATGCGTGTGGGAAAGAGAGAGAGAGAGAGAGAGAGAGAGAGAGAGAGAGAGAGAGAGAGACTTTTTAGACTTTTTATAACAAAAATATAAAAATACAAGCCAGTCGGTGAAGATACTATTCAATACAGGCACAATAATCAAAAATACAGAAAAGAAAAAGAGATAATGACAGGAAATCAAAACAGTCCAATGAACTAGAAAAGAAAAACAACAACAGAAAAACCGACCACACACTGATTCAATCCCAACAAACCTACAAATATATCAATAATTCATTCTCCTGCACCATGCAGATCCCATCAAAACACCAGATGTTCATAAACTCATCAATACATTTCTTTCTTCCAGAATCACAAAATTCAAGTTTGAGTCTTGCAGATATCAAGGCATTAAAAAAGAACAAGACATCACATTGCCCAATCGGCTTTCCTTTCAGTTTTTCCTTCCTCGATAAATAAATTGCCATTTTCGCCGTGGCCACTAAAAACAAAAACAACATATGTACATGTTCTTTCATATCATTGAAACCAAAAATAAATGATCGCAGAGAAAAAGTGATCTTCATTTTTCCAGCCATGTAGTTCAGCCATTGAAATAAAGGCACAAGCCTTGCACAATCAACGTATGCATGGAACACATCCTCTGTGTAAACACAGAACGGGCAACACGTAGATATGGGCGCGAAATGACTCACTAATTTATTAGATGGAATGATCCAGTGTATCATTCGCCACTGGAGATCACCTGTCCTTTTGCTTACCAGCTTACTGTATACTGATTCCCATGCAGGCTCAGATGGGAGTCCTTCCGGCATTAGCCCTTTCCACCTGGCCACTCCATTTAACGGTGAGTTCCCAAGCAGAACTGCAGTGCATAACCGATACAGGTCTTTACTACTGCATTTCTGAAAAATGTTTTGTCCCTCACTAATTGGGGGCAAGTCTCCATGACTAGGCTGTACCAATAAACCAGGAAAATGCCAGTCATTGGATGTCACCAAAACTTCCTGGGTCCATCTTAGTCCAAGTTGGAAGCTTTTCTTTACTATTCCCTTTAGTATTCTTCCGATTATTCTGTTTGACCATATTCCAGTCATATCGGCTATCTCTTGCACCGACTTCCACCCCCAACCAGAATCATGGCGGAGGTCCAACACTTTGATTATGCCCGCTGTAATAAAGTGTTGATAAAAGTCTCGGCTTCTTGGAATTGCAGGAAACAGTAGGTTGTAAAAAAGGGGTTCTTCCACAAACATGCTTGTCGCATAGGTTTCTTGCTGGCGACTAGTCGAAAGGCTTTGCCAGGCATTCAGAAGGCTCTGATAGAATGATGGTAGATGAGATGTGTCGACATGTTGGAGTTGGACTAAGAAAAGTTCAAGGCCATATCCGAGCCCGCTTGCTTTTCGCAGCACGTGATAGGCCAGAAGTCGGCTTGGCAGTCGTTCCTTGTACAGCAACTGCTGTATGGTACACAGCCGAAAAGCCATGATACGACTTTTTATGTCGATCAGTCCCTGGCCACCTTCAGACAAGGGGCTACATATGACATTTGGTAGTAACCAATGGTGACCACTCCAAAAAAAATCCACGAGTAGCCTCTGCACTGCCTTTAGTAGTGCCTCTGGCGGCTGAAGGCAGATAAACCTATGCCACAGGGAAGAAGCCACCAAATTATTCACCACTAGAACCCTGCCTTTGTAGGAAAGGTGGGGCAGAGCTCGTTTCCACAGTCCCAGTCTTTTTTTGACATGCTCAACAATCCCGTCCCAATTTTTGAGGACGTAATGTGGAGATCCCAGGAAAACCCCAAGGTATTTGACTCCGTCTTCCACCCATTTTAACTTTGTTGGTAGATGCACAGGTGGTACCAGCACTCTTCCAGGTGGAATGTTCTTGAGACAGGGAATCCATAAGGCCTTACTCTTGTCCCAGTTACACTTCAAAGAAGAAGCGAGGCAAAAAAGATTTAAACATTCAACAAGTGCTGGGATATCACTCTCCTTCTTAACAACCACACAGACATCATCTGCATAAGCCGATACAACTACTGAAGGACTCCCAGGGGATACAGTCACTCCTGAAATATTTTTCCTAAATAAAATTAGGAGTGATTCCATTACCAAGGAAAATAATAACCCAGAAACCGGGCATCCTTGTCTCACCCCTCTTTGAACCTGTACCGGAGAGCTGAGTTCGTTATTTATTTTAAATAAACTAAATATATTGTTGTACAACAAAGTCACGTAGGCCCTAAAATTGACACCAAAGCCACATGCTTCTAGCACCCGATACAAAAAACATGATCCACACTGTCAAAAGCCCTTTCCAAATCCAGGAATATTATCCCAAAATCTTTTTCCAAGCAATCACATTCCATTAAGTCTCTAATCAAAAAAATATTATCATAAATAGATCTGTTTGGGATGCAGTAACTCTGATCATGGTGGACTAGATCACCGATTACCGTCTTCAACCGACTGGCCAACACTTTTGACAATATTTTATAGTCCGTACATAATAACGAGACCGGCCGCCAATTCTTTATCTGTCGTAGATCCCCAGTCTTTGGAATCAGCGACACCACTGCTCTTCTGAAGCTTAGTGGGAGTTCTCCAAGCACCAAGGATGATTCCAGGACATTCAATAATTCAGGGCCCAAAAGGTCCCAAAAAGCCAAGAAAAATTCTGCCGGTAGGCCGTCAATCCCAGGAGCTTTCCCCGAGTCCATTTCACTTAGGGCCTGCGTTAGCTCAGGCAAAGTAATTGTTGAATCCAGGCCCAGGCACTGAGGCTCAGTTAGGGATGAAAGGTGAGAAGTTAAAAATTCCATGGTTTGCTCACAAACATTTTGTTTTGCATAGACTTTTGAAAAAAACTCTCTAATGCACAACCTTACATCTCCAGGGTTGGCAACCATGTTTCCCCTAAAGTCTTGTACAGAGAAAAGGGTTTTGGGTGACTTATTGACAAAATCCATTTGGAAAAAAGATTTACTCGGGGTGTCTGATACCTTTAAATTGTTTATTCTTAATCTAATTAACAGGCCTGCTGCTTTCTCCTGAATCAGCTCTCTCAGTTGAGCCTTCTTTTCAACCAATAACCTGTGGTCTCTTCTGATATTATCTTTAGCCAGTTTACACTCTAACCGTATAATATCAGCTTCTAAACACGCCATTGTTATATTTTTTATGTCAGTTCCATTTGAAACAAACTGCTGACAAAACACTCTAATCTGAGCTTTTGTATTATCCCACCATAATGCTAAAGAAGAGAAAGAGGGCTTTCTTGAAAGTTGGATGACCCAAAAAGCACGGAAGGCGTCTTTAAACAAAGCATCTTCGAGAAGACTGGTATTGAATTTCCAGTATGCACTTTTGCGTAAGGGTTGAGGGAAAAAGAGGCCCATGGTAACTAAATGATGATCAGAAAACAAAGATGGAAAATGATTTGGAGAGATAACCGCATTCCTGAACTGTGAGTTTATGTACCAACGGTCAAGTCTCGCGAAGGTCATTCTCCCATTGGCACATCGTCCCCAAGTATACTCAGATTTGTTGGGGTAATGCAGTCTCCATGCATCTAGCACACCCACTGCCGAAAAATAATTTAACAAATCAGTACTACCTTCGGGATGAGGTTCTGCTGTATTTCGGTCTATACTGGGTTTAAAGGTGCAATTAAAGTCACCCCCCATGCAAATACAATTATTGAGATCTATCGACTGCATGTGTCGAATTAAAGATGAAAAGAAAGCTCTTCGTTCCACACTCTCACTTGGTGCATAAACGTTGAATAGTGTAAACCGAAAATTATTAATGACCAGTTCCAATGAAATAAACCGGCCTTTAATCACCTCCTGGAAGAGGCATGACTCAGGTACCAGGCCTGGTCTGAGTAAAAAGGCTACACCAGCAGAAGAAGAAGACATGTTACTAAAAAAGCATTGTCCTTTAAAGAGGCGACACCAGTCGTACTCCCCATTTTGAATTATATGGGTTTCCTGGAGTAAGAGCACATCAATTTTCTTGCGCTCAAATAAACTTTTCACCTGAACCTGGCGGTTTTGGCTTGCACCTCCGCCATTCATATTTAAGGTTCCAAAGGTGATTTTTTTCATGGATTATCAAAAGGCGTGAGCGGTTGCTGGGAAATCTCGCTCCCTGCTTTTGTAACAGCCTTTCTAAGCCGATGAAACAGCGACCTTGTTAAATGAAATTCATCCGGCCTCCTAATTATGTCCTTTGCAGTCTGGATGAATGAAATTAAATCAGGAAAATGATCTTTTACAATCACATTTCGGTGTCGGTAGGTGTCATTCAGAAAAGAAATAACGAGTTGAGGGGCTATGGATGACTGATCAGATGAAGATTGAGACAACTCAGTCATCTCAACTTCATCCTCTGAATCTGACAAATCAGAAACAGCTCCACCCGGGTCACATATATCAGTCTGCCCAGTCCCCATTTTGATTCCAGCCAAGTCCGAAGATTTGCTGGAATGTTCTATGGTAGAGTCATCCTCACTCTGGTACCCGGGACATTCAGCAGGAGCTGAAATCTCGGCTTCACCCTCCTGCAGGGAGATGTTCACTGGCTCAGTTGACGAACCAGTGTCATGATTTAGATCTTGCAGGGGTAAAGAGGAGCTTGGGGCTGAGACATTCCCAATCCGCTCGGTCTCAGCAGGTAGTAAAGGTGGCGGCTCACTAATGGGCTCACCATCATCTTTAGTCTCACCATCTACTTTTTCTCCCAGGTTTTCGGTGCTGCCCGATAATGTTTCAGAATTAATTAATTCATGTTCCTTCTCCCTGGTGTCAACACAGCTTGTGGACACCTGAGAAAGACGTTCCAGGGCGTCTGCACCCACACTATCTTTATCCAACACTACCTTTTTCAAAGTAATGTTGGAGTTACAAGCACCAGGTGCTCTTCGTTTCTTTGTCACCACAATGGGATTTTCTTCCATCTCCTCACTGCACGTAGCATCTGCCACCACAGGTGGGTTATCTGGGGTTATTTCATTATTTACCGAATCAGCGGTGTTGTCGTTTACACTAAGACGAACAGGAGTATTATCCCTACTCCTCGAGTGCGAGGGAGCGTCGGTAGGAACCGTTCGGGTATTTCGGTTTACGTTGTTTCGTACGTTAGAGACCGGGGTGTTATCTCTTTTACAATCAGCGTCACTATGACCTGCTTCACCACACCTTACACACGATACCTTCGGACAAAACCTTTTCACATGGCCAAAAGCTCCGCACTGAAAACATGTTAATGAGGCCGATGACGCATACATCTGATACTCATGGTTGTTCACCTTTACCTTGAACGTGATGTTTAACCCCGTGTCATCGCCTCGATCCGGAAGCACCATATACACCTGCCGTCTGAAGCTCATCACGTGTTTAACACGTTCATCCTGAGACCGGAGCGGAATCATTGTGATTTTTGACACAGCTGTTCCGTATCGGGACAAAACGGACATCAGCTGGTTGCAGGTTATAAATGGGGGTACGTTAGATATGACGACCCTCATCGACGGAGTGTCCATAGGCGACGCCAAGACAAAGAGACCTGTCTCTGTGGTTAAACCCGCACTTACAACATCGTGAACGAATTTTTCATCGGACACAAATACAACAACTTTTCGATTCATTCTCGACGCTGCTCGTACATTTTCACAACCGATTATTTTCCCCACCGACAAAACAATGTCCTCAGTGGAAGTTCCTTCGGGTGGAACACACACAAATGCATGCTTCCTTGTTACGTTGTCGAACGCCTCTAACCGAGAGCGTGCATTCGCCATCCCAGCGAATTAACACCCCCCCACTTGTCCGAACCGGACAAGTAGGTACCAAAACGAAATAAATCAAACTAGAATAAATAATAAACGTGCACTATAAGCACAAAAAGGCTTACAAAGCGTCGTCGAAGCCGGTAGGCCGCACCCAAAACGGGTCCGCTCTCAAACCTCTCTCTCTTGAAGACAAAGGTATAGGAAGGATGAAAACAAAATGCCAAAGTACACAGGATGGAAAGGAGAGGGAGGGGGGGGGGCAGGGGAGGGCAGGAGAGGAGGAAAACTCACAAAGAACTCACTACAACACAGAGCAGTTGCTCACAGCCGCCATGACGCCACGCCCAACACAGGAACGGCCAGCAGGGGGCGCGAGAGAGAGAGAGAGAGAGAGAGATAGAGAGAGATAGAGAGAGATAGAGATATATATCGCTCAAATAAGAAAAAGAAAATCTAATCAATGATTTGTACTAAGGACTTCTCCAGCGATTCTTTCAAAAAGGCACAGCAGACATACTCTCAGGTTATATTCTTCATTTAGATATTGATGCCACTCACTATGGATAATAAATGTCCTGTGTAACCTACATCGTTTGTAGGCTGCATAAGAGAGGTGGCCCCATTATTGAGGCACAGAATTCTCATGATGTATTTGTCTCATTTAGTCGCCAACTATTTGATCAACAATTTGACACATTTCAGAAAGACTTTAACAGGTACATTCTACAATCACACTGATTATTGTCGTTCAAAAGTTTTCAATCCTTCATCAGCACATTGCACAAAAAAGCTCGATGCACCTGCAATATTGCATGAAAAGGTCAATGATGACATCCTGAGCAATTTCCAGGTGCTGCAATGCCACGTGAAAGAGGAAACGACCGTCGCTACAATTACTTTTGATTGGAAGATTTTCAGAATCGCAGCAGCTTTCAATAGAAGGCAATTTCTAGCAACACAAAAAGTTAGTGCTTCCAGGTGAGAATTTTAAAACTGGTCTTTGTGCCTCTCTGTCACAGACAGAGGGCATCGTCCATGTCCGAGGAGTTGTTCTTACTTTTGTGATTTGGTTGATTATGCAGAACAAGTTATAATCTACAAACAATCCTCTCACAGCTTTTGTCTTGGAACACTTTTTGGGAATAATTGGACAATGACAGGAATTGCTCATCAAGCCCAAGACGTGTTTGAATTGGGAAACTCCTTAATGAGTCCAAGTAATCCGCCTTCTTACTCCAATTGCATTAAGGACAACGACACGAAGAAACGCCAATTAAAGCAACCAAGAATGTGAGATTTGAAACGTGATGAGTTGGAGGGATAGGATCTACATATAACTCACCCTGATATGAATGGGTATGAATCAACCACTTCCTTTCATTCCACCTTCCTGCTTTCAATTGCATCATTTTTCTGACACCTGACAGAATGAGATGTAGAGAAATGATTCGGCATCTGGGTAATCATATTCGTGGTTTATTGTTTTATTGTTCAAATTTCAACCAATCAGATGCACCAAAACTATTGACAGAGCGTCAGTGTTTCCTGGGTTTGCCTTTTTGCCTTCCAACTACCCAACAGTGAGTCATGGCAGGAATCTGTAAATCGTTCAGGTTACCTCACCGTGGGATCTTCAACGTCCAACCATGCCCAGTGCCAGCAGATGAGCCATCCAGTTTAACGCCACCACTTTTGTGGTCTATCCAAGGGACAGCACACATTGATGTTTCCCTCCCTTAAAACACCAGCATGACAGAGTCAGCATTTTAACCAAGCATAGCCGTCTCAAAGAGGAGTGCACACCACTAGGCTATCTTGTCAGGCCTTGTTTTTGCATTGGAAAAACCTCAATAATATAACCCCCCTTTCAAATGAACGGAAATGTCTGCACCAGCACCAGAGCAGCACTGCAAGTGATTATTGTCCCCGTCGCACCGCGGAGCGAAATGGGGACTATGGTTTTCCCCTCCGTCCGTGTGTGCGTCCATCCGTCCGTGCGTGTGTGCGTGCGGACGTGCGTGTTTGCGTGCGTACGTGCGTGCGTGCATGTGTAAGCGAAGGACCGAATTCTAATTTGGTGTGTGGGTGCAACCCACGTCAAAGTCCAAGATGGCCGCCGCCATGTATGTCTGACACCATGTATGTCTGAACCTTGTGAGCGGAATATCTTGAAAAATAAGCGAAGTACCAACTTCTAATCTGGTGTGTGGGTGTATCCAGGCATAAGGAAGAAGACTATTGAAAATTGGGTCACCACGTCAAAATCTAAGATGGCCGCCGCCATGTATGTCTCAACATTGTGAGCGGAATATCTTGAAAAATAAGCGAAGTACCAACTTCTAAACTGGTGTGTGGGTGTATCGAGGCATAAGGAAGAAGGCTTTTGAAAATTGGGTCGCCACGTCAAAATCCAAGATGGCCGCCACCATATATATGTCTGAACCTTGTGAGCGAAATATCTTGAAAAATAAACGAACTACTTATTATTATTTTATTTTTTTTGTATACATAATCGAGGCTGGTGAAACAGCTAACATTTATCACACAAACAAATCAAACAGACAAACAAACAAAGTATATAAAAAGTGGAGCAGTAGACAAGATGGGGAGAGAAGGGGAAGCACATAAACACAACATTTGAGAGCAGGGACATCGGGAATGTGTGGGAGGGAGAGGGCTTGGGGGGAGGCGGCGTGGGGAGACGTTTGGGGGGTGGGGGAGGGGGTGTGAGAAGTATAAACACAAGGACACCAAGGACTTCCATGAAAGAAGTTGGTATTTCAAAAAAGTGGATTTGGGGTGAAATTAACAAGGGTAGAAAAGATCAAGGTTTTGGATGGGAGAAGATAAGAGATGGTGGTGAACAGCTGCTGGAGGGAGGAGTGAGATTTAAGAGAGTGAGGGAGTTTGTTCCAGAGGTGGGAGAAAAGAGGAATGAAGGAGTGAAGGTGAGCAGAGAGTCTTGATTTTGGCAGTTTAACCATAAGAGGGTTGCAGGCGGATCTTGTGCGACCTGTAGGAATATTTGGGGGACAGAGCCCAGAGAGAGCTGGAGGAGCAATGCCGGAGAGGAGTCGGCAGAAGACAGAAAGACCACCAACCTGCCTGCGGTGAGTAAGTGAAAGGCCCTCGGAGGTAGCTTCATCATGGGAGATTCCAATGATTCTGAACGCTTTGGTTTCAACAGCGTGAAGACGAGCTAGGTGTGAGGCAGGAGCACCAGCCCAGAGGGGAGAGCAGTATTCCATTGAGCTGCGGATGAAAGCCTTGTATGTGGTGAGGAGCTCAGGTGTGCCAAGGAAGGAGAGGATTATTCAGAAAGTGGATGGGAGGGTTGTCCATTCGGTCTTTTCGGAGAGATATCATAAGAGTGTGAGATTTGTCAGGATTGAAAGGCATGTTCCAATTGTTTGCCCAGTCTGTAATTTTGTCTAGGTCTGCAGAGAGTGAGGAGGTTGCAGACTGCCGATCTGAGGGATGAGGAATGGAGCGGCAGAGATTGGAGTCATCAGCAAAGAGATAGAGAGGATTTTCAAGAGAGTCTGAGAGATCATTGATGAAGACCAGAAAAAGCACAGGGCCCAGAACACTGCCTTGGGGAACTCCAACCTGAACAGGAAGAGGAGATGAGAGAAACCCATTCAGGGCCACACGTTGACTACGACTAGAGAGGAAGTCCACCAGCCATGCGTGGAGATTTCCATGGATACCAAAGGAGGAGAGTTTGGTGAGCAGAGCGGGGTGCCAGACCATATCGAAGGCACGTGATATCTCGAGGGAGACGGCTCTAATTTCCTGTTTCATTGAGGACCTCCATCCATTGTTGAGACAGCAGAAGCAGCATGTCCAGAGTAGAGTGACCTGGTCTGAAACCAAGTTGATGATCAGAGATCAAGCCATTGGAGAAGAGGAAAGATTTAATATCCGAAGGAATGATGGATTCCCTGACTTTGCTGATAATTGGGAGAAGGCTGATTGGTCTGGAGTTGCTAGGATCTGTTTTTGCACATTTTTGTGTAAAGCGGTGATGTTGGCTGTTTTCCATGCAGATGGCAGATGACCTTGAGCAAAAGAGAGGGTGAAGAGAACAGAGAGAGGGAGTGAAAGAGCGGAAGAACAGGATTTTAGGACCCGTGGGCTGATGCCATCAGGTCCAGTTGCAGAATCAGAGTAGAGGGTTGACAGAAACTTTTCCACCTTGTCAGGAGGAAAGGACACAGAGTCCAGGAGCAGCTGGGTACGACTGGGTATGGTGGGTACAGAGAGGGATGGGTTTGGGACACAAGATTTAGAGGCAAACACAGAATTGAGGCATTCAGACTTTTCACGTGCGGAGTCAGCTGTGTAGCCGTTTGAGGTAAGGTAGGGGATGGAGGGGGAACAAACACCAGAAGCAGAATTGACCAGATGCCACCAGGATTTGGAAGAGGGAGACAGATAAGAGAGTTCAGTCTTGAGAACGCAGAGATATTGTTTCCTCGCTCTCCTGAGGGTGGACACACACTTGTTTCGGGCTTTGTGAAAGGAAATGAGATTTCCTTCCGTTGGATTTGCTCTCCAGGAGACGAAGGCAAGTTGTTTCTGGGCAACAGCCTCACCACAAAATTCCATGTACCATGGATGGGAGGAAGGGTATGACAACAGAAGATGAGATGGGATAAATCTGTGCATGATAGAGAGCAATTTACTTTGGAAGAATTCACAGGATGAGTTGATGTCAGAGGTGGTAGAGATGGGAGACCAGTCCAGATGATTGATGGCTGCTTGAAGACCGTGCCAGTTGGCCTGCGTGAAATGCCAGACTCGTCGACGCTGAGGAGGCTCCCTGAGAATGGTCAGAGAGATGTCCACTTTAACAAGCACATGATCAGATGAGCCGATTGGAGCAGAAGAAGAGCAGCAGACATTTTCAGCGAATTTAGTCATAACCAAGTCCAGTAGAGAAGATGCTCCGTTGACTGAGATCCGGGTCGGGAAATTTACAGATTGTGTCAGTCCCAGTGAGTCGCAGAAGTCATTTGCTGAGGACCCATGGCTGGTGAGAGAGGTACCCACACCCAGCCAACTAGCATGGTGACAATTGAAATCACCACATATGAGGAAGAGAGAGTTGGGATGAGTTGATAGAAGTTGGTCCATATTATCAGACAGCGAGATGTAGATGGAGTCATCACTGTTTGGTGGACGGTACAACACACATATTAACAAGAGGTGGGAGCGAAGGGGAAGCCGTCCCCAGAGGTATTCCTGGGGGTGAGGTGGAGAGAGGGCAGTGCAAGGCGAGTGAGAAAGAGAGTTTTTGATAAAGATAGCAACCCCACCTCCAGGATGAGGCTCAGGTCTATCATACCGGAGGAGGGAGTAACCCGGGAGAGATACTAAGGAATCGGAGACATCATGAAGGAGGAAAGTTTCTGTTAAGCAGCTCATGTCTGGTTTGTCAGAAGCAACCTGTATGGAGAGATCAGTTAAGTTTGAATGAAGGCCCCGGATGTTTGAGGTCCATACCGTTAATGAAGAGGAAGGGGGAGCATCGGATACAGATCAGGGGGGAGGAGGGGTAGGGTAAGATGTCGAAGAGGAGGAAAGGAAGAGGTAGGAAGAGCTGTTGAAGGTGTGTCAGAGATTACAGAATAGCTCGGAGAAAGGGAAAGATGGGGTGGACAAAAGGTTTGATGGTGATTTGGTGACTGGGTGAGGCACAATGAGGTGTTATTTGAGGAGGGGGAAGAGCGAGGCAGAAGGTTAGGGGAGATAGAGGTGAGAGTTGGAAGGGGGAAGAAGCGGGGAGGACGCCTTGAGGAGGAGGGGTGAGAGCGGGGAAATGGAGTAGAAATGAGGGTTGGGAGATTTGAAGGGGAGGGGCGAGGGGGGATTTTATGAGGGGAAGGGTTAGGGGGGAGATTAGGAGGTAAGGGACAAGGGGAGGGATTTGGAAGGGATGGGAGATTTGGAGGGGAGGGGTGAGGGTGGTGTCTCGGAGGGGAGGGGCGAGGGAGAGTCTAGGAGGGGAGGGGTGTGGGGGGAGTTTAGGAGGGAAGGGGCAAGGGGGGAGATTTGAAAGGGATGGGTGATGGGGAGGATTTGGAGGGGAGGGGCAAGGGGGCAGATTTGAAAGGGATGGGTGATGGGGAACATTTGGAGGTGAGGGGTGATGGGGAAGTTTTGGAGGGGAGGGGCGATGGGGAAGATTTGGCGGGGAGGGGTGAGATTGGATTTTGGAAAGTGTACGATTAATGGGAAACCAACATTTATTGCAAAATGAGTTTCTTGTGACCTTCGAGTTAAAAATACATTTAAGGACGCTGGAGGGGTGGGTGGAGTGCAGGTGAGTTTAGGGAATGTATGAAAGAGGCACTGTAAGAGATGGAATTTTTTTTTGGGATGAATAGATTTGGTGAGCACGTCGAAAGCAACCTTTTAAAGAAAAAGAAGAAAAGGGTGTTATAATATACGACAGAATACAGTACTTCAGGGGAAAGTTTAAACATTTTTAAGTTTAACAGTGAAAACTATCTGGGGAAATGGGGGAGAAACACGCTGTCGAAGAACGAACGAACGAATAATAACAACGAATAAACAAATAAGAACAACGAATAAGAACAGAGGAGGAAATGTTTTTTTTTTTGTTTTTTTTTTAGTTGAGATTTTAAACAAGGAAGTAAACTATGGGGTGAAAAGATTGGGAAAAACAGAGAACGAAAGTTATTTGAGCACAATCAATGGACCGCTGAGAGAAAAACAAAGCCTCAAAGTAGGACACTGAACAAGGCCTCAAAAGACACGACACAAATTAACACGATTTTCTATACAGGTATGAAAAATTTACACCGATAATTTTCCTAGGGACCCACTGTAAGTACACACACCATAAAATAAATACAGTTTTGACGAAATTACAAATGGGAACAATTACTTAACTTCGATATCGTGGAGAGCGTGGACAGCTGTGAAAAAACGTAACCTCGCCGGAAAGACCGGAAGCGGAAGCCCAGTGTGTGGGTGTATCTACGCATAAGGGAGAACGCTATTGAAAATTTGGTCACCACGTCAAAATCCAAGATGGCCGCCTTGCGTCTTCCATTTTGTCAACTCACATCACTTCACCGACGGGGGACCTAGGCGTAACGCTTGTTTTGTGGGCTTCCTTTGTGCAACTGATTAATTTGCAATCCTCACAAACGTCACATCTGGCTTAAGAGTGACAAAGCCACCTCCCATATGTCACATCCGAAAGGGGGATGGGGGGGGGGGGGATTTCATCGTAGTTGGCTGATCGGAATTCGCATTTGATCGACAATTACACTGGCAAGATTGCTTCTGAGGAACTGGTTCGTGAGATTCGGAGTACCACTGATAATCCATAGTGACAGGTAGAAACTTTAAAGGTTCGGTAATCCAAAAGCTTTGTCCATGTATGGCATCTGTAAAACCAAGACAACTCCAGACAACCTGAAAGTAAACGGCTCCTTTCAGCGGTTTAACAGGAATATGCATGACCTCCTGCAATCATTGCTCATTGCAAATAAATGAGTGTGGCCAATATATCTGTCTGAAGTCATTTATGCATACAACTGGACACCACACTCATGGACCAACACATGCGCCAAACCAACACATGTTCCAAACCAACACATCCACCAAACCAACACATCTGCCAAACCAACGCATGCGCCAAACCAACACATCCGCCAAACGAACACATGCGCCAAACCAACACATCCGCCAAACCAACACATCTGCCAAACCAACGCATCCGCCAAACCAACGCATGCGCCAAACCAACGCATGCACCAAACCAACACATCTGCCAAATGAACGCATGCGCCAAACCAACACATCCGCCATACGAACGCATGCGCCAAACCAACACATCCGCCAAACGAACGCATGCGCCAAACCAACACATCCGCCAAGCCAACACATGTGCCAAACCATCACATGTGCCAAACCATCACATGCACCAAACCAACGCATCCGCCAAACCAACGCATCCGCCAAACCAACATATACATCAAACCAACGCATCCGCCAAATCAACATATACACCAAACCAACGCATGTGCCAAACCAACGCATGCACCAAACAAACACATCCGCCAAACCAACACATCCGCGAATCCAACACATCTGCCAAACCAACACATCCGCGAATCCAACACATCTGTCAAACAAACACATCCGCCAAACCGACACATCTGCAAATCCAACACATCTGCCAAACCAACACATCCGTGAAACCAACACATCTGCCAAACCAACACATCCGCCAAACCAACACATCTGCAAAACCAACGCATGCACCAAACCAACAAATCCGCCACGCAAATGCATCTGCGAATCCAACACATCCGTCAAACCAACACACGTGCCAAACCAACACATCCACCAAAACAATGCATGCGCCAAACCAACACATCCCCCAAACCAACATATCAGCCAATCCAATGCATCTGCTTTACCAACACATGCCCCCAACTCTCTCCAGCGCCTGACAAAAATGGCCTTTCACACGTGCCTCTCTCTCTCTCTCTTGGCCAGATCCTCTCTCTTCTCTTCACTTGCCTGCATGACTCTCTCTCTGCTGGATAGAAAGGCTTTGGACTTTGTTCTCTCTTCACGTGCCTACATGATGCTCTCTGCTGGATAGAAAGGCCTTGGATATTGTTCTCTCTGCACGTGCCTGCTCTCTGCCTGCCGGTTGCACTCTGCAAGTGTTCATCGGACTCTCTGCACTCTGCAGATGTGCATGATTCGTACTCTTTTTCTGCACGAGGTCACAACGTGCTACTCACCACATGTCTCTGGTACTCTTACCTGCCCTGGTACCCTGGTAATTCCCGACGCTTTTTGCCTCTTCGAGCTCGTGCTGGGGATCGCCTTTGCCTCTTCCTGCTCTTGCTGAGGGTGGCCATTTTGTGGGAGTGGTGCTCGTTGGTGACGACAAGATGAGGTCGTTGCAGTGGACACAACAAGGTCCTGGTAACATCGTAACCATTTTGCTAACAGGATCCCAATGTTCGTTTCCCTTCCCCTTCCCCCGTGAATGTGTGCAGGGTGCCCATGTTGTGTTTATTTGTTGTAATCGTCAGAAGGCATAGAATAAGCTATGTTTCTGCCTCTTGACATTTTTTTCTTTCCTATCGATAAGTTTGATTCTAAATACTTGTAAATATATCGAATCGTTAAACGTTTCCTTTCCCTCTGTCTGTTAATGTCCTTTCTTCCATTGGTCCGCCATTGCTCGCCCCCAGAGTAGCCATCGGCCCTAATAAAATTGGCGTCAGCCCGGCGGGTACCAACGGTTGCTCGGCCGTATAAATTTCCATCTAGGAACAAAAGTGGTACACCACCGGAGACAGATACATTCCTCGATTGGAACGGAAGCATTGACGGAAAGAGAGTGGCAATCATATGTGTGGGAAAATGCCATGCTCAGTCAGGGTCGCCTAGATAGTTCAGATGGCAGGGCACTGGTATGGCTTTCCAGAGGACCTGGGTTTGATTCTTGTTCTGGGCATGTAATTTTTTCACATATATCAATTTAAATATAAATAAACAAATATATATATATATATATATATATATATATATATATGTATGTATATAAATGTATACACTGTATATTTGTCGTTTTTAGCCCCATCCTCAGTGGTGAAGAATCACTTAAAAAATTGTAATATCCTGATCTTAATTAAAATAAATATCCTGCTCTCAGACACACAAACAGACAGGGGTGAAAACATAATCTCTGTCCACAACTTGACAGGGTGGTATACAGTGCGTATCAAAAAAAAGGTAATCCGAATTCAAGGGGTTAATATGCAAAGGTTATTTAGTTTGACAATTTACATGTGGTTTACCAATTATGAGGATATCCTCTGCTTTCCATTGATGCCTTTCATGCATCATTGCTGTCACACATGACCGAGTACATGTTCATTGAAAATGACAAGTTCAAATCGCATTTTTACAAGTTTGGTTCATTCTGGTAGGAGGCGCAAGACAGTTTGAAATGGATGCATTACTTGTCGAATGCCAAGTTGATTATGTAAAATTGTTAAGCTGGTCTGGTAATCGTCGGTTGCGTCATCCTTTGTTTAAGATGGGTATTTAAGATGGGCCTACAGTGTATGGGTTTAGAGACAGTCTGAGTCATTGATAAGATGGTTCAACTTACGACTGAACAGCGGACCTTCGTGGTTACAACCTTTCGCCAAACTGGAAGTTTGCAGCGAACTCGTGATGCGTTCAGGGAACGTTTCCCAGAACGGGAGCCTCCAGCAGCCAAAACCATCTGGGCGAATGTTAGAAAATACCAAGAGCTTGGCACTAGCCTCAACCGCAACAAGGGGAATTCTGGTAGGAGGTGCACTGGGTGATCGGAAATGAACATTGCAGCAGTAAGGCAGCAAGCTTTGGAGCATCCTAGGGATACCAGCTCAAGACGAAATGAGAACGGATTGCCTTCGGCAACATTCAACCGAATCACAAGACAGGACCTCCACCAACATCCATATCGGATTCACATCCGGCATCAACTTACGCCAGGGGATTTTGCCAGGAGGCTGGTGCTTGCCGGATGGTTGATAGCACGTTGCGAAGCAGATGTCAATTTCCTGCGGTATCCCGTTATCGGCGACGAAGCTGCTTTCGCCATGGACGACAAGGTCAATACCCATAATGTTCTTAAATATGCACCGACAGGACAACCCCCGGAATTTAATTTTGACATCAACATGAATCGACAAAAGCAGACTGTTTGGTTGGGACTTTGTGGAAGTGGTCAGGTGATCAGACCATTTTTCTTTCAAAAGAATGTCAATGGTAACAGGTATCTGCAGATGATCAATGATGAAGTTTTACCGCAGCTGGAGGAGAACTTTGAGCGACAGGTTCGTGGTGTCTTCAGATATCTCTGGTGGCCCAAGACGGCGCCCCAGGACATCGTCTTATCGCTGTCCGAGATCGACTGAGGGAACTCTTTGGAGACCGAGTCATCGCCCTCAACCATGCAGTGGAATGGCCGCCAAGATCACCTGACCTCACACCATGTGATTATCTCCTTTGGTGACATTTAAAGAACAAGGTGTTTGTAACTCCTCCCCGTGATCTTGACGAATTGCAGGGCCGTATTCGACATGAAGTGGATGCTTTGCGCAATGACCCGGCTATGGCGAGACGAGCAGTTCAGGGCATGCTCTGCCACTGTGAGCTTTGTGTTGAAAGGGGAGGTGGACATGTTGAAGGTGTGGGTGCATAAAGGCCAATCATTCCTGAGAAAAGTTCACATCTGACGTTCATTTTGCACCAATTATCCTGACTTGCATCGATTAGCCAAACTTGTAAAAATGCGATTTGAACTTGTCATTTTCAATGAACATGTACTCGGTCATGTGACAGCAATGATGCATGGAAGGTATCAATGGAAAGCTGAAGATCTCCTCTTAATTAGTAAACCACATGTAAATTGTCAAAATAAATAACCTTTGCATATTAACCCCTTCAATTCGGATTACCTTTTTTTTGATACGCACTGTAGAACAGTTAGAGCAGAAAATCGATCCCAGACCGAGTCATATCAAAGACTTTAAAAATGCTACGTTCTGATTACTTCCTTGATGTTGAGCCTTTAAAAAGGATGGACCCTGAGCAAGTAACCATAGGTTGGCATCCATTACGCTGTCTTGATAAGCTTAGTGGCGTCCTCCTACATTGGAGTCCTACTCAGGAAAGTCGTTTGTTCAGCATTACGTTATCCTTGTTAGATTTAAGAGCAGACATTTGATAGCCTTTCTTTATTTAAAGACTGATCAAGAGGCCTCGCATGTTGAATGAATCTTGGCAGTATACCACAAAAGAGGAGGCCTTTGTATTATGTCCACGTACGATACCAAACAGAAAATTGTATTCAATGACAGGCCTGAAATAGTCCATTGTCATTTGCAGGATGAGCTTTTGAAATTACAACAGCAACAATGACCGCCATCTTCTCCTTGCAACTTCTGACGCTCATGCAACTGCATTTTTGAAGCACCAAGACATTATCCTCGGGTGGATTAAGGAGTTGAACACGGGCCTTTTGTACCGTGCACGCAAGGCCATGGCTGATATGGCTCATTATCGAACTACTTTATGCATCGCACTAATTAGCCTGATAAGAGGAGCTGTTTTACCCAGGATTCCATTGGCAAATTTTCAAACTGTACTCCCACTGCAAACACTCTCATTCAATTAACGAGTGCTGCTTCGAACATCATTCTTTTTGCGTCACACTCGCTCTCCTATCACGATGATTGAAAAGCGTTCCGCAGGTTACTGCTTCCCTTGCCTCGAACCTATTGCCTGCGATTTCTTTATTCCCAAAGCGACGTTATTGTCTCCCACCAAGCTCTACGCTAACGAGCTCTGCCACGGGAGCCCAGAGCTCAGGACGTCTCCCAGATCAAACATGGCAGACTTACCGCTAATGATGTAGTGCCATGTTGTTGTTCACCATTAATTGCTAGAGCTTCCTGCTCCCCGATACCAGTTTTACAAGCTGTGCGTTCATCTTGCAATGCATGAGGGTGATGCGAAGATTCTTTTGAACTGCATTCTATGGTCTTCAAGTTAATCTACCATTTGTCAATTTTGAAATTCGCTCAACGCTGCCTTAATATAGTCTGTTGTGGTTCAGCAGTGCCGCTGGCAATCCCTTGGGATATTTGGAACTATGTCTGACTGGGCAGTTGAGATGAATCAGCAGTGGTCTTATTTATCTGGTTGGTCCTGCTCGACTAATGATACGGCGCACTTCTCGTATCGATGCAATTGATCTTCGTTGGCCGCCTGGTTAGGGTTTGGGTTAGGGGTAGGGTTATGGTTATGAGGGTTAGGGTTAGAGTTAGAGTTAGAGTTAGGGCTAGGGTTAGGGTTAGGGTTAGGGTTAGGGTTGTTGTTAGGGTTAGGGTTAGGGTTAGGGTTAGGGTTAGGGTTAGGGTTAGGGTTAGGGTTAGGGTTAGGGTTTGGGTTAGGGGTAGGGTTATGGTTATGAGGGTTAGGGTTAGAGTTAGAGTTAGAGTTAGGGCTAGGGTTAGGGTTAGGGTTAGGGTTAGGGTTATTAGGGTTAGGGTTAGGGTACGCATGGTTCCTTGAGGTTGCACGTTTGCTTTTCCTGACAAACGTGGACACTAGATGAGTCTTGACTTCACGTGAAAGGCGTTTGATACCCTTTTGTTCCCCGGCAGACGATGCTGCGGAGCGAACATCATCTCAAGTGGGGACACTGCGCCTTGGCAGCCATTGTGCTAACCCACTTGCACGCTTCCAAATCGCTTCAGCAGACTGTGATGAATGGAACTCTAATTCCAGCTTGACACGGCCTGTTGCAGCTGGCTACTGCAAGCTTCGCCAGTGATTGCTAAACACCCTCTTCAAAACAACCCATGTAATCATCCCTTCTCGTTTTGAATGCCTGCTATAGACTGATGAAAGTTTGCCTCCGCATCGATCGATCCAGGCACTGAATTAGAGCATCAAGATTGGTTTAGCGAAGATCATTTGGCTTACAGTCCAATTAAAATAACAATTAATTGGCTGGCCGAGGTCAACGAAACAGACGCATCTGAATTACTTACAGCTAATGAACAATTGTTGATGCGTTACATCACACTCCGCAAAGCAGAAAGTATCCCTACTAATTGGCAAGCCCATTAAAATACAAACCTCGTATTTGAACATTTTAATAGATCGAGCGGTGATCCTAGATCAGCCTTCAAAAGGTTGCTTCGAGTTAGACTGATAGGCCACTGCATCATTACCACTCTGTGTCAATCATGTGCCTTGCCCATCCAAGCAGTCGTGGCCAGTTGCAAACGAGGAGGAGGGAGAAGGACGACTGGGCTCCAATCATACAGTCAAAACAATCTCTCAATGCCTTTAATACTTTGCACATGACGGTGAATATTAATCATCTCTTCGTTCAATAACATTTCAATGATTTTACTCCATTTACACACATTTTAATGACATAACAATCCATTTGTCTCTCTCACAATCGGCATGTACGGTTTTTTAAAATTCGGACAAGGGTGAGCGATGCGAGGTCGAGTCGGTTTTATTCCTGATGGGTGAAACACCCTGCAACCCATGCCTACAGAAAACAGACTTTTTGGAATGCCGGCCGCATTTTTCATTGAATCATCATGTAACTTTGTTGTAAAATGATCCATGGGTAGGCACTCCGATGTTGAAAGTTCCGTGTCAATCGCTCAAGCGGTCGCTGAGAAAAGGGATTTAAAAAGGGAATAAAGGTGTAAAAGTGAGGGTGGAAGAAAAAAGAAAGCGAGGGCCTCGGCCGACATTCCATAACATAGTCAAAGATGGTTGTGGACCTTAGATTACTGGTTTACTACTTTGTGATGAAATCGCTTTTGCTCAGCAAGCCGGTCGCAGTCCACGATAACAAGACCAACTCGGCATCTAAATGAGATCATAAATACAGCTATCCCACTCCTGTTATCCACTGTAATAAATAAATAAAAGCCAAACTAGAATCACAGGGGAATGCACCGTCTCCTCCAGCCAAACACCCAACCACTTCACCCCTGTAAAATCAAATGGGAAGACCCTCGACCGATGTTTCCCTGCTTTCGTCTGTCGGGACTGTGGCAAACCATTTTTGTGCAGGTCCTGTCCACATTGGTTTAAATATATAGGCAAAAAAGCCTAAGTTTTGTGATCATTATTGACCTTTGACCCCTGTATAATCCCCAGAATGACTCCCCTAAACGACTCCAATCCGAAATGTTTCTTAACATCCCTATCGGGTCTGTTGGAAAGAACCTTTTGTACCAAATCTCATCCCGATCAAGTCAAACACAAGGTAATGGTAACGTGTGCATTGAGTGTTTCATTGTCGGCCTCTTACAAATTAGAGAAGAGGTCAACATGGAGGGGGTGGAGGTCTTGGTGTACTGGACCATGTGAACTCCATCTTAAATTTGCACTTTGTGTGTATTGGACCATGGGAGCTTGATTCCAAACTTGAAAGAGGATTGACTCAGAAATTAAGGGCTGGTGAGTGTTTTTGGGCTAATTTTTGGAAGGAACGAAATACAAAAGGATAAAAAGAAACAAACAGGAAAACAAAATGTCCTCCTCTCTACAGGAAGAGACATGTAATTACCATTTTTAGCCGCAAAATAAGAAAAATATCATTTTGTGCCACATGTCTGTACCTTGGAGAGAACCGTGAACCTGGCACTGATATTTGCTTTTATTCTTCCTCTTTTGAGTCGATTATGTTTCTTTTATTTCTCTGGAGTGTTCAGATATTTAAAAATAATTGGATAATCCCAGTGTCTGTAATTTTTTTGTCTTTTGGCAGAATAATGCCCAAAGCATTACAACACACTTTGTTTACTTTTAGTGCACAATTCATATTTGTAGGATAGGAAACTGAAGTTCTGAATCTTCTGTGGAGACACCCAAACCCCCTGCCCCCTTCACACACACACACACGCACACACACACACACACACACACACACACACACACACACACAAACACACGCACACGCACACCCACACAAACACAAACACACACACCAACACAAACACACACACACACACACACACACACACACACATACAAACACACACACACATACAAACACACACACACAAACACACGCACACGCACACCCACACAAACACAAACACACACACCAACACAAACACACACACACACACACACACACACACACACACATACAAACACACACACACACACATACAAACACACACACACACACAAACACACACACACACACACACACAAACACACACACACACACCAACACAAACACACACACACACACATACACGCACACACACACATACAAACACACACACACACACACACACAAACACACAAACACACTTGGATACTTTTTTGAGACCCGGGAGAGCTCCGTTTCACCTTCTGAAACCCGCATATGGAGATAACAATTAACAAACCAACAACACACAAACAAACACACAAACTATTTACTATCCATCCCAACCCACTCTTCGTCATATTTGGTGATTTCAATTGTCACCATTCAAATTGGCTGGATGTTGGTACCTTTCTCACCAGCCATAGCAATTCAGAAAAGGACTTCTGTGACTTCATGGAACTGACTCAATCTGTAAACTTTCCAACCCGGATCTCTGTAAATAAGAAGCCCTCCCTTCTGGACTGGGTGATGCCTCACTTTCCAGCAAATGTCTACAGCTTTTCCTCTGCTCCAATTGGTTCATTTGATCACGTATCATGTGCTTGTGAGAGTCAACATCTAACTGGTTATTCTCAGAGAGCTGCCTCAATGCCGGCGAGTCTGATCGTCCACTCAGGTAGATTGGCAGGGATTGCAGGCAGCTATCTCTTTTTAGGACTAGTCTCCCATCTCGACTACCCCTCATATTAACTCAGCCTGGGAATTATTCCAGAAAAACCTGCTCTCACTCTCTCTCATGTACAGATTCATCCCATATTGTCTTCAGTTATCCTACCCTTCTTTCCACCCATGGTACACTGAATCCTGTGGTAAGACAGTTGCTCTGAAACAACTTGCCTTCTCTTCCTGGAAGGCAAGTCTGATTTAAGGAAACCTCATTCCACAAAGCCCACAACAATTGTGTGGCCACATTCAGAAGAGCCAGGAAACAACATCTGTCCAAACTCAAGGATGAACTTTCAAAGTTGTGTCCCTCATCTAAGACCTGGTGGTGTCTGTCTCTGGAGTATGCTCCCCTTCCGTCCCTTCCCTCACTTCAAATGGCACCACAGCTGACTCCGCACATGAAAAAGCTGAATGCCTCAACTCTGTGTTTGCCTCTAAATCTTGTGTCCCAAACCCATCCCTCTCTGTACCCACCATACCCAGTCGTACCTTGCTGCTCCTGGACTCCGTGTCCTTTCCTCCTGACAAGGTGGAAAAGTTTCTGGCAACCCTCGACACTGATTCTGCAACTGGACCGGACAACATCAGCTCACGTGTCCTAAAAAGCTGCTCTGTTGCTTTTACACTTCCTCTCTCTGTCCTTTTCACCACAGCATTTGCCCGACATCATCTTCCAACTGCTTGGAAATCCACCAACATCATTGCATTACATAAACTAAAATGGCACTCAGTAGAGAGTATACCTCCACCAGGCTGAACAGTTTACTTTTTTGTATCCCACTGATGGTCCAGATTTTCTTTAACTGCATCATCTCAAACAACCCATTTGGATTCAAAACCAAGTTACTCCATTTGGAAAATGCTGCTTCAGCTCTCCCAACAATGGATGCAAGCCCTCAATATCAGATGTGAGATCAGGGCCAACTCTCTGGACGTATATTGTTCTTTTGTTAAAGTCTGGCATCCTGCCTTGTTCTCCAAACTCTCTGCATATGGCATCCAAGGCCGACTCCACACATAGCTGACTGACTTCCTCTACCCTCGTAGCTAGCATGTGGCACTCAACGGAATCCTTTCATCTCCTTTCCCTGTCAAGGCTGGAGTACCCCAAGGAAGTTTTCTGGGTCCAGTCTCATTCCTAATCTTTATCAATGATCTCTCTGTCTCTTTGCAAAATCCTTTTTATCGATTTGCTGATGACTCCACCCTCTGCTGTGACATTCCTCATCCTTCAGATAGATGGTCTTTGCAGACCTTGATATAATCATTACCTGATCAAATTCTTTAAATATATCTTTTAATCCTGACAAATCTCACACTTTCACTGTTGCTCTCTGAAAGGACCTCTGGAGAACCTTTCCATCGACAATCTTAATAATAATCTTGACGATGTTCAGTCATTCAAACTCCTGGGTCTCGCTATCAGCCATGATCTTTCTATGGAAAGCCGCATTTATAAGGTGGGCTCCTAAACTAGATGCCGACTGGTCATTCACCATTGTGCAAAGTCTTTCCTTGGCACACCTGGACTCCTATCCACATACAAGACATTCACCCGCAGCTTGATACTGCTCTCCCCTCTGGGGTGGTTCCCTTGACTCAAATCTTGTTCAGCTTGATGCCGTGGAAATCATGGCTTCAAGATTATTAGAATCTCTTGCGATGAAGTTGAGTCTATGGGCCAATTACCTCGCCCTCGCAGACAGGTCGGTGGTCTCTCTGTCTTCTACTGTCTCCTTTCTGGTCTTGTACACTCTGCCCTTTACGTGCTCTGCCCCCCTCATGTTTCTGCAGGGCACACAAGGTCCACCATCAACCCCCTTCTGGTGAAAGTATCTAAAACCAGGATCATGGCTCACCTTCACTCATTTGTTCCTATTCTTTCTCACCTGTATTCGTGACATGCACCAACTTCCTCAGTATCTTCAAGAAAGCTGTTCATCTCCATCTCAGTTAATATCCTATCTAAACCCATGGTCTTTTCGAACTCCATCAACTCCAAATCTGCTTTCCCTTCCCCAAGCTCACCTCTTTCAAAGTCTCCAGTTTTCTTTCTTGAAAGTTTGTGCTTGGAACCATATTATTCACCCTGTGTTATCCCCCCTTGCCCTCATTCCTCCCCACATCCATTATGTCTCCAAATCTACCTCTATTTGGCCCTCAACCCCACTGTTTAGTGTTGTCCCCCTCCCTCCTCCCCTGGTCTCCCTGTTGTCCCCCTCCCATCCCATTCCCCTCCCCCTCCCTCTTCCTCCACCCTTCCCTCCTTCCCTCCCCTTGTACCTTCCTTCCACCTTTCCTCCCTCTCCCCTCCCCCCTTCCTTCACCCTCATCCTCCTCCACCCTCCTTCACCCCCCCTCCCACCTCCCCTTGTCTCCTTGTTGTCCCCCTCCCATCCCCTTCCCCTCACCTTCCCTCTTCCTCCACCCTTCCCTCCTTCTCTCCCCTTCAACTTTCCTTCCACCTTTCCTCCCTCTCCCCTCACCCTTCCTTCATCCTCACCCTCCTCCACCTTCCTTCACCCTCCCTCCCTTCCTTCCCCTTTCCTCTCCTCTTCCCTCCACCTCTTCCCTTCCCTCCCCCTCCCACACTTCATCTCTCTTCCCCTCCTCACTCTCTCCCCCTCTCTTAATATTGCCGTCACAAAACGACTCTGCGTTGCCCGGCAATACCTCATATTTTTGCTATATATATACACCAGCAGAAGTACCCGGCATTGCCGGGCGGGGGAGGGGGGGAGGTGAGCGGCGGGGGAGGGGAGGGGGGAGGGGAGAGGGGAGAGGGGGAGGAGGAGGAGGGGGGGAGGTGAGCGGCGGGGGAGGGGGGAGGTGAGCGGCGGGGGAGGGGGGGAGGTGAGCGGCGGGGGAGGGGGGAGGTGAGCGGCGGGGGAGGGGGGGAGGTGAGCGGCGGGGGAGGGGAGGGGGGAGGGGAGAGGGGAGAGGGGGAGGAGGAGGAGGAGGGGGGAGAGGGAGGGGAAGGGGGAGGGGATAGGGAGGTGGGAGGGGAGGAGTAACGTTCAAAATGTTCAACTATAAAAACACACAATAGTCCGAGGCATCTCAACGTTTTAATTTATGTTTATGCTTTTGCTAACTTGTCCCCTTATATATCTTTTGTGCATCTTGGACTCCATGAACATCTATTGCATGGAACCTTCTGAACGCCTCAGATGACTCCCTAACAACGCTCTAGTTGTTTGTCGCATGCACTGGCCAAGATCTCTAATGGGGCTTCAGCAAGTGTCATGGAATTAAGCTTTTTTCCCCAAGTGAACACCTTGGCAGCATATGGTACAGAGAGTGTGAGCCATAAATCATAAACGGCAGTAAAGCCAGAAGGAGTCCCACTTGGCGACAAGCTCAGTGCGTCTTTGCTGAGCCATACTCTGTGATGGCAGCTTGCTGCAGTAGTCCAATAGAAACACAATTTACGGTTTAGACCCATTCTGAATTGGTACCCTTAAGAAGAATGCTGGACATGCTCCGAGTAATCTTCGAATTGACCTTGAACGTTCAGTAAATAAATCTTGGAATGAGAGTCCCATCAATGTATGAATTTGCAGTGGAAGTGTACCAGGAAACACAACGTGATAACGGCTGTCTCGTGCTCACCTTACAGGTGATAGGTTCCTGGTGCATTAAAAAATCATTCAAGGTTATGCTGTGCTCGTGGTGTGTGCTGCGTCGTGGAGCACGTTGTTCTTCCAAGGGGATGTGAAACCAACTCTTTTAATTTACTATCTTTAGCTTTGGAATTTGATCTGGATATATAATCTTACCTCCGGATATGACATTGTATCCATTGTTATGCTCCTTCCAGATTTTTGGTTCTTCCAAAGCATTCACTAGGCAGCGAATACACTCAGTGGTTTGCCATTGCTCATCCAAGGAGACCGGCACATACCATACTAGCTGGCCTTCTCTTTGCTCGGTCTTCAACATCCATCAATTACTTCGAGCAAATGCGTCACCTGTTTGGTCATCTTATTTTACCTCTGAAGGATGGCGTACTAATTTATGCAATTTTCGACCTGCAAAGCACGAATGTAACAGGTGATCGATCTTCAGGTCGATATACGAGTATGTATGTATATGTATGGCGTGTGTATATACATGGTGTGTGTGTTTATATACAATGGCAGTTGTGCATGTCACGAATACATGCACGTGTGTAATACAACGAATAGTATTATATGCAATATTGCAGGGGAAAGTGCGAGTCATTTCTGATCACTTAGGACCTGACTGTGGCAGCATAATAGTAATCATGTTGTAAAGATGGCTGCCTCTCTGCAAGAGTGCATAATTACAGAGCAGTGAGGAGCTATCAGGTTTTTTGTCCCCCTTCGTACCGCGGAATGAAAGGGGGACTATGGTTTTCCACTCCGTCTGTGTGTGCGTGCGTCCGTGCGTGCATACGTGCGTGCGTCAGTGCGTGCGTGCGTCCGTGCGAACGTGCTTCCATGCGTGCGTGCATAAGCGAAGGACCGAATTCTAATTTGGTGTGTGGGTGCAACCCACGTCAAAATCCAAGATGGCCGCCACCATGTATGTCTGACGCCATGTATGTCTGATCCTTGTGAGCGGAATATCTTGAAAAATAAACGAACTACTCACTTCTAATCTGGTGTGTGGGTGTGTCTACGCATAAGGGAGAACGCTATTGAAAATTGGGTCGCCACGTCAAAATCCAAGATGGCCGCCTTGCGTCTTCCACTTTGTCAACTCACATCACTTCAACGACGGGGGACCTAGGCGTAACGCTTGTCCGTAAGGAAGATGTCAAACCGTGTGGCATTCTTCGGAGCATGATTGCACAATACGGCACAAAATATATGTTGCAGAAAAATGTAAATTAATGGTCATCATCATTCATTTTGTATGCAGCCTGTGGCTGATGGTTTCATCGTTGCTGGAAGCACGGCTGTGGCACTCCTGCAGTGCCCCTATAGGTTAGAGTTGTAATTTGTAATTTATTCATGGGGCCGACGATAGCTCGCCTACTCTTCGTGAAAGACATTGTTGGATCTTTAACGTCTACCAAATGTCGGCAGATAAGACGCCCAGTTTAACATCTCTCGGAGGGATAGGACACACATCGAAGAATCACCCTGCCTGCAAGACACCAGGATGGCAGTTTATAGCTGGGTCGGGATTCAAATCCAGGCTGGACAACTTTGAGGTGACTGTGCATACATCTCGGCTCTGGAGGCCTTTTTTGGCAATGCTAGAGCAGGTCAGGGTTTCAGTGATACAATAATGTCGGATATAATAAATCCCTCCTGGGACTGCTTCCAGCTCAAATATTGGTGGTAAATCATGACATGCTGATGAATGTCACTGAGCCAGAAAACAGAAATGCGTCCTTGGATTGATTCTCTCCCAGGTGTGTGTGGGGAGAGGGAGATAGGGGGGAAGCGGGGAGGGGATGGGGAAGTGGTAATGGGCTAGAATCGTTGAAAAAGGGCAGGTATAGCCGATGTAAGATGACTGATATGGTGGGTAGCTGCTGCATAGCGGTTGTTGACGGAAGTCGTCTTTTAAAACTATTTATTGTCCCCCGTCGCACCGCGGAGCGAAAGGGGGACTATGGTTTTCCCCTCCGTCCGTGTGTGCGTCCGTCCATGTGTGCGTGCGTCCGTCCGTCCGTGCATGCGTGCGTGCGTGCGTAAGCGAAGGACCGAATTCTAATTTGGTGTGTGGGTGCAACCCACGTCAAAATCCAAGATGGCCGCCGCCATGTATGTCTGAACCTTGTGAGCGGAATATCTTGAAAAATAAGCGAAGTACCAACTTCTAATCTGGTGTGTGGGTGTATCTACGCATAAGGGAGAAGGCTATTGAAAATTGGGTCGCCACGTCAAAATCCAAGATGGCCGCCTTGCGTCTTCCACTTTGTCAACTCACATCACTTCACCGACGAGGGACCTCGGCGTAACGCTTGTTTCCCATTGAATACATGGTGTCAAACAGAAGACTGATTCGTATTCAGATTATAACAGCATGAAAACGGCCAATAACTGATGAGAAAGTGGATGCAAAATTATCCGCCCAGCAATACCCTGCACACTCAACATGGCATCGACCATCATATGAACACCCGCTTTGCAATCATAAGGGAAAATACACATTCCTGTCAAAGCACAAAATGGAAAGCTGCAAATTCAGAAACGGATAAACAATTAAAGATGCTGATCGAGTACAAGGCAATGAAGAGGTCCACAATCACAAAAATAGTAACATTTAATAAAACCTACAAATACAGATCGAAAAGGGAAATGAAATAACAAGCGATGACGCACATAATAATAATTAATTAATTTAAATGAGAAATGTAATCCAATTCGGTTCTCGCAGTTACAAGATTTTAACTAGAAAGCCTCTGAAAATGCGAAGCCCATCCACATCCGTTTGTACTCAGACGTCGTCTTTTTCGTCTTCGTCTTCTTCCGCATGCTCAAAATAATTAAAACAGTTTGAAAAATAATTCAAAATATAAATTGATGATTTTATGCAGCCTTGACCTTTGACCTTTTGATCTAAACAAAAAACCAATCAGCTTCTAGGTTTTAATTGGTGAACCAGTTCCGTGACCCAATATGCGAATTCTTAAAATTTCAGGTCAATCGGATGAAAATTGACGATTTTATGTGAAACCCACCTTTGACCTTTTGAACTTTTAACCAAATTATTAATTTGCCTTCTCCGTATTCTCATAATAAACCTTTGTTGAAAATTTGATGACAAAACTCAAATGGTAAATTGAGATTTCAGGTGAATTGGACGAAAATTGATGATTTTACTGACACTGACCTTTGACCTTTTGAAAAAATTATGAATTTGCCTTCTCCATATTACAATATGTTTTTGTGAAAATTTGATGACAATAGCTTAAATGGGAAAAGGTTAAGGGCTGGACAGACAACAACCCACACACACACTGACACACACACATACACACACATATGTGACTACAAATCCCTGTCTCTTGGTATGCTCGGGACGGGCTTAATGAAATAACCGATAACGCACATCATAATAATTTATTAATTACAATGAGAAATTTAATCCAATTCCGTTCTCACAGTTACAATATTTTAATTAACCATCATCATGGCCTTACCCATGCATATTCAATCGGCTGATGTCTGCCAGCTCTTTCACCGTGCTTACGTCACATCCCGACTGAACAACATCCTCCAGGGCTGTAACTGTGTGTGGTGCCCATCACGATGCCTACATCCCAACTTGCAATGGGAAACAACCCACAAAAGGATGAGCCAAGACTTCTACTTTTGGTTATGATTGCACACCTGAACGAGGACTCTGCGACACTTGAGGTCTAATTAACCCATTTCCACAGCTGAACTGCAATGAACACACACACAAACAGGTTTACTCAGAACAGACACAGGTACAAGCCTCACTTGGCTCAGCCTCCATCTCCCCTCTCTCTGCGCTAAAGACGGATTTCTCCCAAGCAGCTGCTCTCGGTGCACTCCTCGCACACCCACACTGTTTCTGCTCGATTGGATCTGAATTAGAAACCGAGAGAGAGAGAAGTCATTGGGACTTTTTGGGGGCTGCAGGGTCGAGGCTTATGTCAGAGCAAAATGAAGTGAGTGGCTGAACCCAGGCCTGATGAGGTGCATGGGTCACATCACAGATATCTGCTCTTCCCTGTTTGTTACAAAGTCGATGGAGCAGCACCTGGTCTGTGCATCACATATTGGTTTCGTCATACCTTTCTCGTTAATCTCGAATAACAGAATAATGGATGATCTTAAAAACACTAACTTTGTGTAAATATTGGTGTGTGTGTGTGTGTGTGTGTGTGTGTGTGTGTGTGTGTGTGCATGTCTGTGTGTGTGTGTGTGTGTGTGTGTGTGTGTGTGTGGTGTGTGTGTGTGTGTGTGTGTGTGTGTGTGTTTGTGTATGTTTGTTTATATATATATAGTGTGTGTGTGTTTGTGTGTGTTTGTTTATATATATATTAGTGTGTGTGTTTGTGTGTGTTTGTTCATATATGTATAGTGTGTGTGTTTGTGTGTGTTTGTTTACATATATATAGTGTGTGTGTGTGTGTGTGTGTGTGTGTGTGTGTGTGTGTTTGTACATATATATATATATATATATATATATATATGATATATATATATATGTATGTATGTATGTATATATATATATATATATTTATATATATATATATGTTGTTACGGTTCTCCGCCGCCCTTCTTCCCCTTACCAAGGGGGGATTAAACCGCTTGTTCTTTCTGGGCTTGGCGGAACCGAGAGACTTGAAACGCCTCTTCCGGGCAAACGCAAGGTCGGGTTTCGGGACCAAGTCTCGCTCGTACCTAAATCCCTGCGCCGCCATGGAAGCGGGGAAGCAAGCCTCGCACAAGCCACGTGTGATTTGGGTACACCGAGCGGATTGAGTACCACATGGTCCGTGCAGTTACCGTTAAATATTGGACCCCGATTAGAGCGGTTCTATTCGTACCACGCTTAGTCAATGAGGAAACACAGTAACGATCAAATGGAAAGGAAGAACACAGGTTTAATTATTATTCCCACACGTATGTACAAGGATCGGTAGACGCAGAGAGGACAGAGCAGCACTAAAACAGTCTTATTCTTAACCCCCAGACTCGGGCCCGTCACACTCACACAGGGAATTTCAGGTAGGTTGATGTTCAGGCCAAACGCACCGAGGGGGTCATCCAGGAATGGCCCCGTCCGGCTCTCCACGGTCCCAGCATGTCCCGCGAAGAAGGCAAGCTGGCGGTGGAAGGATCCTCGTCGCGCGTCTCCCGAACAAAAGGCAGCCGATGAGGTAGGAAGGAAAATATGCATCTCTCAGCGCGGCTGGCGGTTACACAGCGCGTTATCACTCACGTAACTCAATGCACAGTACGCGGCTTGGCTTCAAGCTCAACCGAGCGTTACTTTCATATGAGCGCGTATCCTGGTTCATGCGTGTCTTTCTTCACTCAATGCCAACTCAGTCCTCTTACTGCTCTCTTCAATCCAGCTGCTCGCAAGTCCTCCTGGGGGCTTTGCGCAACCGCTTATATTGATACGCCTCGAACCTCCTCGAACCTTCCAGTAACGCCCTGTGACGCAGTGCTGCCGCCACACCCTCTGAGCCCTGATTGGCGGCTCGTGCTTACCGTCAGCTCCTCTGCCGCCCTCATTCGGTCCCACCCCGACCCTCCTAGGCCTGCCTCGTGTTAATACGCGCCAAAATGAGCCAAAGGCGGCACAAAGAGTCCATGAGGCTAGGGAGGCGGGATAGTCCATGGAAGTAGGAGTAGGACCTATTCTCCTTACTCTAATCAACACAGAACTAACATAGGAAAAGGACTAAGCTCACAAATACTAAGAGATAACTACACTATCACGAGGCTACATGTTGATTGTGTGACTACTACAGTCATGTGAAAAAGTAAGTACACCCCATGTAAAGTTTTGATTTTTCAACAAATTTCAACATACAGATATTTGATCTTCATTTCAACAAATGATAGATAAAGGTGATATAATATAACAAATATCATGAAACATTTACATTTTGTAGTCCATTGTATAATTTAAATACACATAAATGCAAATTTCGCATGTGGAAAAAGTAAGTATACCCCTACATTTACCACTACTTCAAATACCTAAAATTAGAATCAGGTGCACCAGCTCAGGTGCAAATGATTAGAACATCGTTAGAGGGGATCTTGGAGGAACCTGTCTTATTTAAACCTCAGACATTTAGTTTGGTTTGCTCTTTGTTGTTGAAATGTGCGGCGTCACCATGCCTAGATCAAAATAGCCGTTGCTGTCCTTTCCTGTCCAGAAAGAACATCAGGGCAAGACTAAAGTTTGCCAATGAACACCTAGGCAAAGACCAGCACTTCTGGAACAATGTACTCTGGACAGATGAGTCAAAGGTAGAGCTATTTGGCAACAGTACCAGAAGAAATGTTTGGAGAAAACCAAAGGCAGCATTTGACCACAAGAATCTGATACAATCTGTAAAGCATGGTGGTGGAAATATGGTTTGGGGCAGCTTTGCTGCATCAGGGCCTGGGCAGCTCACCATCATATAATCCACGATGAATTCTTCATTGTACCAGAGGGTGCTTGAGGATAATGTGAGGCCATCTGTTGGAAAGTTGAAGCTCAACCGAAGGTGGACCTTGCAACATGACAATGACCCTAAACATACCAGTAAATCCACCAAGGAATGGCTGAAAAGAAAGAAATGGAGGGTTCTGGAATGGCCAAGTCAAAGCCCGGATCTAAATCCCATCGAGATGTTGTGGGGGGATTTGAAACGAGCTGTGCATGCAAGAAACCCCCCAAACATCACACAGCTGAAAGAATTCTGCATGGAGGAGTGGGCAAAAATTTATTCCAGTCGATGTCAGAGACTGGTAGACAGTTATAAGAAACGCCTACTTGAGGTTGTTTCTGCCAAAGGGGGCAATACCACCTATTAGAGGCAAGGGTGTACTTACTTTTTCCACATGCAAAATTTGCATTTGTGTTTATTTAAAGTATACAATGGACTACAAAATGTAAATGTTTCATGATATTTGTTATATTATATCACCTTTATCTGTCAATATTGTTGAAATAAAGATCAAATAGCTGTATGTTGAAATATGTTGAAATATGTTGAAAAAGTCAAAATTTTACATGGGGTGTACTTACTTTTTCACGTGACTGTATGAGGGGGAAATTTAACCTTTATTATACTGACTGTTACCAAAACTCAAAACCGCAACAATATATATATATATATATATATATATATATATATATATATATATATATATATACATATATATATATATATATATATATATATATATACGTATATATATATATATATATATATATATATATATATATATATATATATATATATATATATATATATATATATATATATATATATATATATATATATAATATATATATAACCTGGTGTTGGCATAGCAGTTAGGGTGCCAGCTTGGGATCCTAGGATCCTGGGTTCGAATCCTGGTCGATCGCTAAATTAACACCAGGGGGGTTGACTCAGCCTGTCATCCTTCCGAGGTGGCAAATTGAGTACCAGCTTGCTGGGATGAATGATCCTGGTGTGTACCCCGGTTTAGAATAGGTACACCGTATCCCTGTGCATCGTCAGAGGCGACTAAGGGTTGGTGCCAGGAAGGGCATCCGGCCATAAAAACATTGCCTCAAAACAGGGAACCATGATTGTCATGGGGCCCACAAGGCTAACCCCTGCTCTAGCGAGGAAAATGGCCTTAAAACGATCATTCATTCATATATATATACTGAAACGCAAAAG
Organism: Myxine glutinosa; assembly: GCF_964187855.1. Taxonomy (NCBI): domain Eukaryota; kingdom Metazoa; phylum Chordata; class Myxini; order Myxiniformes; family Myxinidae; genus Myxine; species Myxine glutinosa. Next base: position 64,878,057 of record NC_136273.1, on the reverse strand, counting down.
AAACTTACCACCTTTGAAACCTTTAAAAATCAACAATAACACTGCGTGTAGTAAATGTGTGAACTTATTTGTGGACAATAGTGTCCTCACTGTCAGACAAAACGGTCATGGATGGTCACTTGAACCTTCAATGTTCACTTCATAGCACAGCTGTTGAACAGCCGTTTTTGACTGTCAGTGATTAGCCAAGGGGTACGGGATGATTTTAATGAGCTGCACGTGATGTCTTGATATTGGCTTTAAAAAGGCCAGTGCAAAATGGGCATTTCAATCAACATGCCATGATTGTCAAGGGATCAACGGCAGCGTGCCTTGGGCGCAAAAGAAACTTACCACTTGTTTGAAATGTAATAAAATTGTGACAGTCCAAAATAAAACAAAACAACAATTGCTAATTGAAACATTGGCATTTTATTGATGACATGTCAAGTTTTTGACCAAGATACACCATCTCATCAGTTTGTTCTACAGTACAGAACAGCACAGGGTGCAATGTCAGTCCCCTTTCAATAGCGTGTGTGACCACCATTGTTTTGGATACAGGCAGTGCATCATCGGCGTATACTGCCTACCAGTCTTTGGATGGATTGCTGCTGGATTCTGTCCCACTCAGTCCTCAATGTCTGAAGCAGCTCTGCCCGTGCCCTGGCCCTGCCAACTACGCGTCTCCCAAGCTCATCCCACAGGTGCTCTATGGGATTCAGGCCAGGGGAGAGCGCAGGCCACTGCATGGTGTTGATGTTCTCGCCTTGGAGAAATGCAGTGGTAAAGCGAGCAGCATGGGGATGAGCGTTGTCATGCTGAAAGGTTCTCAGTTCTGGGTGGTCTAGCAGGAATGGCAGCAGATGAGGTCGCAGGATGTTATCCACATACCGCTGGGTGTTAAGATTCCCATCCACAACCACCAGTGGCGTCCTGTACCGGCCTGATATGGCGGCCCACACCATCACACTTGGGCCACCCCACCTGTTGGCTTGACGCACGCAACAATCGGCATATCGCTCGCCAGTTCTTCTCCAGACACGCTCACGCCCATCAGGACTGTCCACACAGAACCTTGACTCATCGCTGAAAGCGACCTCGTTCCTATGCGCCAAGGTCCACCGCTGATGCTGCTGGCACCATCTCTGTCGGTTGCGGCGATGGGCAGCCGTCATCATGGGGCCTCTGTATGGTCTTCTGGCAGTCAGACCATAGTCATGCAGTCGTCTTCGTGCAGTATCATTGGAGATCCGTGGGTTTGCACGCCCCGGAGTTTCTGCCGCAGTGCGGGATGCTGGACGGAATCGATCCCGCAGGTGACTTCGGACCATCTGCCTGTCCTGCCTTGCAGTGGTGACTCTTGGCCTCCCTGATCGAGGTCTGTCATCTGCAGAGTTGTGGAGGGTGTCTCTGTCCACCAGGGCCGATATCGTCTGGTGTGAACAGCCAAGGCGACGTGCCACCTCACGGTAGCTCAGTCCGCCTTGCAGCATGCCCAGGGCACGCTGCCGTTGATCCCTTGACAATCGTGGCCTGTTGATTGAAATGCCCATTTTGCACTGGCCTTTTTAAAGCCAATATCAAGACATCACGTGCAGCTCATTAAAATCATCCCGTACCCCTTGGCTAATCACTGACAGTCAAAACGGCTGTTCAACAGCTGTGCTATGAAGTGACCATTGAAGGTTCAAGTGACCATCCGTGACCGTTTTGTCTGACAGTGAGGACACTATTGTCCACAAATACGTTCACACATTTACTACACGCAGTGTTATTGTTGATATTTAAAGGTTTCAAAGGTGGTAAGTTTCTTTTGCGTTTCAGTATATATATATATATATATATATATATATATATATATATATATACAATATATATATATATATATATATATATATATATATATATATATATATATATATATATATATATATATATATACAGTGTGTTTGTGTTTGTGTTCGTGTTCGTGTGTGTGTTTGTTTATATATAGTGTGTGTGTGTGTGTATATATATATATATATATAGTGTGTGTGTTTGTGTATGTCGTTAGTTGTTATCTCCAAGTGCGGGTTTCAGAAGGTTGAACGGAGCCCTCCCAGGTCTCGATTTATTCACCTTTGTGTGTCCGTAGTGTGTATGTGTGTATGTGTAGTGTGTGTGTGTGTATACAAATTGTAATTGTGTTTTTCATATTTACACTTATTGTTTTGAGAAATATTGTCTTGCACTGGAAAAACGTCTTCAAAAGGTGAGATTGCTTCATTCATTTTTGCATTTAGATGTCCCACCTGCCTCCAGGCATAGCCTGGGTCTATTCCTCATTGCACATCACCATATCTAACCCCCCGATATGCTTTTGTATATTTTTAGAGTACAATTAAAAACATAGGGGCAATGCCCCTCCGATCACCTTGTAGAACCAGGGAACCCACTGGTGGGCAAGTTTCATCGAAATCGTGTGTGGTTTTGAAGAAGTGAGCAAATACCGACATTGGTGTGGCCACACTCCCACCTACAGTAGACCCCTTTAATGAGTGCACATACACCTTCGTTAAGCATTAGATATGAAGCTTGTGGCCAAGTTTCTTCAAAATCGTGTTTGGTTCTAGCGAATATGAGTGAAGTGTTTACACACTCACTCACCCACTCATTGACTGACTTGCCTACAGACACTGCTCAATCGTATACGCCCACCGGCCTAGAGTCCAGGTGAGCTAAAAATGATTTCATCTTTCAAATTCTGAGCATGTCACTGAATTAAAATGATCTGAACATGATCCCTGAATTTTTCATTTTATAATCAATTTTGTTTTCTTCGCTCGTGCTATGTGGTTTGCTTGTGTATGTCCCTTGTTTTCAATACTCAGTGTTCGAAGCCAGTCCATCTATGCATTTTATAATCACGCACCGTCCATCTATCGCTTTCTCCCAGCATTCAGAATGTGCCAACATGATACCCAGCTATCACACTGACATTACCCCCAACATGATAACCAGCTATCACCCTGACATTACCCCAACATGATAACCAGCTATCACACTGACATTACCCCCAACATGATAACCAGCTATCACACTGACATTACCCCCAACATGATACCCAGCTATCACACTGACATTACCCCAACATGATAACCAGCTATCACCCTGATATTACCCCAACATGATAACCAGCTATCACACTGACATTACCCCAACATGATAACCAGCTATCACCCTGACATTACCCCCAACATGTTAACCAGCTATCACACTGACATTACCCCAACATGATAACCAGCTATCACACTGACATTACCCCAACATGATACCCAGCAATCATACTGACATTACCCCAACATGATAACCATCTATCACCCTGACATTACCCCAACATGATAACCAGCTATCACACAGACATTACCCCAACATGATAACCAGCTATCAACCTGACATTACCCCAACAGGATAACCAGCTATCACAATAACATTATGCCAACATGAAAACCAGATGTTGCACTGACATTACCCCCAACATGATAAACAGCTATCACAATAACATTACGCCAACATGATAACCAGCTATCACACTGACATCATGCCAACATGATAACCAGCTATCACACTGACATTACGCCAACATGATAACCAGCTATCACACTGTAATTACACCAACATGATAACCAGCTATCACACTGACTGTTGTAAAACAAAACTCAGAGCTCTTCCAAGAAACGAGCTTTTATTGAACTATATCTCCATTCATCCTGCAACACAAAATAATGTAGATCATTAGCATACAGATGCTAATAGAATACATCTACAGATGTAATACTAGATGTAGAATGTAGATGAATATTCAAACATACATCTCCTTCTAGCTTCCTGCAAGCAAGCAATTACGTACCTGGTAAATCCCAATAGTCTCAGCACTGGGTTACAGAATGCCACCAGACCGCGTACCGAATGGACCCAACTTATATAAGCTCCCTCAAGGTCGTCCCTTCGCCCGAATATTCTCTTCACTCAGCTCGAGACATTTCATCATATTTCATCACATTCACCCTGCATCAAAAATCAAGCAAGCAATAACCAATAACCAGATAATTGAGCAGCCTAATAAACAGCACAGAATTCCTACCAACCGAAGCGATTCAGTGGCTGGCTCAGACAGCTGGCACAGATAATCTCCGATCATCACATCAGCCCGAATGGGTTCGATATATCCCTTTCCGGCCAGATCCTTCACTGCCCGTCACAGAAAGTTAATCCTCACCCGATAGGTTTCTTTGCGGACTATCTGCCACCGTTCGGATTGGCGACCCAGGTAACAAATTATCATCTCCGATCATCACGTCAGCAGACTCTGGCGAATCATACGGCTTCAATCTGTCAGGGATCTCTGCGATCGCATTAGCCTTAGTGTCCCCCTCATTCAGTATCTCTCCGCAGGGTGCGAGATGTCAAATCGATACCGTAGTTTCTCGCCCGTTCTGCAATCCAATGTGAGCATATTCCGGGTTGGCCTCTTAATTATGTACGTAATCTACCCATTGCTCGCACTTGCTTTGCCTGACCACTCGTTTCAGCAGGGCAGGACCAGGCTCAGACAGCCACGAGGGTAGAGGTTGCCCACTGGAAGCGAAACCGCTTCGTTCCAGAAAAAACCCCGAAAAAACTGAAACGAAACGAAAAACCAAAAAAAGCGAAACCGGTCGTTGGTCGTGAAATAATCGCTTGTGGGGGGTTTCGTTCATCGCGGTACAGAGTAGTGCTCGGATGGCATGCAGTGCCTCAGGTAACACTCACTCCCACGATTGTACAGGTAAACCGCACGTCTTCAAGCTCATCATAACTGCTCGCCATACAATCCCATTGTAACGTTCCACCTTTCTGTTGCCTTGGGGGTTATATGCTGTAGGACGGCTGCATGGTACTCCCCATTCCTGGAGGAATTGCTTAAGCTCCCTAGACAGAGATGCGGTCCCCCGGTCTGAGTGTACATAAGCGGGATAGCCGAACGTGAGAAACAGTTGATGAAGACAGCGTATAACTGTCGTGGACGACATATCAGCACAGGGGTATGCAAACGGGAATAGTGAGTACTCGTCGACAATTGTAAGAATGTATTGTGGTGGGCCAAGCCCCAGCAATGGCCCCTTAAAATCCACATGCAGTCGCTCCCAAGGTTGTCCTGCGTGGATCAAAGTCCCCATGGGAGGTCCTTAGAATCTCGGCTTGACCTCGACGCACACAGGACACGACCGACAAAGTCGCCTGACATCTTCGATGGAAAAGGGCAGATTCCTACATCGTATGAAGTGAGATAACTGGGTGACCCCTGGGTGACACAATGATTCATGGAATCCACATAAGTCTTCTGACGTCATGACAGCACAGACAGGCCAGACAGGCCAGGATAGCGCATCGGCCATCACACACATTATCCCGTCAAGGTCTATACACGATCTCAGAACTGGAGTCGGCCAATTCTATGCGCCAGCGAGCTATTTTGTCATTGTTAACTTTTCAGAATTCTGTGTGTTATACATGAAAGCCACTGACTGTTGGTCGGTAATCAGTTGAAAATGTTTCCCAAGGAGAAAGTGACGCCACTGTCTAACAGCTTCCACGATAACGTACGCCTCCTTTTCTATAACTGAATGGTGCCGTTCGCTATCAGACAAAGTCCTCGAAAATAATGTGACATTGTGTCACACCTGGTTGAGTGTGGCGGCAATCACGCAGTCGCTGGCATCCGTCTCGATCATTAAAGGTACCACCTCATAAATCGAGGTCACTACAGCCCCCGCTATGTCGGTTTTTAGTTGTTGAAAAGCAGCTTTACCCGACAAGGTCAACGGGAATAATTTGCATTCCACTAGTGGTCTGATCTTCTCTGAGTACCGTGGGATCCATTTTAAGTAGTGGGCGAATGGCCGAGTGCCCTCCGCAGCAAAGCCCGATCAGGGGGAGGGGCCATCTCGAGCAACGGTTGCAGGCAAGTTGCATCGGGCCTAATCTCTCCGTCGGTCACTGTGTACCCTAACAGGTCTATAGTTTTGGCTGAATACTTAAACCTATCTTCGTTGAGGGTCAAATTGTACTTTCGCACCACGGCCAAGATCTCTGCAAATTTGCATCATGGTCAGCTTGATCACGGCCACAGACCGTCAAATTGTCAATGTACACAAACACATCCTTTAATTGCTCTTTGGCTATGATGTCATCGAGAGCATGTTGAAAGCAGGATAATGGATATCCCATTCGTGACTCCAAAGGGAATTCTTCGAAATTGGTACAGCCGCTGCCCTGATTCAAAGGTGGTATAAGGCCGATCGGCTTCTCTGATAGGTATCTGGTGGTACGCGCTACGGAGATCCAAGGTGCTGAACACCCGGTAGGTAGCCACCTCCCGGACCATATCATCCCTCTTGGGGAGCGGGTAGGCATCCAATTGAGTATAATGATTAATCATTTGAGAGTAGCCAATTACTATTCATTTCTGGTAATTAGGACTCGCGACCACGAGTACTTGGGCTCTCCACGGCAAAATACTGGCCTCGATAATTCCCTCCCATAACAATCGTTCAGTTTCGCTCTCGATAAATGGAGCGTCCGCCCGTGAATATCGTCTGGACTTTACCGTGACAGGATGGCATTTGGGAGTTAAACACGGAAACAGTGGAGGGGGGTTGATCGCCATTTCCATCAAACCGCATACCGAGAAGGTCTTGGCACTAGCTCCCTCGAATTACATTTCTAGTCGCCCGTGACGATTTAAAAATCGTGACCCAATAGCACATCAGAGCACAGATTCTGTAGTACTAACAGTTTAACATCCGTATACATTACCCCGTTGGCCACCAAATTTACAACACAGATCCCTTTTGTGCTTTGGCATAGCGACGCAGATGCCATATAGAACTGGGTAGGCCACCGGGTCGGCATGATGGGCCATCCGTGACTTCGAACCAGAGCGTGGCTGACAAAACTGTCACCACTCTCCATGTCAATCAATGCATCAGCATCCCGACCGTTAATCTCCACAGGCATCACAGCTTTGGCTAGCCCGCGAGGGGCAGATGTGGTGAGCGGGTCAGTTTTTGACATGAAGACCCCCACCAGCATCACCCACTTGGCCTTGGTTGAATTGCAGACTTTAGCATAATGGCCCTTCTGGCCGCAATTATTGCACAGTGCATCTCTCGCCAGACAGAGGGACCTCATATGTCGCCTATTGCCACAAAAATAACATTTTTCCATCATCGTCCTTGCAGGAGCCACAGGGGCCGTAGTTATAGGTTCGTTCTCCTCTGCATCCGAGCTCGAGACTAGCGATTCATCCCGGCAGGTGTCAGACCTCGCTTAAGCGCTCTCAACGGAGATGTCGGCCTCAGGGTGCTTCGCAGCAACAGCTGCACTAGCCATAAAGTAGGGCCTCCCGTAGGCTTCAGGTCTAACCTGGGCTAGTTTAAGTACCCGGGCTTGGTCATTATGAAAGCATCCCACATGAGATTGTTGATGATATCGATGGCCGTCCGGTCAGGCAGCCCACAGTCTATACCGAGCTGCCGTAGAGCCTGTACATATTGCTCGAGGGACTCCGTAGTCTCCTGTCGTCAGGTAGCAAGAAGATATCGGGCATATATTGAACTCTTCAGTTTCACGTAGAGTGCGCGCAAAGATGCTTATGGCCGTCTCATATGTCTCACAATGAGTGAAATAATCATAGACTGTGTTCAACACATTACAGTGGAGAATGGTCAGCTTTTGTGCGTCTGTGAAGTTGGGAACGGTCGCATATGGTGTCTGAGAGCCCGTTCCCAGTATGTCCATTGGCTGGCGGCATCGCTGGCCTGAGGACTGCCATTGAATCTTTCCAGCTTAATCAGCTTCTCCATGGCTCGTAATGTCGAAATATAGTTCAATAAATTGTTTTAAAACAAAACACAGATCTTTTCCAAAAAAAGAGGTTTTATTGAACTATATCTCTACTCATCCTACAACACAAAAGAAGGTAGCTAATTAACATACCGATGCTAATAGAATATATATATAGATGTAATACTAGATGTAGAATGTAGATTAATATTTAAACATACATCTCCTTCTAGCTTCCTGCAAGCAAGCAATTATGTACCTGGTAAATCCCAATAGTCCCGGCACTGGGTTACAGAATGCCACCAGACAGCGCACCGAATGGACCCAACTTATATAAGCTCTCTCAAGGTCGTCCCTTCGTCCGATTCTTCTCTTCACTCAGCTCGAGACATTACATCATATTTCATCACACTGACATTATGCCAACATGATAACCAGCTATCACAATGACATCCCAATCCCAATATCACAATGACATCTCAACATGTTAACCAGCTATCACCCTGACATTACCCCCAACATGATAAACCAGTTATCACAGTAACATTATGCCAACATAATAACTAGCTATCACACTGATATTATGCCAACATGATAACCAGCTATCATACTGATATTATGCCAACATGATAACCAACTAACACATTGACATTATTGGTCCAACATGTTGCCCAGCTATCATCTTGACCTTGACCCAGTCTCCACTCCTCCAATGTCCTTCGGAACAAGAACAGGAAGATGGAGAATGGTGTACCCTAATCCTACAAGTCCTAAAATTAAGACCAATTGATGCAATATACAATTTTCTATAACTCTAAAATTTAACAACCTTTAAAAATTTACTGAAATGCTAATTATCTCATGGAACTTGTACGTCAAAATTAAATGGTTTGATGTTCCCTTTGCTCTCTAATATCCATTGGTCTGTTGCTACCACTGCCTATTTACTGCCACCTGCTGGGGCTCCATAGCCCTGAGCCTAGCTATCCGCTCCTCTGCTCCGAGGCGGGTCCTGGGCCCATATAAAACCCACCCACGTTTCCTTCAAGGCTCATGAAGCTGACATGGTTGCACATGAAGGCCCCCGTGTTTCCTCCAACGACCGTGAGCCCAACGCAACAACCTTAAGTGGCCCAATACTTTCATCAACATCTGCTGAGCCTTGTCGATTGGTGTTTCTCCTCCTATCTGATGCTCAGTCCTAAACACATTGTCCACTCACACAGGTACACAAGCACACACCCCATTAGGTAGAACATATAACCAGATGCTCCATACCTGGTTAGTCTCCTATTCTGCAACATTAGTGTGTGCAGCCACTTACCTGGCGGAGACTGCCTACTCCTCCAAACATTCACACCTCTCCAGCAGGTTGCCGTACTGTTGTCAGTCAGTGATTCCTCCTTCTGAATGCAGGCACTCCACCCCTTCAGCCTCTGCAGCTCCCAGGCACAAAACTATCCCCTCTTCTATCTCTGGCTCTGGGATAGGGCTACGCTCTTTACACCCCCTGTGGGGTCTTCTACACATGACCTCTGGTGGTACCATCCCCGTGAGCTGTATTGCATCCTTTGTGGGTTTTTACACTGGCCCTTATGGGCTCCAAACTGGCCTCTATTGGCTCTGAAATGCCCCGTTTGGGGTTAAGCTGCTACATTGCCCATGGGGTCTGTGCTATCTCTCACCAAGGGGTGCACAAGGCTATCTTCCAGCCAGGGTCCTCCACACACCTTCCACCGATGGGGGTCCCTCTGTTCTCCATGGGGGAACACATTTGTTCTACACCAGTGCTCACAGGTTCTCTTTATTATATATATATATTGATGTATATATATATTGATGTATATATATATATATATTGTTGTCGATTTGCGAATTGTTGTGTTTTTGTATTGTTGTAAGTGTAATGAATTGTTGTAAATATCACCCTCCGTGTGTAAAGGTCAAAGGTCGTCCTCCTAGTTAAGCCATATACATACACGTAGCCAATCATATACCCTCTAAAGTAGTTATCTCCTTATTCTATGTAGTTGAAGGCTCTGTTCCCATTAGTTGACACTGCATTGCACCAGATGACATAAGGTAGCTCCCTTCCATTCCCAAAGCCCCCATTCCCAAAGCCTCCGTTGCCAACTGCATCGGGCGGTTTTCAGCATTTGCAGCCATTGGCCATGTGCTCCGTCTCGGGGAAGAAGGGCGTTGCCCTCCACTCGTCATGAGAAGGTGGGGCCCAGCGAGCCCCCACCAGCCAATCAGAGCTGGTGAGACACCATCACGGGCGTGGCACAGCTTGATCATGACACGCCTTATAAAAGGGTGTAGGGAAGGATTGCGGAGAGAGGCGTCAGAGAGAGAACCCGTCACGCAATGCCCCCGAGAGAGAGAAGGCAGATGAACCGGTGGAGAGCACGCGGCGCATGAGGCGGAGGAATCCCTGAAAGAGCACGCGACGCAGCGGCACGCAGCAGCTTCAGCGCACAGCAGCTTCAGGTTCAACGGCAGTATCGACCGTGGCCACAAAGGAACGCGCCGTGCGAGACCGATCAAGAGGGTGGCGGCTGCTCCCTCCCGGCCCGACCGTGCTTCGGTCCGAGCTGAACCTTCCTCTCCCTCCAGCCAATCCACTCGACAATTCCCCATTTGTGTAAGTCTGATTGTTCGTCCGTCTTTCATGTTGTCTTGGGGTTTATAAGTAAGACTGTATAGTTAAGCTAATAATTGCACTGTGTCTCCTGCTCCTTCCATTGCCTTGTAAATCGCATTTCCTTTCCTTTCTGCTTAGTTGTGTGTAAATAGTAATAAATCCTGTTATTCCCTACTTTGTCTTCTTCTTCTTCATGCTCGTTCGGTCGCTTTAGAGGTTTCCATATTGAGGGTACGTGGCGCGATTCAGCCAACGAATATAAATCGGGTCTAGTCTTGGTAAACGGCTCACGCCGCAGTTCGCTTCGCTTGGCGCAAATCATCCAGTACGCTGCGGCCGTGAGCGGGGAGTATTTCCTTGCATACCGGGAGGCGCTGGTATTTAGGTCATAGGACGGTTGGGCCTAATACCCTACCCAGCACCGACCGGGTGTGACGTCATACCCCCGGGACCATGTCGGTCAGTCACAAGCGAGGGGATTAATCCCCCCTCGATAAGGGGAACAGAGGCCGACGTTGGGTTCCGTAACAATTGGTGTCAGGAGTAGTGGGATTCGGGCCCGAAGCGCGCTTAAGCGCGCTCAAAATTTCGAGCGGCCAAAATTTAATTTTAACATCCCAAATTTAAAATCGCGCCATGGATGATCAAGGCGACCGGATGCCGGTGGGGGGATTAGAAGAGGGGTTAGGGGTAACCCAGGACCAGAGGGAGGAAATGGAGGAGGAGAGCAATGAAGATGTGGTTGCGGGGAAATCAGGCGCACAAAATGGCGCCCTCGCGCACGTAGTTGCAGCGGCACCAAATTTCGCCGCGCCCGTGACCGTAGCAGCGCCGCCAATGGACTGGGGCCTATTCATGCGGCAAATGCAGGCCTTCATGGTCAAGGCGGATCAGGGGATGGAAGTGAACAGGGGGCTGGGAAACCAAATTAAAGAAATAACTGAGGGACTGGTGAGGGACAGAGCCGCATACGAGGTAAGGGAAGCTGAGAGGGAGGTTGACCGCAAGATGGGCGAGAGGGTCCCAAGGGTGCACGACGAGGTAAAGCGGGTCGAGAAGCGCTGGTTGGGCGAAGCAGAGAAAGGCGCAGGTAAAATGACGGGTATAGAGATCGCGACCCGGGGTATGGGGCAGCCGGCGACCGCTGAAGTAGAGGGAATTTTAATACAGCCAGCGGTCGTCGAGGTGAGTAAAGAAAAAGTAGTGGGAATTGAAATTGCAGAGACCAGGGACTTAGAAAAGCACTCGCGGCAGGGAGAAATGGATTGTGCACAAAGTCTACGTTCACATCCTGATGCCGTACTTGCTAATCCTTATAAAGATTTGCAGGTGCGCGTGGAGAAAAGGATCCCCCAGGTGAGTCGTGCTGTATGTTGTGCGGGGAGATTTTGTAAGAGGAGGTCTGGCGCGAAGAGAATTGTCGCGCGATTGGGGTCAATATGGCACCCGGGCGTTTGTGGGAGGTCCGAGGGGCGTGGTGTACGAAAGAATGGCGCGCTTGTGGAAAAAAATGTGCATCGGGGAATGAGCGTGTTACAAAGCGCGAGTGTGAAACCGAGTGCGAGCGAGAATGCACGTCGGGGTGTATGGAGTGTGACACAGGGAGTGAGAGCGATACGGAGTGTACGGGCGAGGGTGAGTGTGACACCGAGAGTAATGTGGTGGTGGAACGTGTGCGAGGAAGCACACCTGAGTTGGTTGTGGCGCGGGTGTGGGAGAGCCCATCGGAGCACGTTAGTGGGTGGACGCAAGAGTGCACGCCCATGGTGAGTGTTATGGAGGACGTAACGGAGGAGAGGTGTGGAACGAAGTGTGCGAACGACCAGTGTGCGCAAGAGGTGTGGTGTGTAACAGGGAGTGCGGTGGTGGAATGGACGGAGTGTGTGGAATGCATTGGAGGCGCCGGAATGCCGGGCTTGGTGAGTGTGAAAAGGGTCGCGTATGCGTGAGAGCATGCGAGTAAGGCATCGACGTTGAACGGGGCAGCGTTTAGGGCGACGGATAGCGTGCGTGGTGTGCTTTGTTGGATGCTAGGCCCCGCACGGTCGAGTCCGGGCCTTGTCGGGCAAGGCGACCGGTCTAGTTCAGGGGCGGGTAAGAGGAAACGGAACGGTGCCCCCTGGTGGCGGGGACGGGATTCCGACCGGGCGAGATTGAGCCATCGGGCCGGGGACCGTAAGGTGCCGCACCGAGATGGTGCGGGGAATCTCGGCCCGACCAAGCCGCCTCCCTTGAACCGAAGGCCGGACGGATTCAACCTTCAGGCGACCAAACCACCCGAATTCATTGCTCGGCTTTGCGAAGCCGAGTTTTAATGATGTCATGACGCACCGAGGCTCGGATATAGTGGACTGTGATGGTAATAGTGTTTTGGACCCGAAATTTTGGGATAGGGAATTTGTGATTGGTTGAAATTTGATGACAAAATTGATAATGATAGTGGAAGATGCCCGATGTGGAGGGATGGCAAATCCACCATCCCTCACACAAACGGGGCACATGAGCAATAGTTTATGGGGTTTGGCAGTGAAAACTAGCCTGGGAGGGTTAGGATAAAGTGTGTAGGGACCTAGAGATTGACCATAGGTAACGGCAAGTTTAAGTAGCGACATTGGACAGGTAGTGGGGACATAGAGAGGGTAGTTGGATGATAATGACGAGGGAGCACAATAATGTAAGGGGCGACGGGGAAACGCGAGTTTTAGCAGGGCACCAGGTAGATTAGATGATGCCGTGTGTGTGTTTAAAAGTGTACTCAGAAGTGTATTGTGAAAAGGTGATTGTGAGTTGTATTAAGCGTGGAAGTGTATGGAGCAGTGCGTGAGGAACAATTGTGGTTGTGCATTGTATTGAATGATTGCGGAAGCCTGGGAGGAAGGAGGGTGCAAGTGCCACCAGTGGTGTGATTGCACAGGTGTGCAAGTGAACAGGTGTATGGAGCAGTGTATGAGTGAGTAATGGTGATTGTGTGTTGGGTTGACCGAATGGTCCTGGAGGAAGGAGGGTGCAGGAAGCACCAGGAGTAATGGCACAGGTGTGCAAATACAGGTGTATGGAGAATGGTTGGATGGAATAAATGGTATGGAATATATGGAGTATGGAATGGATGGTATGGAGTGAGTATGGTGGAAACTGTGGAGTGGAGTGGATGGTGCGAAGGTGTGGATGGGGAGGATGGACCCCACCACGAATACCCGGGGAGGGTAGTTTAAGCGTTAGGTAGAGGGTACAGGTAAATTATGCTTGGATATTGGCATCTCTGGTGCGGTGTGGAAGAATGGTGTTTGGATGGGCGCATTAGAGACGTGGAAATGGCTGGGCGTGTGGCCTGTTAGTGTGTGCAGTTAAATGGGCACTCCGCCACTGTTAGGATGTCGGCCAGGTGAGGCCGCAGGTGGGCTCTGGGAGCCGGTAGAGTTGTTGTGGATGGGGCCCGAGGATCCAAGGACGGACCCGGGTAGCCCAGTGCCAGAGAGGGCACCGAGTGGGGAGAGCGCCAGAGGGCCTTCCCCAGGTAGATAGGTTAGGGAAGGAGCAGGTAAGCTCGGAGGCAACTACAGTGGTGGAGGTGTGCAGGTGGGTAGACCTGCTGGGAGAGCCACACGACCCAGTCCTGAAATTGTGCAAAGGCACAGGGAGTTGAATCGGGGGAGTGAGACCCCAAATTGATAAGCACCACAGTTTGGTCAATGGGAATTGGTTTTTAGAACCCATAGAGTAAGTTGGCCAATGGATTGGCAGGGAAAGACCCCGGGTAGTGTAAAGTGTATTAAAGTCATTTAGAGGATAGTTAGGATTGGAATCTCCTCGCACCATCTACATCCACTCACCTGAGGTGACAAAACTCCACACCATGCCACGTTTTTGTTATTTTTCTGTGCAAATGTTTGGAATGTGAGATGTATCATGACGTGGGTGTGACATTGTGCTTTGTTGTTCCATCTCTCCCTCCTTATGAGGATTGATGATGAATTGGGGATGGCAAATTTGGATTAGAGGGATTGTGATGACGAATTTGGTATTAGGGGAAATATGGGGAAGACGTGACAGTAGCGACGAATTTGTAAATGTGTAGGTTTTGTAAATATGGGGAGGGGCAAGGGGGGGGGGTAGTGTAGGTCACATGTGGGGGGCGTACGGTAGGGACGAGCTTTCTCACTTCGCTCTCCGTACTCACCTCGTTCTGCATTACCTGTTTTGATGTGTACCCTTGTGACCTTACCCCTCACTCACCTGACTTCTATCCCCCTGTCTCCCACCTGAGGACTGTGCTCTCTGGGCACCGAGGGGAGCGTGCGGGAGTCCGCCATTGTGTGCCCGAACTCTCACAACCACAGCTGCCTGCATCGATGCACCACTTATGGACCACATGTCTGTGGCTGAGCACCACTCATGGACCCCACGGGTTGGGGCAGGGCCCCTCTGCTGGAACCGGCCATGATGGCCCGAGATCTTGCTTGCGGACCCGGTGAAGTGGCACCAATACCACAGGTGAACCACTCATAGTCGGCCCCCCTGTGGGCCATAAATAAAAACAATGGACACCTTTTGTGCACTTTTATTTCCACCAAATAGGCCGCCAGCAAAGAAGAAAGACAACATCTGGAAGAACGACAATAGCCAGCAGAGGGAGCCGAAGAGGAAGACACCAACAGGGGTTTGTTGTTTATTATGAACTGTGGTGACTGTGCACTCGGGTGCATTTTGGTGCATTATGGTGCTTTGATATTGGTGCTGGTGCGTCGATGCAGGGCAGGCTGTCCCCCCCCCCCCCCCCAAAGAACAATCACAGGTCCTGGGTTAGTTTTGTAAATACCAGCGTCAATTGTAAATAATGCTCCCCACCATAAATGTGTAGTTTGAAAACCAATCCGCAATTCGGTTAGCTGTGGGCGTAAGTCTATTAGGCAGGGTGCAATGCAGCAGGGGGACATACTTATTTGTGTTTTAAAACTGTCGCACTCAGGGTCAGGTTAAATGTAGAGGGAACTACACCTACGTGCCACACTAAAGTTAAGTTTTATAGGCACGAGGACGTGCCTGGAGGATGAGGGTGCATTGTTGTGGATTTGAGAATTGTTGTGTTTTTGTATTGTTGTAAGTGTAATGAATTGTTGTAAATATCACCCTCCGTGTGTAAAGGTCAAAGGTTGTCCTCCTAGTTAAGCCATATACATACACGTAGCCAATCATATACCCTCTTAAGTAGTTATCTCATTATTCTATGTAGTTGAAGGCTCTGTTCCCACTAGTTGACACTGCATTGCACCAGATGACATAAGGTAGCTCCCTTCCATTCCCAAAGCCCCCATTCCCAAAGCCTCCGTTGCCAACTGCATCGGGCGGTTTTCAGCATTTGCCGCCATTGGCCATGTGCTCCGTCTCGGGGAACAAGGGCGTTGCCCTCCACTCGTCATGAGAGGGTGGAGCCCAGCGAGCCCCCACCAGCCAATCAGGGCTGGTGAGACACCATCACGGGCATGGCGCGGCTTGATCGCGACGCGCCTTATAAAAGGGTGTGGGGAAGGATTGCGGGGAGAGGCGTCAGAGAGAGAACCCGTCACGCAACGCCCCCGAGAGAGAGAAGGCAGATGAACTGGTGGAGAGCACGTGGCGCATGAGGCGGAGGAATCACTGAAAGAGCACGCGACGCAGCGGCACGCAGCAGCTTCAGCGCACAGCAGCTTCGGGTTCAACGGCAGGATCAACCGTGGCCGCAAAGGAACGCGCCGTGCGAGACCGCTCAAGAGGGCGGCGGTTGCTCCCTCCCGGCCTGACCGTGCTTCGGTCCGAGCTGAACCTTCCTCTCCCTCCAGCCAATCCACTCGGCAATTCCCCATTCATGTAAGTCTGATTGTTCGTCCGTCTTTCATGTTGTCTTGGGGTTTATAAGTAAGACTGTATAGTTAAGCTAATAATTGCACTGTGTCTCCTGCTCCTTCCATTGCCTTGTAAATCGCATTTCCTTTCCTTTCTGCTTAGTTGTGTGTAAATAGTAATAAATCCTGTTATTCCCTACTTTGTCTTCTTCTTCTTCATGCTCGTTCGGTCGCTTTAGAGGTTTTCATATTGAGGGTACGTGGCGCGATTCGGCCAACGAATATAAATCGGGTCTAGTCTTGGTAAACGGCTCACGCCGCAGTTCGCTTCGCTCGGCGCAAATCATCCAGTACGCTGCGGCCGTGAGCGGGGAGTATTTCCTTGCGTACCGGGAGGTGCTGGTATTTAGGTCATAGGACGGTTGGGCCTAATACCCTACCCAGCGCCGACCGGGCATGACGTCATACCCCCGGGACCACGTCGGTCAGTCATAAGCGAGGGGATTAATCCCCCCTCGATAAGGGGAACAGAGGCCGACGTTGGGTTCCGTAACAACATATATATATATATATATATATATATATATATATATATAGATGTATATATATATATATATATATATATATATATATATATATATATATATAGATGTATATATATATATTAATATAAATATATATATATATATATATATATATATATATATAAATATATATATATATATAAGTATATATATATATATATATATATATATATATATATATATATATATATGTCAAGAAACAACTCTTGGCTCTTAAAAGAAGTTCCACCAACAGCCTGAGAATGACGATCTTTATTAATACCAACTTATACAGATCCGGAGGAAGCGAACTTTCTACAGCACGACTTGCCCTCATGCCACGTTCAGCCCTTCCTAAAATGCATTGATTCACAGTTCACTTAAATAGGAACACGCTTATCAGAAAATCTCCGAGAGAACAAAGGAACTGGCGAGAGTTCCTCCCACCGTTATCCCTAGCCCCCACCGTTATCCGCTCTGTCATTCGGGGGAGTGCAGCACGCACCTTATCATTCGGACCAGATGTAGTTTCAAAGCTCTGAGGTGACAGAAAATGTAACTCACAGAGAGAAGAGTGCATGCTTGGCCCAGATAAGACCATTATTCAAAGGTTTATGTATACAATCCGAGCATTTTACATGAAGCTACACATTCCAAGCGCCTTCCATCCACGGCTCGAGGCGCCGTCTGCGGACCGAATGGAGAGAGTTTATGACCGGGCTTATCTTGCATCGAGAGGGCACACGGAGGACGAGCCATCCATCCAGCACGAAATGCATCGAGTACTTTCCCATTTATCCACAGCAAAGCGAAAACACCTTTATTTACTTATGAAAAACATTAAGCAACATTTTAAATCATAACATATTATTCGACCGACGTCTTATACAGAATTCTAAGCAATAACGAATCTACGACTTGACATTCCTTCCTCTTGTCTCGTCGAGACAAAGTATCTTAAGAGACAACGTGCCACATCGGGCTTTATTGAAAAATAATTGTGTAATGCGGGTATCTCCCAAGGGCATATCGTGCGCCCAAAGCGCCTCGCCCGTGCATTTGGCGAACGTGTCGTGTGGTGCGTGCTTGGAGCCTGAGGGCTCAGAACATGAAAGTCCATTAACGTTTCGGATCCACAACGAAGGCGTCTGGTCCAGATGAGGTTCTGCTCCACCAGGGGGCCCATCACCTCCCCTGCGGAACTTGCTCCCCCCACCCTTTGCAGACTCAGTCCTTGCAGATCTTCGAAGTTAATCAACGATCATGCCCATGAGGTCCCTCACGTGCTGCTGTTCTGGGGAATACATAATATTGTCAGTATCTTGTGTCTCAATTTCCTGGTCAGGGTACAGAGCGTAAAAATCCGATTCACTTGAAGCATTTGAACTTAAAACATATGAAGCAAAGAGAGGAACTTCCTTTATGTCAAAGTCTCCCATTGGCGCCTGGTCGGCTTGCGGGTCTAGGATATCCACGTCGGGTCCCTCGACCGCCAGGCCCAGCGTCGCAATCAGATCCATAGTTGGGTCGGAAGGGGGCGTGCAGCTGTCAGCTTGTAATACATAAGCAGCGTTAGCCAGTACACGCAAGGGGTTTATAGCACAAGTATCACAGTCATCACATACACCGTTACAGGCAGCAGCCAGTTCCCACATGGGATCCACACAAGTATCACAGTCATCACAAAATTCAATACAATTTTCTGGAGCGCTGGTCGCAACTGCCTTGTTGAAGGGCCCGTTCAGGTCGACGGCCTCTGTGGTCAGAACCATAGTCGTTGTCGGCGGCTTCTTCAATTTCCATCCTGTAAAATACTTTCTCATACAGAGGAGGACTAGAGATTTCATTAGTGCCCCCCAAATTACTACCCCGATTATCACAGCCAGTGCGGTCAATAACCACTTCACTATGGTGCCCGTCCATCCCCGGAACCAGTCAGTGAGCCAGCTAAATGTATAAGAATTTTCGCGCGCGATCCGATCGATCGTCAGGGCGTGGCTAGTTTCCCTTAGTCTCACTATTGCGGCTGACACTCCTTCAGATGGATCGGGTATGTAAGTGCAACATTTTCCCTCTATAATTCCGCATACCCCTCCTTTCTCTGCCAAGAGCATGTCCAAAGCCACCCGATTCTGCATCACCATTGTACGCATGTGAATCACCGTATCCAATAGTATGTCATGAGCCGTAGCGGTGTCGTTTGCCACCTTTTCTAGGGCCAAAGCCAATTTATCTATCCGGAAACTATCCATGACGGTGCCCGCTCCTGGGAAGAAGAAACCAAACACCTTTTCCCATAGGCTCCCGTGTAGTTTAGTGGTTCCATCTTCGTTCATGACTGACCTCTTATAACGCCTGTCCAAGGACTTTGGGTCTAGCTCATCCAGTATCTCAACGTCAGGAAGGACTGAACCCAGATAACATGTGCCCCCCCAATTATTTGGTAAATAGGGGTAAGCCTTGTCGCCGCATATAAACATTGTCCCATGGGGTGGGACCAGGTGGGTGGATAAGCACCGGAGTCCCTTTACCACCCCATTAATCCTACTAACCCCCCTAGAGAATGTTATAGCCGTTATGTTGTGGTTGTGTTTATCTTGCAGTACTATTCGTAATGTAATCCCTGAGCTCCCTTGTCCCAGCTTCCCGGGGAGAGTGTAGGCGCATTCTGATTCTCCCATACGCAAGTGGCCGGAACCCTGGAGGCAGACCCTCCCTTTCTGTGGTTTGACCCAGACGGGGGCAGGCCTCTCGGCCACATGGGCAATCATTGACGGGCGATAATTAAATTGTCGATTGCAACTCTTGCCGTTGTCAACCCCTTCTCTTTCCAGCGTGGTGACTAAACATGGGGAATCGATAGGTTGTGAGCAGAGGTCATTGAGGGACAGAGGTAGCACTATCATGTGTATTCCTGTGGTGCCTGCTTGGGGAAAGTGCATGCACGACCAGCAGTGTGTCCTATTTTGAATTGTTGCCACCTCCCTGGCCACTTTCCAATATGTGTTTTCCCCCCTCTTTGGGGCCTTATCCTGGGGGTGTGGCGTGAGTATGTATTCGATGCATGGTGTGTGTTTAGTTTCGCCACTGGCCGCTCCTGGGGTCCAGACGCTGCACCGGACCTGCATAGTCATGCCTTTCTCTAGGCGCGTGCGTGTTTGTAGCTTAAAATCAGGGGTTCCCCATTTGTATCCTGGTTGGGCCAAGGTCTCAATGCTAGCTTGCCCGTTTTCCCGGAACTCTCGTTGCTTTTGTAGTACAATGCCAGCGCGTCCAGGCCCTGCCGACAGTGCTAGCCATTTTATGCTTACCCAATTTGTGTGCAGGGCTTTCTGTTCGAAACATGGTAGTGATACTCTTTGTCCCCATGTTACGGTGAGGTGTCGGGTTTCGTTTTTGCATCTATTGGAATCGGAGCTTCCCCTAGCTGCTGTCGCTATCAATAGTATCGTACCTATGATTAGGCCCATCCTTACTGTGGTTGCTGTGGTGTAGTGTCTGGTGCTTGTATGGCCAACTTACAGTGCGTGGCGTGGATCCACGAGGTCTTGCCCTCGCAAAAGACTGCCGTTGATGTAGTCAGCAACACCTGGACTGGTCCCTTCCACCTTGGTTCCAAGGCGTTCTTGCAGGTGAAGTGCTCCACGAACACCTGGTCTTTTTCCTCTGGTGGAACACCTGGTCCACAAGCCTCCTGGGAACACCTGGTCTACAGGTCTCCAATTCATAGATTCATTTCATTCAATTCATAGTTTCATAGAACACCTTGTCTCCAATTTCCTAATCCACTTTTTCCAAGTGGATCCAATTTTATCCAATATTCAATTTTTAAATTCAATCCCATTTAATCCAGTCCAATTCAAATTAAATTCAATCCTTCTCTCAGCATCCCATTACCTGTTTCCAACATCAATAAAAATAAAATTATAAAAATAATAAAAATCAATCATCTCAAATCAAATCAAAAATCGATCAAAATCATAAAAATCAATAAAATAATAAAAATAAACGAAAATTACTTCAGCTAGAGTTTCAACTAGAATTAACACAAACAAACCACCATTAACCTCCATTAACACAAACAAACCACCATTAACCTCCATTAACACAAACAAACCACCATTAACCTCCATGAACCTCCCCCTATTATTTATTTATTTTCACGAATAAACCAATAACAGAAATAACCTGGTCTAATTCCAATTCCAATTATGGTCCGTTCTGGTGTCTGGTCACACACAATGTTTTTCTCACCCACTGTGATTCGCTCAAAATAGATTCTCACTGTTATGTCTGAAATTCGTCTCATGAAAACCCATTCAAGAGTCCGGTGTAACAGACAGACAAACACATAGACACGCCGAAGACCCCAGGGTACCCATCAAACTAGCTTGTCCCCAGATCCACAACACAGCGAAACATGTAACTTTACTAAAGTAATCACTTACTCATAACTAATACTCATAATAACTCATAATTACTTATGTAATTACTCATGCCAATACTTACTCAAAATAATGTAATATCCCAATCTTCACCCCCTATGCAAATCGAAGCACCCCGGACAATCCACAACCAATATCAACCACTGTAGCCGCCTTCCCGACTCCAGGCAGCCACACACAGCCACATACATCTCCACCCACGTCACACAAGACAACAGCCAACGAGTGTGTCCACCACACAGAAACCTTTGGCAATGCAACAACCGAACTCCCAGACAACCAACAACAAAACCCAATCCATCTCCATGGCTCATCAAGCAGTTCCAACTTAATCCAGCTTCACATACCGATTTCCCCAAAAAACTCGTGAAACTTCACCCCCATTCTGGAAAAACCCTGGACTAAACCCTGACACCCTAAATAACTTCAGACCCATCTCCAACCTACCCTTTCTGTCAAAAGTTTGGAACGTGCTGTGGCCACTCAACTCAAACATCACCACTCTGCCAAACCTGTATGAAACATCCCAATCCGGATTCTGCTCCAGCCACAGTACTGAAACTGCTCTCCTCAAAATCACCAGCGACCTTTTCTCTCCTCTGACGCCGGCAACCTCAACATTCTCATCCTCCTCACCTCAACGCCGCCTTTGACATCATCAATCACACCATCCTCCTCACCCTGCTTAGACCAGCTTGTGCCTATTAAACCCAAATCAGTTCACTCCCAAGCCTACAAGGACCACCTACAGCACTGCAAAGATGCCCTCTACTCCGCCTACTACTCTCAAATTATCCACTCTGGCTCCGGAATCCCAAAAGCACTCTTCTCTACAATAAACAAACTAAATAAACAAATAAATAAACAAACTTTACACCGTGAACAAACTCCTCAGCGCCCTGGATACCACCACCTGTCATTCAGAGTAGACAACAGCATCTCCTTCCTTCCATTCATCCAAAGCAAAATTGACAGCATCTACAACAGCTTAATCACCACAATTCGCTCTATCCTGACAAACTGCATCACTGAAATAAAATTCTGGCTTCAAATCAACTTCCTCGAACTTAACTATGATAAATCTAAATTAATCTTCGTTTGCCCAAAACCACTCACCAAATCCACCCATAACTTTGCCCCCAACATCGATGGTTTCTCAGTATCCACCTTCCCTCGCATCCGGAATCTTGGCATCCTCATTGACCAAAACCCTCTCCTTTGAAAAATACACTAAACAGATCATAAAGACAGCCCTCTTTCACCTTAAAACATCGCCCGTCTCTGTCCATCCCTTTCCTTTCTGGTTCAAGATTACTCATTTTATTCAATTAATTGGAGCACGATGCATTTTTTTATGAATTGTGATAAACTGATCATTTGAACACAAATTGAACAAAATTAATCGAACAAAACACTTCCATTAACTCGACATTCTTTTCACAGCACAAAGTTCACTTGAACATCCTTTTCCTGGATACTCCCTCTTTATTTTTATTTTTATTTTTATTATTTTTTACAATAAAAATAACCTAGTTTTATCATCACATTTACAATTTTCATATTTCCACTCTCACCAGTGAATACAAATGGCACCGGTATGTAGATGTCACACGTTATCAAAATGTATGGTGTTGGGATATATATCATCCACTGGATCGTAATTTCAACCATACTTCTCCACTTGCAACCCAAATTTTTTTCATGAAATAAATAAAATGAATTTTATGAATCTTCTCATTATTCGAAAGTTTACAAAATGTCCCAAATCTGTATATTATTTTCTACTGTGGTTATATTAAACCATTATTTTACAAAATCCAACTTTCAATAAACTGAAAATTGCTTTGCTGGACCCATGCAAGATTCATCACAAATTTTGCAAACTTCCCAAAGACATATCTTTCATTGCTTTTGAATTTGTGAACACACACGTTTCGTACTTCCACTCCATGTCAGGAACCATTTAGAAAGGTGAAAATGAATTTCATAATAGACTTACCTCAGCCTCTAAAAGTATTTCCTACAATTTTCACGATTTAGAGGTCGAAATAGCAAACCAGTCCTTTTTGGGGCTAAAACTATCCTCAAATTCATTACATTTATACCCTCCTTTCTATTAATATCAACCATTTTCTCTCGCCATGGAATAGTCCACCACTCATATAAATAATCATAAGAGTTCTGCGAAACATCTCCATCTTTTAAAACTTAGCCAACCATTTTTAAACCACATGTTTTCCCCCCAAAACCAAGTCACATTCTTTGTATATTGCCAACATTGTTCATCGTTTAAGTATCATCCAGAACTAAATTTTTATAAACCATCAACTTGTAGGTGCATTTATTTATATCCCATTAACCCAAGAACTCTCAATTGCTTGGTTATATTTTAGTAATGTCATATATCCATATTTCTTTTCCAAAATGTTCCTGATATACACATTAATCCCATCTGTCTTTGTTTACTAAACATACCATCCCACTGAGGCAGCTGCACCGTCACTTTACATAAACCCATGCTTTATATACATTTGTTTGCGTCGGTCACAATCCGCGTGGATTGTATCTGTCAGCCCGTCTGCAAACATCAATCACGTCGAATGTATTTCACACATATCAATTCTCATTTACCCATGACTTACACACCATTTTCAAAGCACACCATTTTCACCATTACTGTTGAAACCACTCTTCCTATGACAATTCAAGACACGCACGCAATTACTTACAACAATGCAACCAATGCCGTGCAAACAATTCCACGAATCGCAAATCTATGACCAATAATACACATACCAGAACCAGTAAATCGCATAACCAAAACGCAAACTGTAAACCCAACCAGAATTTGTACATTTCCAGATCAACTCAAATCAAGAAATCAACACAAATCCTTATTACCTCCAATCAACTCAAAATTAAATCAAACAATTCAAAACCAGATCGGATCAGCGATCAGAAATCACTTTCCAATCAACACATTCCAAACAACAATTCATTCAAAGCCACAATTATTTCAACACCAATGTACCAGATAAATCATACCAGATAAATCAACTCAGGGAAAATGCAATTTACCATGCACACAACACGATTTTATGCCCTTTAGCAGTTCACTGACACCAAGTCCAGCTCGATATCAGCAACCAAGCTTAAAAACACAACTCTCACCTTACTGTGACAAATAAGCAACCAACCTACTTCACACTAAAACAAATAACTTTTCATCACCCCTTTCTTCTCCACCGCCTCTTACACTTAAACAGATCACAATTACTCACTCATACACTGTTGCATCATCGAAACTGACTACTCCCGTCTGAGACCTGCGCGTCCCAGTCGCCTCTTATACTATTGCGCTCCCCCGTATAATCAGCGAGTTATAATAACCACAATATACCTACTTGATGTACCAATATACCAATATACAGCACCCACCTCTTGATACCACAACTTAATTCATGTTACTTGCATCTCTTTGCATCTTCCCAATTGTCCTCCATTTAACATGACTATCCCCATTGCTCGATCACGCACGTCACTGTGCTCGGCCCGGTTAAATTAAATGCAAAGCACACTGTACCTGACGCTTCCGGTCGGCACCGGAAGTCTGTTTATTTCTTGAGACCCCTGAATCGGGACATTTGAGACGTCAATGACAACCACAACAACAAACAGAACTCGATATTCTCTGTTCACTAATTACGTACATGATTTCAGTTTTAACCCACAATATAATGTCCCGATATTCTCCAGATTTAAGTCCTATATATCCTGCCGTTAAAGCAACCTCCAGTAGACTGACAGCCTGTCGTTCTTCCAAGGTTAGTGAATTATCTCTGACCTTTCCCTTGCATATCTCGAACAAAGGTCAACTAAACTTTAAAAGGTCAAACTTCGAATTGGGGTAACCAGCGCTTTATTATTCCGCAACTAATACAATTACAAGTCCGGCGACATTCCCTGCAAGAACTCCACATCCAGACAGACAGATGATCATTATTGTGGCTCCACATTGCAAAATGCTAACATCCTACAAATCCAACAACCGTCACAATCCGCCCAGGAACTTCCAGGCGTGCTCTACAATGCAGCACCTCTCTACCTGGTGCACACCTTTCGCACATCCCTCCTCGTTCGCACAACGCTTCATCAACACACCTCCTCGCGCCCACACCTTGGCACAAGCCACACCACATACCGACAGTTGAAACCTCGATATTCCTCCTTCCTCGGATAAGCGTTCTGTTGAAAACGTGACATTTCTGCTCAAATTATTGAATTTCCAAATACTCTCCCTGCAGCGCCCGTGAGGCAGCTTGTCCCACATTATCTGCCCCCAGACCCATATGCGTTTTAATAACAACCTTACCAGCATCGCTCGCCAGCAAACCCTTTGTCCGGCGCATCGATCAACACAAATGCATCGATGCATCTTCCAGCCGCCACTCCGCACTGTACCTCACTTACTGTATGAACAAGACTTCCTGTTGGAACTTGTCACCGGAAATTAATTACTCTGTCTTGAAATCGTTTATTTTAGCGTTTAGAAAATCATTTTAGAAATCGAATTTTAGTTTAGAAATCGTTTCTTCCCCTTATATAAATCCATCTTAAATAACGTATTCCTTCTGTGACATTGCATGGCATGTATGTCGCAGGCGCTCACTATTCCGACATGGCTCGTCTGACATGAACGTCCGACATCCAGCGTCCGACATTCAGCAAAGTCGCAATGACCCACAACCCCAACGCATTTGGGCACACATCCTTTCTGAGAGTGGGCAAGTTATCACCGGCATTCTGCGCAAATCCCATGCTCCAAACCCAATTCAACAAACTCAGCAACAACTGCCCAAACCCGAGAGCCCCTCATACAGCGCACACATGACTCGCGGCTCGCTCGGCTCCTGCCCGAACGCACAATATCCCTCTACCCAAACTTCCACGGAGCCGCACGGCGGAAACACAGGTTTGTACCACACTTTAATTAAACGAACATCGCCAGGATTCTCGGATAGACGTTAATTTCACAACACACACGACAAAAATCCGATTTAAATTCAGAGATCGCCGATCGACCTGGCACAACCATCTCAACGCGGCGACGCCACGCCGCCCCCCGTCCTGGCGCGCACCCTCGTGCCTCCACACGAATCCCAACACTAGACTGCACGCCGCTCTATTCGCGTTCACGGCGGGGTTTACCTCACGTTGGGACATGCAGTCGGCTGTCATAACATTGAGCTGTCATAACAAATCTACGACCTGACATGTAGTGAGCTGTCAGAACATTGAGCTGTCAGAACTCATCCCTAGCTCGTAAACATCGCAAAAAAACAGGATCTCTGACGCTTGACCTCTCTGACCCAAAATGCACTATATGACATCATCATCCTAAAGGTGAGCTGCCTCAGGGATATAGGCCTACCCCACACATACAATACACAATATCTGCCATTGAATGAACTCTTCAATTCAAGTCAAACACACATTTCGATTCTAATTCTGAATTTAGTTCAACAAAGTCCAAATTTCTGCCCGACTGCCGCTCGAAAGGCAAAGGCAGCCCATCTTGTAACCATCTCCAAGAAACCACTTCTTATCAACGTTCCTCCGAGTGCTTTCCTGACCCGATCTACATCAAATCGCTCCCAAACACTCCCAAACAACTGAAAATCCGGACTCAGTCAAGGACCTCACCTGGTCCCTCGGATAGACGCTAGAATCGACATTCCCGGCCTGAATTTCCCGCACATCAAGCAGACCACTTACAAAGCTTCACACCAAAACCCTCTGCTTTGCATACGTCATACAGACAAATACATTGGCCAGATACACACGTCAATTAATATCCCAATATACATTCATTCCTCATTCATATACCAGTGAGTCTCCCAGACTTCGCGCGAAAATCAGATCGACTCAAATCATGCCTTTCTCCAGCCACTCCCATGTACAATCTTTGCTCATTCATGTTACGTCTCTCATTCAAGGAAAAGGATTTTCTCTTGGGACGGGTTGGACGGGGTGGGTTGAGGTGAAAAAGGGAAGGCAGGGTGGGGGGTGTTGGGGTGTTGCCTAGAGCCCCGGGACTGAGCTCAGGTCTTGGGGGGGGGTGGGGGGTGTTGCCTAGAGCCCCGGGACTGAGCTCAGGTCTTGGGGGGGTGGGGGGTCTTGGTCTGGCATCTGGTCCAGCGGCATCAACCGCTGATTTACTTGCTTAACTGCTTACTTAATTGTCCTCTGTCCTTGTAGCTTCAATAACCATAGCTGCAATGCTTAAAATTTCAATATTTCAAAAACCACTCCTGTCCTTCTCACCCTGTGGCCACCTGGCCCATTTTCCTGTGAGCCTATTTATTTTCTCTTGTCCACCAGGTCCTGGCCTGTTTCTATCTGGACCTCTGTTGCTTGCTTCCTCTGTCAAGCCTACCTGGTACCTGCGCGTTATCCTTTTACTGGCCATGTTCTTATGGCCCTCTAAGTTAGCCACAGCCCTTCGTTCCCTGGCATGCAATGGCATACCCCATCTTGTCTCTGGGCTGTTCCTTCCTGGAAAGATCTTGGCCACTTGGCTTCAACAACCTATATGGCTGTCCGACCTCACTTTCCCCTCCTGGTGCTAACTATAACGTTAAGCTTACTGTTAAATCCTTACTGATATCCTGCGCAAAATCTATCCTTAGCTTTACCCTTAATGTTTATCCTGGCTTTAACAAAGACACGTCATTCTGTTTACATTTTCTGTCCGGAGTGCAGGCAATACAGGTGACAGGGGAGACGAACTGTGCCTGTTCGAGGAGGGGGGTACGAATTTGGATTGCCCTCTGATAAAAAAAAACAATGCTCACCTTAAACGAATCAGCGTACCGGCGTCCCGGCCTCAGGCAGCCCCCCTCAGATCGTTCAGGATTCGCCTCGACTGTCACTGTCTTGCTGCACCCCACTCCTGGTAGCAATTTGTCAAGAAACAACTCTTGGCTCTTAAAAGAAGTTCCACCAACAGCCTGAGAATGACGATCTTTATTAATACCAACTTATACAGATCCGGAGGAAGCGAACTTTCTACAGCACGACTTGCCCTCATGCCACGTTCAGCCCTTCCTAAAATGCATTGATTCACAGTTCACTTAAATAGGAACACGCTTATCAGAAAATCTCCGAGAGAACAAAGGAACTGGCGAGAGTTCCTCCCACCGTTATCCCTAGCCCCCACCGTTATCCGCTCTGTCATTCGGGGGAGTGCAGCACGCACCTTATCATTCGGACCAGATGTAGTTTCAAAGCTCTGAGGTGACAGAAAATGTAACTCACAGAGAGAAGAGTGCATGCTTGGCCCAGATAAGACCATTATTCAAAGGTTTATGTATACAATCCGAGCATTTTACATGAAGCTACACATTCCAAGCGCCTTCCATCCGCGGCTCGAGGCGCCGTCTGCGGACCGAATGGAGAGAGTTTATGACCGGGCTTATCTTGCATCGAGAGGGCACACGGAGGACGAGCCATCCGTCCAGCACGAAATGCATCGAGTACTTTCCCATTTATCCACAGCAAAGCGAAAACACCTTTATTTACTTATGAAAAACATTAAGCAACATTTTAAATCATAACATATTATTCGACCGACGTCTTATACAGAATTCTAAGCAATAACGAATCTACGACTTGACATATATATATATATATATATATATATATATATATATATATATACAGACTTGGCATTTAATATGGAAAAAAATTTTTGTGGGGGTGAACTTACTTTTCAAGATGTCTTAGAACCAAAAGTTCATTGGAATTATGTTGAAATTATTCTAGATTTTGTTAATGTGACCTTTAAAAGAAACAAAAACCACATTTGACATTTGGAAACAAATAAATTGGTCCTTGAAAGTGATGTAAACTGATATCGAACTCAATTCATGGACAGTACTGTGTTAAACTTCTGTACGTTTTCCAGAAGTATGTCTTTATTTTGCACATTAGCCCAAAAAAATTTAAACTAAAACAAAAGTTAAATTACGACTGGGATTACAGACAGTAAAATTACAGTTCAGTACTTCGTGTAACCCCCACGAGCATTCAGGAGAGCACGTACACGTTGAGGCATGCTGTTCATGAGATTTGCCAAGGTTTGGACAGGAATTGCTTGCCATGCAATGAAAATAGCCTGCTGCAATTCACGCACAGAGGTCGGCTGCTGGTCCAAGTGGTCGATTTGACGTGTTAATTCTGCCCACAAGTTCTCTATCGGATTCATATCCAGGGACATGGCAGGCCACTCCATATGCTCTGCACCACGGTCAGCAAGAAAGTGTTGGATCATGTGAACACGATGAGGCCATGCATTGTCATCTTGGAAGACAAAGTTTCCTCGAAAGGCTGCACAAGCAAATGGAAGCAATGTTTCTTCCAGAATGGCCCTGTACTTGAACTGGTTCAGGTTTCCATTCAGAACAACCAGGTCAGTTTTGCCCCCTGCATGAAAAGCAGCCCAAACGGTCACCCCACCACCTCCAGCTTCGACTCTTGGCACTATACAATCTTTGTTGTAGGCTTCACGCACTTGTCTGCGCACTCGGACGCTGCCACCATGACGATAGACCAGAAATCTAGACTCATCACTGAAGATCACGTGATTCCAGTGTCCTGGCTGCCATTGACGGTGCTCTCTGGCCCACTGCAATCGGCGCTGGCGGTGTTGTCTGGTCAGGCGTGGCTTTCTCAGGGGATGCCTGGCAGGATAGCCTGCTTGAACCAGTCGTTGGTTGACTAGCCTTCTGGATACAGGCACATTTGTCAGTTGCTGCCACTCAGCCCTAAGCCGATTAGCTGACTTGGTACGGCCGTTGCGGAATAACCGGTGCAGCTGGCGATCATCCTTCCTTGTGGTTCTGCGGGGACGTCCTGTCCTCGGTATTGGAGTAGGGACACCCCTCTGAGCATTTCGTTTCAGGATCTTTGACACCTGACCTTGAGTGATGCCATACTGCCGAGCAATAGCACGCTCTTTCATGCCGTAATTTCGTAAAGCCACCGCTCCATGACAAACAGCATTGTTGAGTTGACGGACCATCTCCAGAGGAAGCGGCAATAACCTTTGGAGACGTGCAGCAGTTGTTTTCCACTAATACAGAACGCAACAACCCTTGTATACCCGACTGTGAAGCCAATCGTCAAATGCACCTGTCCGTACATTTTGACACGCCACCTGTGATATAATCCTGTTGTTGACTTCTTGCTGCGACAGACAATCAGTGACATGGTTCTTTTAACAAATAAATCACCAAAGTGTAAAAGAAACTCACCAGATTGATATACTGAGTTAAGAAAGTAAACCCAAGTCAAGAAAAAGAAAATATTCCATATTAAATGACAAGTCTGTATATATTCGGGAGATTCAATCAGACGCGGACATAGCTTCAGGACGTCGATCTTTAATTTCCGACAAGCTCTCGACCAACAAAGGTCTTCTTCTTAGTCGTCCCCATGTTCAACGGAAGTCCGTTGAACTTGGTGACAACTAAGAAGAAGACCTTTGTTGGTCGAAAGCTTGTCGGAAATTAAAGATCGACGTCCTGAAGCTACGTCCGCATCTGATTGAATCTCCGGATTATTTATTTAATGCAAATGAGATGCCCTGCTCGTACTGTGGAGTTTCTACTATTTCTCACAGTTATATATATATCTTGTTACAGATCTCAAAGTCGGCCTTCGCCCCTTACCAAGGGGGGGGGGGGGGTTAGCCCCTTGTCTGTCACTGACCGCCGTGAGTCCTCGAAGCTACAACGTCCTTCCCAGACCGACGGTAGGTAGGGTTTGTTAGGCCTAGGGGTTCGCTACGTACCTAATTACCACCGCCAGCCGGGAACGAGGGAATAACTTCTGCTCGAACCACGGTTCTAGATGTTATTTGCCGAGCGGGTTAGCAGTCCGAAGTTCGAGCCATTAGCAAAGACTAAACCCGATTCATATGCGTTGGCCGAAATCGTGCCACAGGTACTCAATGGGGGAAATCACAAAGACGATCGGATGTGAAAGAGGAAACCAAAGTAAGGAAAGAACACAGGTTTATTTCTATCTATAAGAGGAAATGAAAGAAGGGCATTTACACAAGAAATGGAAGGAGCAGGACACAGAGCAAATCCTTAAAACAAGCTTAACTTATACCCCAGACAACACAGAGGACAGACGATGAGCAGACTCACACGAATGGGGAACTTGAAGGCAGGAACGAATGGCTGGAAGGAGGGGAAGGTTCAGCTGGATGCAGGGCTGGAGCTTGATCCCGCACGGGACGTTGGGGCTGGAGGTGGGCGGCCACCGACTCCACCACAATCTGGTTCACGCGTAGCAGCACGTCAAAGTTGCGCGTCAAAGCTGCGTGCACGCAGGGGCTGGTTGAACAGCGTCGTCTCTCTCGGCAGAACCGCAAGCCTGACTTGGTTCAGCGCACCTCCCTTAGAATGTTTAACGAACGTTAGAAACGTTTCTGAACCTCTCCACAGGACTCCTCCACTCCTCAAACCTCCAAACCTCCAGCTCAACTCAACTCCTCCTCAACTGAGGTGGGGGCTCTGCGCGACGGGTTATATATCCACGCCCATGGAACCTTCACGAACCTCCTCAATCGTTCTCTCTCCGCCCTCTCAGGCCAAACCCCTCATTCTTGGTTGGTTGATCGGGGCTGGCTCACTCCTCCTCCTGATGACGAGGTGGGGCCACACCCGTCTTCCCCGAGTTGACCGCGTGCGTAATGGAGGGCGAATGCAGTTGGCAATACAGTTGGCAATGGAGGTTTTGGGCAATTGAAAGGGGATCTATCGTATTTGATTTGGTGCAGCGCAAGGTCAACAAGTGGAAAACGGAGCCTTATACTGATACACAGACTAAAGAAATAACTATAGAGAGGTTCTATGATTGGCTACGTGCTTGTACATGCACTAACTAAGGTGCAACAATTAACAGCCAATTAAGGGGAAATGTACACGGGGGGTTATTAGGGATTTTAATACTAAATTTGATAAAGTGAAGGTTCTAAAAACCGCAACACAGCACCCTCATTCCTCACGGCACTGACTCGGGCCGACAAAACTTTAACTTAGTGTGACACGCAGGTGTAATTCCCTCTCCAATTAAGCTGACCCTGAGTGCGACAATTTTAAAACACAAATAAATATGTCCCGCTGTTGCGCTGCACCCTGCCTAAAAGATTCACACCCACAGAATAACCGAATTGCAGAATGATTTTCAAACTACACATTTACGGTGGGGAGCATTATTTACAAGTTAGACTATTTCATTATTTACAAAACGCAACATAGGACCTGTCATTTTCCCTTCAGGAGACACAAAAAGAAAATCCTGTGGGAGGGAGGAGACAGCATTCACTGCATCGACGCACCAGCACCAATAAACACCAAAGCACCATAAAGCACCATAAATCACCATCCGGTGCACAGTCATCACATTGGTTATTAATAACGATGACGTCTTCTCAGCTGGGCCGATGTTCTTGACTGCTGGGCCGATGTTCTTGATGTTCTTTGCTTGCGGCCTATTTCAAAATAAAAAGAGCACACAACGCGTCCGCTTTTCTCTTAATTATGGCCAGCAGGGGCCAACTATGGGTGGTTCACCTGTGGGCTTGGTGCCACCTCACCGAGGTCTGCAAGCAAGATCTCCCTTGGGCCATTGTGGCCGGTCCCAGCAGAGGGGCTAGGCTCCAACACGTGGGGGTCCATCAGTGGTGCTTGGCCACAGTACCGTGGTCCATATTGTGGTGCTTGGCCGCAAAACGGCGGTCCATAAAGTGGTGCATCGATGCAAGCAGCTGGTTGCGGGGATCCGGGCACACAGAAGCGGCCTCCCGCACGCCCCCCTCAGTGCCCAGAGAGCACGATCCATGGGTCAGGGAAGGAAGACAGAGATGGCAGCGTTAGCGAGGGCAAGGGCGCAAGGGTACACATCAAACAAGGCAATGCAGAACGAGGTGCGCACAGAGAGCGAAGTGAGAAACTCGTCCCTACCGTACGTCACCCCCCCTGTCACCTACTCCACCCTTGCCCTTACCCATATTTACAACAATTTACAATTCGGCTCTAGCGTCACGTCTTCCCCATATCTCCCCTAATTCAAATTCGTACCAATCCCAATGTCTAACCAAATTTGCCATCACCAATTCATCATCAATCCTCATAAGGAGGGAGAGATGGAACATCAAGCACAATGTCACACCCACGTCATGATGCGTCTCACAATCCAAAACATTTGCACAAAAATAAAACAACAAACCATGGCACGGTGTGGAGCATGGTCGTCACCTCAGGTGAGTGGATGCAGATTGTGCGAGGAGATTTCAATCCTAACTACTTCCTAAATGACATTAACACACTTTACACTACCCGGGGTCTTTCCCTGCCAATCCATTGGCTATCTTGCTCTATGCGGTTCTAAAAACCAATTCCCATTGACCAAACTGTGGTGCTCATCAATTTGGGGTCTCACTCCCCCGATTCAACTCCCTGTGCCTTCGCACAATTTCAGGACTGGGTCATGAAACTGGACTGGCTCCCCTAACAGGTCTACTTACCTGTGCGCCTCCGCCACTGAAGTAGCCACCCGAGCTTACCTAGCTCCTCACCCTACCGATCTACCTGGGGAAGGCCCTCCCTGGTGCTTACCCCCTCGGTGCCCTCTCTGGCACTGGGCTACCCGGGTCCTTCCTCTGGATCCTCGGGCCCCATTGAACTCTACCGGCTCCCAGAGCCCAACTGCGGCCTCACCTGGCCGACATCCTAACAGTGGCAGAGTGCTCAACCAACCATCCCTCCTACAGGCCACACGCCCAGCCATTTCCACGTCACTAATGCACCCATCCAAACACCATTCTTCCACACGCACCACAGATGCCAATATCCAACCACAATTTACCTATACCCTCTACCTAACTCTTAAACTACCCTCCCCGGGTATTCGTGATAGGGGTCCATCCTCCCCATACCCTCCCTTCGCACCAACCACTCCACTCCACATTTTCCACCATACTCACTCCACACCATCCATTCCACACTCCATGTATTCCATACCATTTATTCAACCATTCTCCATACACCTGTTCACTCACTTGCACACCTGTGCTCACACACCTGGTGCTTCCTGCACCCTCCTTCCTCCCAAGCTTCTTCATTCACTCAATACAATGCACAATCACAATTATTCCTCATACACTGCTCCATGCACTTCCACGCTCAATACAACTCACAATCACCTAACACTTTTCA
Organism: Myxine glutinosa; assembly: GCF_964187855.1. NCBI lineage: Eukaryota > Metazoa > Chordata > Myxini > Myxiniformes > Myxinidae > Myxine > Myxine glutinosa. Next base: position 64,843,449 of record NC_136273.1, on the reverse strand, counting down.
CAATACACTTCCAACTCTCCAAACCATTGCCTCAGGCACGCAAATTCTCCCATGCTCATACACACATCTCTCCCGAGCATTGCCCCTCAATTCCTCATTTGCTCAACATGCTCACCCGCAAAAACTTCCATACCAATTCCTCATTCAATAAACCACAAACACACGGCATCATCTGATCTAACTACTCCCTTCTAAAACTCGCACTTCCCAGTCGCCCCTTATATTATCACGCTCCCTCGTCGTTATAATCCAACTAATCTGCTGCCGTCCCCTACTACAGGTATCATGTCGCTACTGAACTCTCATGTCACCTATTGTCATTTCTCTAGATCCCTATACATTATCCAAACCCTCCCTCGGCGAGCTTACACTGCCAAAACCCCATAACTGGTGCTCATGTGCCCGGGTGCGAGGGATGGCAGAGTTGCCATCCCACCACATCGGGCATCTCCCATTATCAATTTTGCCCATCAAATTCCAATTCTTGCCAATCCAAAATTTGCCAATCATCTGCCAATCAAATTTTTGCTCATCAATTTTTGCCAATCACCAATTTCCTATCCCTACCAAATGTCCATTAACTTGAGCCTCGGTACGTCGTTACATTCGCAAAGCTCGGCTTCGCCAAGCTGAGCAATGAATGCGGGTGGTTTGTCTACCGCGGTGGGATCCGTCCGGCACTCGGTTCAGGGAAGGAGGTTTGCTCGGGCCGAGATCCCAAGGTCCACCTCGGCGCGGAGCCTTCCGGTCTCCTGCCCGATGGCCCGATCTTGCCCGGCCGGAACGCCGCAACCACAAGGGATCACCGTGCCGAGCCTTCCTATCTGCCCTCGAACCGGGCCGCCCGCTTAGCAGACCTGCCCTCGAACCGGGCCGCCCGCTCCGCTTAGCAGAGCGCGGATGCGACCGTGCAGAGTGAGGCCCGGCGCGGATCGTGCACGGCGGTTCTTTTGAAACCGCCGTGGTTACGATCCCTGCCGGTTCCCGCAGTACCCAAAGCCCGGCACGGACCGATGACTCGCGTCGGCTAACCGTCGGTCTAACCACTGCTCCGTTTAACACCGATGCTTCACTTGCATGCTCACACCATGCGTTCCGTTCCTTAGTCACACATCCAGGTGTCTCCATACACGTCGTTATTGTACTTCCTCTTACACACCACCCAGGTACACTCATTCTGCTCACCGACTTTGCCACACACCTGACCACCGCACACCTTGGCACACACTCGTCGTTCGCACACCTCATCAACACACCTCTTCGCGCCCACTCCTCGGTCACATCCTCTGTGACAACCATGGGTGTGCACTCTTCTGCACACCCAATCACGCACTTCAATGTGCCCTCTCACACCACCACCAACTCAGGTGTACATTCCTGCACGCGCTCAACCATTCCAGGTGTGCATTCTTTCCTTCCAGGTGTGCATCCCTTCTCTCCTGCCACAACCAACCCGTACGCCATGTCACTCTCAACACCACACTCAGTCGTGCATTCCTTCTCACTCTCGACAGCACACTCACGCCTCGGCGCATACTCTTGCTCACCAATACACACCTCCGTTCCACACCTTTCTCACGCACCTTCTTGCGCACTCTCTTCCGGTACATACTCCGTACCACTCATGGGGTGCATTCTTGCACACACCCGATCACCGCCGCACACCCTGGCTCACAAATACCTTCCGCACTCCCCATAGTCGGACATCCTTGCACACCTCCTCTTTCCACACACTCTGCACCTGTCGCACACCTTACCAGCGGCCTCTCACGAACGCCCGGGTCTAAACCAACACCCAAGCCCACTGAATCTCCCCTCCCACCACATATATTTCCGATCATATCGCCACTCACCTCGGCACCTCGTCTTCGCTCCTACTCCGCCACCTGCAAACTCTTTATTTGGTCAGTAAGCACTTAATCACGATTTGAGCACAGACCTTGTACATAATCCATCACTTCCTCCTTTATCTCCCTCTGAGTTTCCCTCCGTCTCTTCTTAATTTCACTCACCCCTCTTCCACTTCCTCTAATTTTTGCTTTACCTCCTTTATTTCCCGGTGCGCCTCCTCAATTTCTTCCTCTAAGGCCACCTTGGTCGTCTCTATGTGCGTTCTTACTTCCCATTGCCTCTGTTGACCCGATTCATTTTGTCTCCATTGCCTCTGTTACCTCGTCCAACCTCTTTGTCAACCCCTCGTGTACCATCTGACATTCCCTCTTCGTCGCTATAAGTTCCTTTTTTATTTCTTTCTGTGTCGCCTTCAACCCCCCGATTACCGCCGTATTCTTCTCCACTTGCTCCCCTAATTCCTTTTGTCCCACCGTCAGCTGTTCTACTCCCCGTGTCAGGTCTTCTATGCCCCCCTGTAACATAGCCGTACTATTTATCACCTCTTTCTCCATATGCTCCTCACCCCGCTTCACCTCTTCGCGTACCCCCGTGACCTCTTCACCCACACCTCGCCTTATCTCCTCCCCCATCTCTCCCATCTCTTTGGTAGATGCCGCCCTCATCTGTTCCAAATCATTCCTCTGGGCATCCAATTTGGTTTCCAACCCGATTTTCACCTCCTCTATCTGGTTCCCCATTTGTTTAATTTCCCGGGTGGATTGCTCCCCTATTTCCCTCAATTTGCCTTCCATGGTGTTTTCTAACCCCCATAACCCATTCTTCACCCCTTCCATTTGGTTCTCCTGGGTGGCCATTCTATTTTCCAACTCCGTTAACCCATCCTTCATTTCCCCAATTTGATTACCCACGTCCTCCAGTGGGCCCCCCAATTTACCTTCTAGCCCTTCCAACCTGTTGTCTAACCCCTCAAATTTGTTGTCTAAACCCTCAAATTTATTGTCTAAACCCTCAAATTTGGCTTCTAGCCCCCCGATTTGATTTCCCATGTCATTTCTCAATTCCCCGATTTGATTTTCTAATCCCCCAATTTGATTGCCCAATTGCTCACCCTGAGCCCTCATCTCGTCCTTCTGGTTGTCTAACTTGGCCATTATCTGCATCATAAATACTCGCATGCACTCCGGCATCTCGGACTCGGCTGCCGCGACTACGTGCGAGGCGCCGCCACCTCGTGCACCTGAAATCTCGTGCGCGAGGCCGCCATCTTGGGCGCCTGAAACCTCCGCTACCCAATGCGTATTGCGCTCCTCCTCTCTCTCTCCCATCTCCTCCCTGGGTCCTGGGTCGACTCTACCCCCTCTTCTAGCTCCCCTACCGGCATCCGGTCGCCTTGATTATCCATGGCACGATTTTAAAATTTAGCTGTTTTAATAAAATTTCGGCCACTCGTAATTTTGAGTGCATTAAGCGCACTTCAGGTCCAAATCTCACTCCCCGACACCAATTGTTACAGATCTCAACGTCGGCCTTCGCCCCTTACCAAGGGGGGGTTAGCCCCTTGTCTGTCACTGACCGACGTGAATCCTCGAAGCTACAACGTCCTTCCCGGACCGACGGTAGGTAGGGTTTGTTAGGCCTAGGGGTTCGCTACGTACCTAATTACCACCGCCAGCCGGGAACGAGGGAATAACTTCTGCTCGAACCACGGTTCTAGATGTTATTTGCCGAGCGGGTTAGCAGTCCGAAGTTCGAGCCATTAGCAAAGACTAAACCCGATTCATATGCGTTGGCCGAAATCGTGCCACAGGTACTCAATGGGGGAAATCACAAAGACGATCAGATGTGAAAGAGGAAACCAAAGTAAGGAAAGAACACAGGTTTATTTCTATCTATAAGAGGAAATGAAAGAAGGGCATTTATACAAGAAATGGAAGGAGCAGGACACAGAGCAAATCCTTAAAACAAGCTTAACTTATACCCCAGACAACACAGAGGACAGACGACGAGCAGACTCACACGAATGGGGAACTTGAAGGCAGGAACGAATGGCTGGAAGGAGGGGAAGGTTCAGCTGGACGCAGGGCTGGAGCTTGATCCCGCACGGGACGTCAGGGCTGGAAGTGGGCGGCCACCAACTCCACCCCAATCTGGTTCATGCATAGCAGCGCATCAAAGCTGCGCATCAAAGTTGCGCGTCAAAGCTGCGTGGGCGCAGGGGCTGGTTGAACAGCGTCGTCTCTCTCGGCAGAACCGCAAGCCTGACTTGGTTCAGCGCACCTCCCTTAGAACGTTTAACGAACGTTAGAAACATTTCCGAACCTCTCCACAGGACTTCTCCACTCCTCAAACCTCCAAACCTCCAGCTCAACTCAACTCCTCCTCAACTGAGGTGGGGGCTCTGCGCGACGGGTTATATATCCACGCCCATGGAACTTTGACGAACCTCCTTGATCGTTCTCTCTCCGCCCTCTCAGGCCAAACCCCTCATTCTTGGTTGGTTGATCGGGGCTGGCTCACTCCTCCTCCTGATGATGAGGTGGGGCCACACCCTTCTTCCCCGAGTTGACCGCGTGCGTAATGAAGGGCGAATGCAGTTGGGAATACAGTTGGCAATGGAGGTTTTGGGCAATTGAAAGGGGATCTATCTTATTTGATTTGGTGCAGCGCAAGGTCAACTAGTGGAAAACAGAGCATTATACTGATACACAGACTAAAGAATTAACTATAGAGAGGTTCTATGATTGGCTACGTGCTTGTACATGCACTAACTAAGGTGCAACAATTAACAGCCAATTAAGGGGAAATGTACACGGGGGGTTATTAGGGATTTTAATACTAAATTTGATAAAGTGAAGGTTCTAAAAACCGCAACAATATATATATATATATATATATATATATATATATATATATATATATATATATATATATATATATATATATATATATATATATATTGTTACGGACGCGGTTTAGATGTTATTTTGACCGAGCGGTTGGTATGACCGCGACCGAACAGTTATTCCCCGACTAGACCCCGATTCCACCCAGACGTTGACCAAATCGCGCTATGCTAAATCAATGATGGAAAGGACACAACGACTGGGATAGATGAAACGACGCAAGGGGTACAGTTCTCAAGACCTCCGGAGGAGGGTATAATTACAGTGGTGGAGAAAAGGGGGTAGATTACACGGTAGTGAGGTAAAGACACAGAAGAGATAGGCACTTAAATACCGTCTTATCTTAACCCAGACAGACCACAGACAAACGGAACAAGGCTGACTTACACAGGGATTGATGGCAGGAAGGGACAGGTAGTCAATAGCACAAGGTGCACCTTGGCTCGGGGACAGGATAAAGCACGGTCCAGTCCAGAGATGCGGGGAGGCCTCACAGCGCTCGGAGGGTACGTCTTGCTTGCTCCAAGCTCAGCGAGCATCTGACGTCACCTCCCTCTTCCTGCGCATGCTCAGCGGGGAGTGACACGCCCTCGGCTGGTTGGCTCCGCCCCAGATGGGACCGGTCAGCCGCTTCCATTGGGTGTGGGGGTTACCGGGCTCCGCCCTTGACGAGGAGCTGACAGGGAGCCCCTATTTGGTAACCCCGTCGAGCACATGTTCGATGGCGGCTCGTTGGGAAGGCCTCATGCCCTCCCAACACCCCCTACCAACCAAGCCGGAGTGAGGACGCGCACTCCCTGTGCACGCTGCCGCCGTTGCTGTTGTTGTTGTTGTTGTTGCTGAACCGTGAGGAAGAGCTGCGGGGAGGTATTGGGAGGTCCTAAACTTCCTAACGGTGCCATACAATCACATTCTGGTGCAACGAAGGGTCAGAATTAATGGAAACGAGTCCTTAACTGACATAGACTAAGAATAACTAGCAAGATGTCCTATAGTTGTCTTACATGAGATGCGGTGAACCTGGGCACGACATTTAATGGGGGAAATAGGGGGAGGTCGGGTCTACAGAGTGTTGTTTACAGAAAATGGGACTAGGGAATGGGGGATCGGGGATAGTTGGGAAGTATTGAGGAAATAGGGGAATATTTACAAGCGGATATGGATGGATGCAAATCCAATATCCGCAACATTGCACCCTTCTCTACCTCGGGGCGTCCCGACCCGATAAATTTTTACCTACTTTAGTGTGGCACACAGATGTAGTTCCCTCTACTATTAACTCAACCCTGAGTGCGACAGTTTTACAGATGTTCACAAATGAGTAAATATGTCCCCCTGCGACGTTGCACCCTTCTCCTAACAGAAACACACCCACAGGATAACCGAATCGCGGAAAGCATCCTCAAACTAAACATACAGCCGGTAGGGAGCATTATTTACAGTTGACACTACTTTTATTTACAAAACTAACCCAGGACCTGCGATTGTTCTTTCTGGGGGGAGACAGTCTGGTCTGCATCGACGCACCATGAAAACACCCAAAACGCACCAATACATTCTCAAGCACCAATCAGTGCAGTCACCACTGTTCATCAATAAAATAAAACCAACAAACCCAAACCCTGCAGGTGTCTCTTGCTCTTCGGCTCCCTCTGCTGGCTATTACTTTCTTCCAGATGTTGTCGTTTCCTTTCATTTTCTTACTGGCAGCCTATTTGAGCATAAAATGAAATGCACCCAACGTGTCCATTTTTATTTATTTATGGCCCACAGGGCCGACGAGTGTGGTTCACCTGTGGGGCATCGGTGCCCTGTGGCCAAGGTCCGCCAGCAAGATTTCGGGCCCTCATGGCCGGTTCCAGCAGAGGGGCCATGCCCCAACCCATGGGGTCCATAAGTGGTGCTCGGCCACAGACATGTGGTCCATAATGTGGTGCATCGATGCCGACAGCTGGTTCTGAGAGTTCCGGGCGCACAATGGCCGACTCACGCACGCTCCCCTCAGCGCCCAATGGCGCACAGGTCATGTGGGAGACAAAAGAGACAAATGAGCGAGGGGTAAGGTCACAAGGGTACACATCAATAAGGCAATGCAAGGCGAAATGCGTACGGAGAGCAAAATGAGAAAGCTCGTCCCTACCGTATGTCACCCTCCCCTGTCACCTACACTACCCTTGCCCTTACCCCATATTTACAAAATCTACACATTTACAAATTCGTCGCTAATGTCTCGTCTCCCCATATTTCTCCAATACCAAATTCGTCACCACAATCCCTCTACTTCAAAATTTGCCATCACCCAATTCATCATCAATCCTCATAAGGAGGAAGATATGGAACATCAAGCACAATGTCACACCCACGTCATGATGCGTCTCACATTCCAAACATCTGCACAATAAAATAACAAAACATGGCATGGTGTGGAGGTACGTCATCTCAGGTGAGTGGATGCAGATGGTGCGAGGAGACTTCAATCCTAACTATCCTCTAAATGACTTTAACACACTTTACACTACCCGGGGTCTTTCCCTGCCAATCCATTGGCCAGCTTACACTATGGGTTCTAAAAACCAATTCCCATTGACCAAACTGTGGTGCTCATCAATTTGGGGTCTCACTCCCCCGATTCATCTCCCGGTGCCCTTGCACAATTTCTGGGCTGTGACGTGTAGCTCTCCCAGCAGGTCTACCCACCTGCACACCTCCACCACTGCAGTTGCCACCCGAGCTTACCTGCTCCTTAACCTAACCTATCTACTGGGGAAGGCCCCTCCTGGCTCTGTCACCCCACTCGGTGCCCTCTGGCACTGGGCTACCCGGGTCCGTCCTCCGGAACCTCGGGCCCCATCCACAACTACCGGCTCCCAGAGCCCACCTGCGGCCTCACCTGGCCGACATCCTCACAGTGGTGGAGTGCCCAAACCAACTACTCACACTAACAGGCGACACGCCCAGCCATTTCCACAACACTAATGCACCCATCCAAATACCATTCTGTCACCCGCACCACAGATGCCAATATCCAACCACAATTTACCTATACCCTCTACCTAACACTTACACTACCCGCCCCGGGTATTCGTGATGGGGGTCTACTCTTCCCCCATTCACACCTTCGCACCACCCACTCCACTCCATCGTTTCCACCATACTCACTCCACGACCATCGATTCCAATACTCCACTTATTCCACACTCCATGTCTTCCACACAACCATTTATTCCATTCACCTGTTGGTGCACACCAGTGCACTCACACCTGGTGCCACCGGCACCCTTCTCTCCCCCAAGCGCATTCGCGCTGATCCACAACAATCACTACTCATACACTGCTCCACACACCTGTCCAGTTCTCACACAGCATCATCTCATCTAACTACTCCCCTCTGAAACTTGCGCTTCCCAGTCGTCCCTTTAAACTATTGCGCTCCCTCGTCATTATCATCCACATTAATCTACCTGCGTCCCCACTGCAGGTATCCTTGTCACTAACTAACCTTAACGTTGCCTAATGTCATCTTCTAGGGCCCTACACACAATATCCTAACCCACCCGGGCTAGTTTTCACTGCCATACACCCCATAATCTAGTGCTCCTTTGCCCCCTCTCGCCGTGAGGGATGGTGGATTGCCCATCCCACCACATCGGGGAGGTCCCACTATCAATTTTGCTCGTCCAAATTCCAACCAATTCAAAAATTTTCCATTTACTGCCAATTCTACCCACTATGATAAATTTCGTATCAAATCACTACCATCATCATCACAGTCCGCTATATCCTAGCCTCGGTGCGTCATGACATCATTAAACTCGGTTCTTAAAGCCGAGCAATGAATTTGGGTGGTTTGGTCGCCTGCAGGTTGAATCCGTCCGGCTTTCGGTTCAAGGGAGGTGGTTTGGTTGGGCCGAGGTTCCACGCACCATCTCGGCGCGGCACCTTGCGGTCCCGGGCCCGATGGCTCAATCTCCCCCGGTCGGAACCCCGTCCCCATGAGGGGGCACCGTTCCGCTTCCTCCCACTCTCCCTTGAACCATACCGGTCGCCTCGCCCGCCAAGGCCCGGACTCGACCGTGCAGGGCGGGGCCAAGCCCGAATCGGCAACGACGCTTCGAAGAGAAACGACGCAGCTTCGATCCGCGCCGGGCCCTGCATCCAACAAAGCACGCCACGCCCCGAGCGCTCGCATCGGCTATCCGTCGCCCTAACCGCTAACCCGGTTACCGTCGATGCTTCACCTGCATGCTCACATGCATACGCTACCCCTTTCACCCTCACCAAATCCGGCGTTCCAACGCCGTCCATACATTCCACCAACGCACTCCCTGTTACAAACCACACCGCTCGCGCACACTCTTGCGCACACTCGCTGCTCGCACACCTCGGTCCACACCTCTCCTCCGTTACGTCCTCCGTAACACTCACCATGGGCGTGCACTCTGGCATCCACCCACTAACGCGTTCACATGGGCTCTCCCACACTCGCGCTACCACCAATTCAGGTGTGCTTTCTCGCACACGTTCCACCACAACCTTACTCTCCGTGTCACACTCACCCTCGCACGTACACTCCGTACACCCCGACGTGCATTCTCGCTCGCACTCGGTTTCACTCCCACACGTTATAACACACCCACTCGCCGACGCACACTTTTTCCTCACACGCATGCCATTTTTACTCACACGGGACCCTTCACCAACGCCCGGGTGCCATATCGATCCCAATCGCACGACAATTCTTTTGTCACTAAACATCCTTTTACAAAATCTCCCAGCACCATACACAGCACGTCTCACCTTCGGGGTTCTTCTTCCTCCCTGCACCAAAACCTGCAAACTTCCATTCGGGTTAAGCGCAGCATCGTGATGTGAGCAGGGACTTTGCACATATTCCATCTTTTCCTCCCGCCGCGAGTGGTTTTCTAAGTCCCCGGTCTCTTCAATTTCAATTCCCACTTCCACTTTTTCTTTACTCACCTCGACGACCGTTGGCTTTAATAAAATTCCCTCTACCTCATCAGTCGCCGGCTTTTCCAAACCCCGTGTCGCGATTTCTACCCCGGTCCGGTTACCCGTGCTTTCCTCCACTTCGCTCAACCAGCGCTTCTCGACCCGCGTTACCTCCTCGTGCACCCTTGGGACCCTTTCGCCCACCATGCGATCCATGGTCTCCCCATATTTTTGCATGCGGTCACCCATTCTGTTGGTTATTGCTTCAATTTGGTTTCCCAATCCGTTCGTTATTGCTTCCATTTTATTACTCAATTTCTCCCCCTCTATTCTCAGCATCTCGGTGAATTGCGCCATGAAGTCCCCCACATCAAAGCCCGCTGCTACGGTCACGGGCGCGGCAAAATTTGGTGCCGCTGTAACCACGTGCGCGAGAGCGCCATTTTGTGCACCTGATACCCCCTCAACCACACCTTCTTTACTCTCCTCCACCATTTTCCCCACTTCTTCCCTGGGGTCCTGGGTCGATTCTACCCCACTCTCCTCTACCGGAACCCAGCCATCTTGATCTGCCATAGCGCGACTTTCAAAATTCGGGTTTTTTGTAAAACAAAATCAAATTTCGGTGTCTTTATAATTTTGACCAAATTTTTTTCCTAGATGTTTTTTTTTTTTAATTTGGTTCGGGCCTAGAATCTCACTCCTCGACACCAATTGTTACGGACGCGGTTTAGATGTTATTTTGACCGAGCGGTTGGTATGACCGCGACCGAACAGTTATTCCCCGACTAGACCCCGATTCCACCCAGACGTTGACCAAATCGCGCTATGCTAAATCAATGATGGAAAGGACACAACGACTGGGATAGATGAAACGACGCAAGGGGTACAGTTCTCAAGACCTCCGGAGGAGGGTATAATTACAGTGGTGGAGAAAAGGGGGTAGATTACACGGTAGTGAGGTAAAGACACAGAAGAGATAGGCACTTAAATACCGTCTTATCTTAACCCAGACAGACCACAGACAAACGGAACAAGGCTGACTTACACAGGGATTGATGGCAGGAAGGGACAGGTAGTCGATAGCACAAGGTGCACCTTGGCTCGGGGACAAGATAAAGCACGGTCCAATCCAGAGATGCGGGGAGGCCTCACAGCACTCGGAGGGTACGTCTTGCTTGCTCCAAGCTCAGCGCGCATCTGACGTCACCTCCCTCTTCCTGCGTATGCTCAGCGGGGAGTGACACGCCCTTGGCTGGTTGGCTCCGCCCCAGTTGGGACCTGTCCGCCGCTTCCATTGGGTGCGGGGGTTACCGGGCTCCGCCCTTGACGAGGAGCTGACAGGGAGCCCCTATTTGGTAACCCCATCGAGCACATGTTCGATGGCGGCTCGTTGGGAAGGCCTCATGCCCTCCCAAAACCCCCCTACCAACCAAGCCGGAGTGAGGACACGCACTCCCTGTGCACGCCGCCGCCGTTGCTGTTGTTGTTGTTGTTGCTGAACCATGAGGAAGAGCTGCGGGGAGGTATTGGGAGGTCCTAAACTTCCTAACGGTGCCATACAATCACATTCTGGTGCAACGAAGGGTCAGAATTAATGGAAACGAGTCCTTAACTGACATAGACTAAGAATAACTAGCAAGATGTCCTATAGTTGTCTTACATGAGATGCGGTGAACCTGGGCACGACATTTAATGGGGGAAATAGGGGGAGGTCGGGTCTACAGAGTGTTGTTTACAGAAAATGGGACTAGGGAATGGGGGATTGGGGATAGTTGGGAAGTATTGAGGAAATAGGGGAATATTTACAAGCGGATATGGATGGATGCAAATCCCATATCCGCAACAATATATATATATATATATATAATATATATATATATATATATATATATATATATATATATATATATATATATATATATATATATATATATATATATATATATATATATATATATATATATATATATATATATGTACGTTCCGGATTTTTCACACTAATGTCGTAATCTTTCGGTGAAACATAATGTATGAATGTTTCACATCATGTTGTCCCTTCTTTCTGGTGATGAAAAGTGAAACATTGACATGTGTAATGATTTCTTGTCTCCCGATAAACGAGTGACACGTGCTCTCATTTTGAAACCGTAAAATTTGAGGCGAAATATTGACTTGTGTATTCACCAAACGATTTATCGTGTTTAAAACAGAAACTTTTCAGGGTTAATCAATCGCAATTTTGTATATTTGTGGTTTTCAGTAAACTATTATTCCTACAGACATTATTATAATAGATTTTGGACCAATATTACAACCCTCATCTATCTATAATTCCAGCAATCTCTGTGTGTCTGTCTGTGTGTCTGTGTGTCTGTGACCGCTGTTTCTCGACAACCACGGGTCCGATATACTTGAAACTTGCCAGGTATATTGCTGGGGACCCGAGGATGTGCCTTTTCAAGGTTTGTAATTAATCGGACAAGTACCTACCGAGCTATGTCCAAAAAACGCTTCAACCAATCAGAGAGCAGCGAGCTATCACGTGTGCCGAACCGTTAATGCAATGCAAGCGTTAATGCGTTAATGCAAGGCTTTTCTTTTTTTCCCTCTTCTCTTTCTACTTTTCCTTGCGATTAAATTGCAAACAGCCAAAATACGTTGGCGCTAATTGAATAATTGGCCATTAACACTAAAATAATCGTAACTGCGATATGCCAACTTCCGGACAGTGCAGCCTTCCATGTTGTTGTTGTTTGCAGCAGCTGTTTGCAGCAAGGCAAGGCTTTTCTTTTTTTCCCTCTTCTCTTTCTACTTTTCCTTGCGATTAAATTGCAAAAAGCCAAAATACGTTGGCGATAATTGAATAAATGGGCATTAATAGATAGATAGATAGATATGCGATATGCGAACTTCCGGACAGTGTGCGCGTTACGAGCTGACCGCCATTACGGTACGTAATTCGATTTCTTATGCGCATTATTTCTCCCAATTCAGTCAGAGCGAAGGGCGGAAGCGAAGAGCGTTGTTATTTTTTGTTTACGGGCGTACGGGCGGGGTAGAGCGTACGGGTAGCGTTTTTTTTTTTTTTGGGCAAGGAACGGGCACCCACGTACGGGCAATGCCCTAGTATAAACAAATACGTATAAACTTTTTTATATGTTAAAACTTTTAATGGAATTTGTTTTCTTTTTTGTACATGGAGTCAAGGTTCGAGGAAGAGTAGGAACATTGAACGGATCAGGATGCAACAGAACAAAAGGAACAGTAGAAAGAAGGGGAAACACCAACAGCAGGGTGGAAGGACAAAACAGAGTGAGAGTTAGACAATCAATGGGTATGGGGATCGGGGGAAATAGGGGACAGGAAAGTATGCGTGGGTTGCACAAGATGGGCACATTAGGAAACTCGAAGGAAGAAAAAACTGGAAATTTGGAAGGAGATGGGCTTTATGGTTTTTTTTCATTGATTGACACATCCTTAAAAGGGGAACAACAGACCGATGTTAATGTTAAGATGTGATTACTGATTAGCGATGCGATAAAACGTCGGAATTATACAATTTTAGCATTTGTTTGTGTTTGAATGAGTGGGGAAAAAATTTCCCGACCGACGTCGAAATCAAATTGTAATGTCACCAGGGTGCAGACAAGAACGTTGCAGACATGAACGAGTGGTCGCATTGACTTGTAGGATGTAAAATAAATGAAATAGAGCAGTTGGGACATTTGTACCGACAAGTGCACAGCAGAACAACTTTTCCTACACGAGTGTACATGTTCGGGTTTGGAGTTTAGGAAATCGTAAGAAATTGATGGATTAAGCTCTGCGTCCACCAAATTTGGCATAAGTCATTAGTAGCCAGAGTCGGGTCTTAATCACCAGAAAAAACAGCAACGTCACTCGGTAGAGCGCACACCTCCACCAGGCTGAAAAGTCTATGTTTTGTATCACACAGATAGGTCCGATCTGGAATCGGACCTGAACCAAAATCGAACTTGTTCTTCTCACATAAAAAACCCATTTCCGAAGTTTAGTCATAACTAGTCCACAACTTTTTTTTTAACATGTTCTAAGCATAAGTTCTAAACATTAACATGTTCTATCGCAATTCGCTCGATCTCTAAATGATGAATAATCACTTAGAAAATTAAATAACTCTCGTATCTGAATCCATATTCATATCTTCACCAAAATCGAATTGATTCGTCCTTGTCCGACACCCAATCGGTTCACCAAGTTTCGTCCAAACCGTCCATAACTTCTTGAGATATCCTGCTAAATATCGGTTTAGCCCGATCACTCAATAGTGAAGAATCACTTTAAAAATTCTATCATCCAGATCTAGATTCGAATGTTCACCAGAATTTCATCAATTCTTCCTTGTTACTAACCCAACTCATTCACAAAGTTTTGTCATAATCTGTCCATAACTTTTTGAGATATCGTGCTATGTATCGTTTTTGGCCCAATCTCCAAATGGTGAAGAATCACTTAAAAAATTCTACTAGCTGGATTCGGATCCCGATATTCACAAAAATTGAATTGATTCTTTATTCTCACACACACACAACCTGTCCAAAAAGTTTCGTCCAAATCCATCCATAACTTTTTGAGATATCGTGCTATGTATCGTTTTTAGCCCCATCTCCCAATGGTGAAGAATCTCTTTAAAAATTCTAATTGCCGGATCCGGATCTGGATCTTCACCAAAATTGAACCAATTCTTCCTTGTCACACACACAACCGGTCCACCAAGTTTCGTCCAAATCCATCCACAACTTTTTGAGATATCCTTGTATGTATCGTTTTTGGCCCTATCTCCCAATGCTGAAGAACCACTGAAAGTATTCTAGTAGCCGGATCCGGATCTTCACCAAAATCTAATCATTTCGTCCTTGTCACATACGCTACATCTCTGCCAAATTTCGTCTGAATCTGTCTCCAACTTTTTCAGATATCTTGTTTACAGACAAACAGATAACCAGACAGACAGACAGGGGTGAAAACAATAACCTCCACCCACCTTTGGTGGTGGAGGTAAAAAAAAAAATCAGGTGACTTGGACTCGGAATGCCAAGTACTCGGACCCGGACTGCTGGACTCAGACTGTAGGACTCGGACTTTGACTCGGACAACTTGGACTCGGACCAGGTGGACTCTGGGGTTAAAGAGGTTAAAGGTCAAGGTCATACAACCTTAGGAGTACTAAACCACCATTTCGGTTTTTCTCCCTTTTTGCTGTCAATGTCTGAGCTGTAACTTGGAGCCGGCTGGGAATTTCTGAATGACATTTTTCTTCAATAATGGGAATATAAAGTATGCAGTGTTGACATAGTTATTTGTCCTTGACCTAATATTTAAGGTCATGGCCCAATTATAGACATTTTTACATTTTTAACCAAAACTCCACGATGGTTTGTTTGATCAGATCGAAATTGCCCTCACTAGATAGTGTAGACTGAGGTGCATTAGTACATCATACTCCTTCGTATGAGTTGAAGTATGTTGCTGAAGTATGGTCAAGGTAAAATGGAGGTGTGAAAAAAACACGCTTTTGGTTATCGCTGTATTTGGCCAATGCAGAATGTCAAATAACACTTGGACTGCCAAGATGTTCTTGCATCATGATATCTTGCATCATGCAGATGGACTGCCAAGATGTCTGTACCTTTGCAGGTACAACTGTGTACATGCAATGAAGTTGTGCACCTGATATTTGCTTTATTCCTCGTTTATTCAGGACTATGGGGTTGAGCAACTCTGAGAAACTGTATCGCGGGTTTCACGTGACCTCCTAACTAGGATTCGTGGGCCATAGCAACACAAGTCGCACTGGAGGCTCTAGGCCTGCATACTTTATTGAGAGCAAGATTTGCTTGATTGAGAGCAAGCCCCTCTGCATTTTCATCAAATAATCCCTATATCGTTGACTGCAGACATGGGGAATTTGCTCACAAATAGGCAAATCTGGTCAACACAATACAACTTCTAAACAGTTGCCAATCAGTACTTTACTAATATTACGCTTGGTGTGTCATTTCAGATGCCCACATGCCATCGTTTAATGAAGAGTAAGAGATTGGTGGTAGGTCCATGACATCCTCCAAAGGTATGAGCAGCACTGTGAGTATTACAGCTTGATGAAGGATCTCGAGCTGGCAAACCACCAAAGTTTCCGCATGTCAAAGGAGTAGTTCCGACACTTCAATCGCTCCTTCTCGTGCGCAACTTATCTAAGTAGGTGAGACCAAGCATACCTCCCAGGTAAGCAACTGTGCATGATGATTCGCTCGGTTTTCATTTGGGACCCCCCGCCATTCGGAAATTTGGATTACCACCTCCCACCATGCCCCGCACGATACCTGAGGCTTTCCTGCCACTCCTCTCTCTCAAACACATTTCGACTTTCTCTTTGCACTATTTCAACATTTGTCTCCTCTCTACTTCATCAGAGCTGCTTTGCACCAGTAGTGGGGCGGCTTAGCCCAAATATTCAAAAGAATTGTGCATTTTGTGATACAAGCACCAAATTTGGCACAAATGTACATTAATATGTTGCGAACATTTTCAGATATTGGGCCACTTGAAATTCCGTAATTATTTTTTTCAAATTTTTTCAAATTTCGTAATTTCAAATTTTTCGGGTGACACCGTCACAATTTCGGTCTTCGAGGCCGGCCGATAGGCAAAGTGTGACCGGAAGGGACGAGGTTCTCCTGACCACGTGGCCCTCGATCTGGGAAGCGAGAGGCGTTCCATTAGTGGACGCGCCCCTCACGCCCGACTTTTGGGCGGCCCCGGCAGGCCATTTGCTTTGACGTTCCGTGACAGGTCCCGCACCCCCACCTCCGGGCCGACCAGAAGCTTGTGCTGAGTACATCATACCTGAACAACTCAGTGAGGCAGAACACAGCAGTGCACACCAGGGTGACCCCTTCAGTGCATAAACCAATTAACCTGTCCACTGCAGGGCATATAGAAATGAAGTTATTTTCTTCATATAATAATAATATAAGTTCAGTTCTATATAACAATTTCTGTTATCACCACTACCACTACAACTACCACTACTACAAGCTTTGTCTGGAATTTTGTGGACTAACAGACAAACAGACATACAGACAAGCTGGGATCAAAACATTACCTCCTTCCACCATTGAGTGTAGAGGTAAACATCATGGAAATTATATCATGCCCTAGATTTAATTCATGCTTACCCGTGTTTGCTTCACTGGTTCACAAGGTCTTTTGCATACATGTAATTCAGACTCTCGTCTTCATTGCTGACCACACAATGTTCGCAACATATTAATGTACATTTGTGCCAAATTTGGTGCTTGTATCACAAAATGCACAACAGGTTTGCTATGCTGCTACACTACAGTTGTTGCGAAGCCAATCTCACTCTCGCACAGTCGACGAGGTCAAAAAGCATGAAGTGATGTTTTTCCACACACACCTGTAAGCTCCAGTGCTCAACAAGGCTGCGCTTCCATTTAAAGTGTTTTGCTTCGCAACTCGAGGAACCTGTCCTGCTTGTGGAATAACAGGGAAATGAATCCCTGACTTTTGGTTAATTTGCACGTTATCTTCTTTTCACATAAATTATTTTGTTGCCTCCAAGTAACTATTCAATGTGTTTCTTTAAAAACCTCCTTGTATGAACTGTTTGATTATATTAATTTGAAAGATCATGGGGTTTAAGGTGGTGAACAGCTGTTTTAAAGACCTGGAGGGAGGAGTGGGATTGAAGAGAGTGAGGGAGTTTGTTCCAGAGGCGAGAGAAAAGGGGAATGAAAGAGTGAAGGTGAGCAGAGAGTCTTGATTTCGGCAGTTTAACCATAAGAGGATTGCTGGCAGATCTTGTGCGACCTGCAGGAATATTTGGGGGACAGAGCACAGAGAGAGCTGGGGGAGCAAGGCCGGAGAGGAGTCGGTGGAAGACAAAGACCACCAACTTGCCTGCGGTGAGTGAGTTAGTGAAAGGCCCTCGGAGTTAGCTTCATCGCGGGAGATTCCAATGATTCTGAAAGCTTTGGTTTCGACAGCGTGAAGCCGAGCTAGGTGTGAGGCAGGTTTTAGTAGTTTATTTGTGTACTTTATTTACTTGGTTTACTTTTTTTTTGGCCAAGCAGTGTGGCTTAGAATGACCCAATTTTTTTTATTTTGTTTCGTTTCCAGAATGCTGAAACTTTTATGTGACGTTGAGAGGATGGTGTGCGCATTGGATGGGAATTGGGGTTGTGGTGGGAGAGGGTTACCTTTTCACTTGGTAAAAATGTCTTTCAACCATATAACCAAGAATGTAATTGACAGAAACTTAGAAGCTTTCATTTATGCTCCTAGCCAAGTTTCTCCACCTATAATTACCTTTCCAACAAATCCATGTTCATTGCATGAGAGTTATCCTACCTGCCAGGCACGGTGATACTCCAGGACAGTGCAAGCAGTTGGTGAGTCTTTTCGTTTGAACAACAGAACAAAGAATATCGGTGGAAACACTTTGGGAAATGGAATTTTTTGTGCAAACTTCATGCGAAACATAATAATTGCTCGACTTGTCATGATAACAATATCACCAGAACATAAGCACCAGAATCCTTTCCTGGCAAAGACGATAAAGGGTTTCCATCCAGCATCGAAAAGCATTTTGTGAGACTTCGTTTAAAGCTGCTTAAAGTCAGGAAAAAAAACCTTTGCGATTTCAACATGACAACTGAGAAATTCCCAGACTCAATTAAAGCCTGGGTGGAAGAAACACTCCATCGTTAAGAGGCCAAGTTTTCAAGCTGAGAATATCTGCCGTTCCTTTATAATGATGTAACACGTTCATCGTTAAACCTCCTTTGGACATTCTTATCTTCTTACTATTTATGCTGCAAGTCCATTGCCTCGCTCACATTGACTTTTAGTAGGGTCAATATACGAAAAAAACTCACCTAACCCCCAAAAAATGGATACAAAAGGTTTTTCAATGGATTCTGGTACCATTGGGCATGCTAAATAACATACTAAAAATATAGTAACATCTGACTTCCGGAAAGGGGTCATTTTCAAGATGGCGTCCAAGATGGCCGCCGGGAGCTTAAAATGGCCATATCTCAATTATTATTCAACCTAGAAAGGTGGTTTTGGTGTTTAACCCTAGGTTTTAGGGCCCAAGGAATCCAATTGAATCAATAAAATTACCATCAGTTAATTATTTATTGACAAGTCCAAGATGGCATCCCAAGGTGACATCCTGATCCACTACAATGGCTCTGTCGAATAGTAGTCAACCTAGAGAGATTTTTTCAGTGTGTATACTTAGGTTTAAGGCACCCAGGAAATCATCAAAATTACTTAAATAAGCACAAAGTAATCAGGTAATCCAGTAAGCCAGGTTTACCAGCCCATTAGGCATTTGTTGTCTTATACAGTTAGTCGCTATTCATCGTCATCCTCCGACTCCTCTGGAAGAAACTTGTTATGTGGATTGTCACATTCTTCAAGTTGGCACGGTCCACAGGCAGTAGTACATGGTAGTCCATATCGTCTACAAGAGCAGCGGAGTGTCTTGCAGGCAGTGGAGCAGTTACAATGAATGACCTTCAAGAGACTGTCTGGAGCAGCGTTCATTCTTGACATAAGTGGGACAAACTGATTATCCTGCAGGCTCCACCCCCATTTCACGGCATCCATACCCTCTTCTTTTGCCATCCACACCATGATCTGGTAGTACGCTCTACGACAGTGAAGTTTGGTAGCAGATTCAGTTGGGGGCAGACGTTCGGGTGTTACAAAAGACGAAGCAGAGACAACCTTCTTGCTGAAGGTGTTATATCGCATTGTTACAAGGGAATCTTTGCACTTGCCACCAAAGAGGATAGCCATTACTCGGCATCCAAGGTCATCGATCACCTCTGTGGTCTGGTTTGAGATGGTGAATGTGTTGGCACAAGACCGAAGGACAGGGTCTCCTTTTACAAGCTTCTGGAAAGCAGTCTTTTTGCCAACACCAAAAATCCGAGAAGTCGTGTCACAACCAGTCATGGCATGGATGAATATCAACTGAGAACACATGTCATGTCCGAGGATTTCTTTTAGACGGTTGATGTCATACACTTTAAAACTGCCATCAGCTTTGAACTTGTCTGATCTGAAATAAAGGCTCTTACTGTCTCCCTGCGCATAGTAAAGGAGTAAGACAAGGAGATCAGTATCTTCTCCAATCAGTGCAGTGGTGTGTAGAAGAGATGCCTCAACTGCAGCCTTTACTATGTCTACGTCAGCATCTCCAGGTGCATTGACCACAGTGCAATACCTTTTTCTCAGTTTATCACTTATCATCCCGATCAGTCTCTGTTTATTGATATCTCTTGACAGGACCTCCTCCTTCTTGCCTGAGAACTTTGTCTCAGCAGTGAAGCTGACAATGGGATGAATATTGTGTCCTCTTCTCTGATGCGTGTTGTCTTTATAGAGGGGTCAATATATGGTCGTATATATGGTCAATATACGATATGGACTACCATGTACTACTGCCTGTGGACCGTGCCAACTTGAAGAATGTGACAATCCACATAACAAGTTTCTTCCAGAGGAGTCGGAGGATGACGATGAATAGCGACTAACTGTATAAGACAACAAATGCCTAATGAGCTGGTAAACCTGGCTTACTGGATTACCTGATTACTTTGTGCTTATTTAAGTAATTTTGATGATTTCCTGGGTGCCTTAAACCTAGGTATACACACTGAAAAAATCTCTCTAGGTTGACTACTATTCGACAGAGCCATTTTAGTGGATCAGGATGTCTCCTTGGGATGCCATCTTGGACTTGTCAATACATAATTAACTGATGGTAATTTTATTGATTCAATTGGATTCCTTGGGCCCTAAAACCTAGGGTTAGACACCAAAACCACCTTTCTAGGTTGAATAATAATTGAGATATGGCCATTTTAAGCTCCCGGCGGCCATCTTGGACGCCATCTTGAAAATGACCCCTTTCCGGAAGTCAGATGTTACTAGATTTTTAGTATGTTATTTAGCATGCCCAATGATACCAGAATCCATTGAAAAACCTTTTGTATCAATTTTTTGGGGGTTCAACCATATATTGACCCCTCTATTTAGTTTGCGAAATGTTAACGTGTTTCACTTCACTTCACAGATAACAAATGATGGCTTACATGTGCACGTCATGTTTTTTTCAAGATCAGATCCAAGATGGCCGACTGGCGGCCATTTTGTTACTCAAACGCGACCCCAACCATTTCTCGACATGCATGGTCCGATTTTGTTCAAAATCCGCACAAAAACAATATATGAGGATAAATATGTAGAAGATTTTGTTTGTTGACAGCTGTTAACTCCATACAGCAAAATTACCAAAACACGGGGGAGGAGGAAGGGAAGGGGAGGGGATGCGGGGAGGTGGGCTATGACAATTTACGTCTTTTTCTTCTTGTTCTATTCAAAGTGACATTTATGACATTCCCCAGAAACATAGTTAAGACTATATATTGATCAGTACACTTCAATCATCTGGAGAAATAGCTTTGTATTCCTTGTCGAACTCCAATGAGGCCATTACAAAGGAAGAGTGAATGAGATTGGGTCAAATCATGAGAAATACCGAGCACAGTAACTGGGTAGATCATGGGATTATGTGAAACCCCCGGAGTAAGATCTTTCTTGAAAGCCTCCAATGAGCATTCATGTCGATGGATTTGCCATAAACATGCCGAGGATCATGCAGGAACTACGTGAGTTCTTAGAGACTCCCAGCAGCTCAAAACGAGCTCAACCCGCCAGGTAGCTCCATCAGCACATGATTAGAGTCCACACCAAATGTTTGCTTTGCACAATTGTTTGTCTTGATCTCAGCCCTTAAAACAGCATGACGTAGATTCTTCAATTTGTTGGATCGAGGCCTGATGCAAAACACACTATCCTACCTCTGACCTCCCACCTCCAATCCAAAACACACCATCCTACCTCTGACCTCCCACCTCCAATCCAAAACACACCATCCTACCTCTGACCTCCCACCTCCAATCCAAAACACGATCCTTCCTCTGACCTCCCACCTCCAATCCAAAACACACCATCCTACCTCTGACCTCCCACCTCCAATCCAAAACACACCATCCTACCTCTGACCTCCCACCTCCAATCCAAAACACGATCCTTCCTCTGACCTCCCACCTCCAATCCAAAACACACCATCCTACCTCTGACCTCCCACCTCCAATCCAAAACACGATCCTTCCTCTGACCTCCCACCTCCAATCCAAAACACGATCCTACCTCTGACCTCCCACCTCCAATCCAAAACACGATCCTTCCTCTGACCTCTCACCTCCAATCCAAAACACGATCCTACCTCCAACCTCCCACCTCCAATCCAAAACACACTATCCTTCCTCTAACCTCCCACCTCCAATCCAAAACACACTATCCTACCTCTGACCTCCCACCTCCAATCCAAAACACGATCCTACCTCCAACCTCCCACCTCCAATCCAAAACACACTATCCTTCCTCTAACCTCCCACCTCCAATCCAAAGCACGATCCTACCTCTGACCTCCCACCTCCAATCCAAAACACACTATCCTTCCTCTAACCTCCCACCTCCAATCCAAAACACACTATCCTTCCTCTAACCTCCCACCTCCAATCCAAAACACGATCCTACCTCTGACCTCCCACCTCCAATCCAAAACACACTATCCTTCCTCTAACCTCCCACCTCCAATCCAAAACACACCATCCTACCTCTGACCTCCCACCTCCAATCCAAAACACGATCCTACCTCCAACCTCCCACCTCCAATCCAAAACACACTATCCTTCCTCTAACCTCCCACCTCCAATCCAAAGCACACCATCCTACCTCTGACCTTCCACCTCCAATCCAAAACACGATCCTACCTCTGACCTCCCACCTCCAATCCAAAACACACTATCCTACCTCTGACCTCCCACCTCCAATCCAAAACACACCATCCTACCTCTGACCTTCCACCTCCAATCCAAAACACGATCCTACCTCTGACCTTCCACCTCCAATCCAAAACACACTATCCTTCCTCTAACCTCCCACCTCCAATCCAAAACACACCATCCTACCTCTGACCTCCCACCTCCAATCCAAAACACGATCCTACCTCCAACCTCCCACCTCCAATCCAAAACACACTATCCTTCCTCTAACCTCCCACCTCCAATCCAAAACACACCATCCTACCTCTGACCTCCCACCTCCAATCCAAAACACGATCCTTCCTCTAACCTCCCACATCCAATCCAAAACACACCATCCTACCTCTGACCTTCCACCTCCAATCCAAAACACACCATCCTACCTCTGACCTTCCACCTCCAATCCAAAACACGATCCTACCTCTGACCTCCCACCTCCAATCCAAAACACACTATCCTTCCTCTAACCTCCCACCTCCAATCCAAAACACACCATCCTACCTCTGACCTTCCACCTCCAATCCAAAACACGATCCTACCTCTGACCTCCCACCTCCAATCCAAAACACACTATCCTTCCTCTAACCTCCCACCTCCAATCCAAAACACACCATCCTACCTCTGACCTCCCACCTCCAATCCAAAACACGATCCTACCTCCAACCTCCCACCTCCAATCCAAAACACACTATCCTTCCTCTAACCTCCCACCTCCAATCCAAAACACACGATCCTACCTCTGACCTCCCACCTACAATCCAAAACACACTATCCTTCCTCTAACCTCCCACCTCCAATCCAAAACACACCATCCTACCTCCAACCTCCCACCTCCAATCCAAAACACACTATCCTTCCTCTAACCTCCCACCTCCAATCCAAAACACACTATCCTACCTCTGACCTCCCACCTCCAATCCAAAACACGATGCTACCTCTGACCTCCCACCTCCAATCCGAAACACACCATCCTACCTCTGACCTCCCACCTCCAATCCAAAACACTGTACTTCCTCTAACCTCCCACCTCCAATCCAAAACACACCATCCTACCTCTGACCTCCCACCTCCAATCCAAAACACACCATCCTACCTCTGACCTTCCACCTCCAATCCAAAACACGATCCTTCCTCTGACCTTCCACCTCCAATCCAAAACACGATCCTTCCTCTGACCTCCCACCTCCAATCCAAAACACACCATCCTTCCTCTAGCCTCCCACCTCCAATCCAAAACACACCATCCTACCTCTGACCTCCCACCTCCAATCCAAAACACCATCCTACCTCTGACCTCCCACCTCCAATCCAAAACACTGTACTTCCTCTAACCTCCCACCTCCAATCCAAAACACACCATCCTACCTCTAACCTCCCACCTCCCATCCAAAACACACCATCCTTCCTCTGACCTCCCACCTCCAATCCAAAACACTGTACTTCCTCTAACCTCCCACCTCCAATCCAAAACACACCATCCTACCTCTGACCTCCCACCTCCAATCCAAAACAAACCATCCTACCTTTGACCTCCCACCTCCCATCCAAAACACACCATCCTTCCTCTGACCTCCCCCCTCCAATCCAAAACACTGTACTTCCTCTAACCTCCCACCTCCCATCCAAAACACACCATCCTACCTTTGACCTCCCACCTCCAATCCAAAACACACCATCCTGCCTCTGACCTCCCACCTCCAATCCAAAACACTGTACTTCCTCTAAGCTCCCACTTCCCATCCAAAACACACCATCCTACCTCTGACCTCCCACCTCCAATCCAAAACACTGTACTTCCTCTAACCTCCCACCTCCAATCCAAAACACACCATCCTACCTCTGACCTTCCACCTCCAATCCAAAACACGATCCTTCCTCTGACCTCCCACCTCCAATCCAAAACACACCATCCTTCCTCTAACCTCCCACCTCCAATCCAAAACACACAATCCTACCTCTGACCTCCCACCTCCAATCCAAAACACACCATCCTTCCTCTGACCTCCCACCTCCAATCCAAAACACTGTACTTCCTCTAAGCTCCCACCTCCCATCCAAAACACACCATCCTACCTCTGACCTCCCACCTCCAATCCAAAACACTGTACTTCCTCTAACCTCCCACCTCCAATCCAAAACACACCATCCTACCTCTGACCTTCCACTTCCAATCCAAAACACGATCCTTCCTCTGACCTCCCACCTCCAATCCAAAACACACCATCCTTCCTCTAACCTCCCACCTCCCATCCAAAACACACCATCCTACCTCTGACTTCCCACCTCCCATCCAAAACACACGATCCTACCTCTAACCTCCCACCTCCAATCCAAAACACACTATCCTTCCTCTGACCTCCCACCTCCCATCCAAAACACACCATCCTACCTCTGACGTCCCACCTCCCATCCAAAACACACCATCCTACCTCTGACCTCCCACCTCCCATCCAAAACACACGATCCTACCTCTGACCTCCCACCTCCAATCCAAAACACTGTACTTCCTCTAACCTCCCACCTCCCATGGATTATCATGTTTAAAAAATACAATTAAAAGAAGGAAATTTTGTGCAGGTTCTGCCATCTATCTATAATTCCAGCAATCTCTGTGTGTGTGTGTGTCTGTCTGTGTGTCTGTGACCGCTGTTTCTCGACAACCACGGGTCCGATATACTTGAAACTTGCCAGGTATATTGCTGGGGACCCGAGGATGTGCCTTTTCAAGGTTTCATATTAATCGGACAATTACTTACCGAGCGATGTCCAAAAAACGCTTCAACCAATCAGAGAGCAGCGAACTAGCGCGTGTGCCGAACGTGGCGGACACACTCTGCCTCGGATGGCACATTTGAGAGCGTATTCATTTATTTCACGTTTGCAAACTATGTTGGCGCTATGTTGGCGTTAAACGATGTTTTAAAACTAATAAAAACGAATTTGCGATTCATTCGCTTTCCTGCGCGTTTGTGTACGCGATGGCGATTTCTTTACCAAACTCCGGAAGCCGTTCGCTTTGGACCGAACCATTTCATGTAAATAGAGGGGGGGGTTCTGTGGTCGTTGCGAATGGACCAAACCATTCATGTAAATAGAGGGGGGGGATTGTCACTGTACTCGCAAGCCGTTCGCCGTTCGCTTTGGCGTTGCGAATGGACCAAACCATTTCATGTAAATAGAGGGGGGGGATATAATTTTAGATAGATATATAGTACGGGCATATATATAGTACGGGCATGCCCTAGTTGTTATAATTACCAATAAATAAATAATGTGTGCGCCCAATTGGACAGGCAACTTGTAATCGTAGGAAAGGGAAAAAGGAACACTGTGGCTGGAGCACATTGTACACAGAGTGTAAACAAACACAGTTTGTCTAACTTAAAGAGACGTGTGAGGCTGAGACAATGTTTTCTGCAGAGGTTCGAACAAGCAGTGGAAGCAGCAATTGCTTCTGGTATCAATTGGTGCTTCGGAGCACTTATAAAAACCAACATCTCGCATCAAGCTCCGATGACTATTCCCTCCTCCTGGCTCGATTACGGTGAGATAACAGCAAGGTGTAAATTAAAAAGAGAACATCTTCCTCTTCCCACCTGGGTTTCCAGGCTTCTGAGGTAATTAAAAACCATTGCGTTAAGAGCGTCACAAACGCCGCGGCTCCTGACGAGTGACGACCTGCCCGTTCCGATTCACGCTGACACAGGTAAGGTTGGAGTCACGTGACCTGATAGCCGTAACTGCCCCTTAATGGGCCATGGCTTGTTCGTGTTAATGAAAGCCCTGCACCTTTCCCCACTTCCTCAATCCCATTCCTGACGCCATAAAGCACCGTTCGAGTGGATTTTAAAGGAATTGCGAAGCGTTTATCATTGACCTTTGAACAGGTGTTGGATATTAAGGATGAACTGGCTCTCCCAGAATGTGGCGTCAAATGAAACGATAAAGAAAATTTGTTTTATTAAAGTAAACTCGCGTAACTAAACTTCCTGCAGATTGAATGTTCGAGTTCAACTAGTCGGATTGATTGCACAGAACGACGAACAGTTGTTTATAAACCTTGGCTGTCCGCTTTTCCTCTCTGTGCCAACAATCCACTTTGTTCGGTTCAGTTTTAAAACTTCCCTGAGGCAACACGAGATCGATCCGGAGATGACTTCCCAGAAGCCTTCTCTGATTGGATTGGCGAAGATAGTATGACCCTGAGAGTTGCTTGGGTCTCATCAGGAACTCTACCCCATGATTGCACGGACTGCCGGCTTACTTACCTAAGTCATCATCACACACCATGATGCAACATCTCCAGGTGATTGAACTGAAATTACAAAAACATTTCTTTATACTTTCTACTAATCTAGATATATGACAGTTGCGTAATCTGGGTTTCCCATCTGCTAGTATTACCTGATACTAGCTCGCTAACTCCGAGAGTCTTTCCCTCACTCACCGCAGGCAGGTTGGTGGTCTTTATGTCTGCTACCGACTCCTATCCGGCCTTGCTCCCCCAGCTCTCTCTCTGGGCTCTGTCCCCAAAATATTCCTACATGTCGCACAAGATCTGCCAGCAAGCCTCTTATGGTGAAATTGTCAAAATCAAGACTCTCTGCTCACCTTCACTCTTTCATTCCTCTTTACTCCCGCCTCTGGAACAAACTCCCACACTCCCTTCAATCCCACCCCTCCCTTCAGATCTTTAAAACAGCTGTTCACCTCCATCTCTTATCTTGCCCCATCCAAAACCTTGATCTCTTCTACCCCCGTTAATTCACCCCAAATCCACTTTTTTTTTGAAATACCGAGTTTTTTTCTTTCCTGGAACTTCTAGCAGTGTCCATGTGTTTTATACTTTACCAAGACAAGACAGAACAAGAAAAAGAGCAATCAGAGATTGCAAGCCCTTGCCAGGATGTATTTTCAGTGGTTTTTTTTAAGGCTTTTGTGTTAATACAAATATGGCGGCCGAACCACGTTAACGATGACGTCATCATTTTTTTTTCTGAACTAATTTAATCATAGATTATGCTCAAGAAATTTCATCTTGATTGGATGAAGTTTTGTACTTGTCGAATTATGACGTCATAATGGAGGCACCTATGACATCATCATTAACATATATTATTCCCCATGGAGAGTTCTTTCCAATGAGCCATGTCTCAATTTTTTTTCTATTCAGCACTTTTGGAGATGGAGAGGTGCAATGTTTTGCGGTTTTTCCAAGATGGCGGCCGAACCACGGACCGATGACGTCATCCTTATTTTTTTCCTCCACCAGTTCATGCCGTCATGTCGCTCAAGAAATTGCATCTTGATCAGATGAAGTTTTGTACTTGTCAAATTATGACGTCATAATGGAAGCACTTTACAAGCACATCATCATTAACATATATTATTCCCCATGGAGAGTTCTTTACAATGAGCCATGTCTCAATTTTTTCCAATCAGCGGTTTTGAAGATATAGAGGTGCAAAGTTTTTCGGTTTTTCCAAGATGGAGGCCGAACCACGTGACCTATGACGTCATAATTATTTAAAAATTATATAGGTGGAGGTGGAGTTGCACCTATGGTGAAAATGTCCTGTCAATCGGACCTACGGTTGCAGAAAAAATCATATTTATTCTGTGCGGACAAACAGACAGACAGACAAACAAACGGCGAGGGTTAGGCGAGGGTAATAAGCACTACCAAGACAGATGGAGAGGTAAAAGATCACCAAAAAGCAAAACAGCATATTTATACAAATAAGGGCAAAGTACCTTCTGGGGAAAAACTGCAAAGTGCATCATTTATGTTCCAAGTTTCCTTAAACTTTTGTAAAGTGTTACAATATTCTGCCACCTTATACTCTGAAACAATGTGTGAATGTATTGTTACGGGTCGCGGACAAGATGTTACTTTGGGCCGAGCAGATGGTCAACCGCGACCGTTACAGGATCCCCGATTGGCCCGACTCCCCCAACGTTGACCAGATCGCGCCACAGATATTCAATTTGGAAACCTCGAAAGCGACCGAAAGAGAAGGAAGAGAGAAGAAGACAGAGTACGGAGGAATAACAGGATTTATTATACACACAAGCAAAAAGAAGGAGCGATCAAAGTTATTTACAAGCAATGGATGGAAGAAGCAGTCACACAGTGAATCGTTAGCTTATCTATGCAGTTTACTTAACCCCAGGACAACGATTAAGACAGACGACGTTCACACTTACACGGGGGAAATTGCAGGCAGGAATGGCGGAGGTGGGTTGCTGGAGAGGGAGGCAGGGTCAGGTCCCTGCAACCGGCAGGGCTGGAGGTAGCAGCTCCCACTCTTCGCGTTTTTGGCGGGAAAACCCTTGGTCACGTCGACGCTGCTGATGCTGTGGACGTCACGCGCTGGCTCGGTCACACCTGCTCCTCTCCTTCTGGTGGAGCCGTCTCCCTCCTCTCAGCGCGTCTTTCCAAAGCTTGTTTCATCTCCAAGTACCTCTCCTTTTTGGAGCGTCTCTCCTCTCATCTCACAGCTCATCTCTCCTCTCATCTCTCATCTCATCTCTTCTCTCATCTGCCGAAGCAGTCCCTTCCAGTCGCTTTTATTACTCGGGTCGGAATCAAGCCGCCGGCTGCGAGGGCACGCCTACCGGGTCGCTCACCGCGGTGCTGGTTGGCTGTTAGGGCTGTCCGATCCCCCCTTTGATCATGACGACGTGCCACGCCTGTGAGTTGGCGGCTCCTACCCCCCTCTTCTCCGAGATTAGCACATGGGCAATGGCGGCTTGCGGGATTGAACACCACTCGCACCGCTTTTGAAAGGAACTTTGGAGAGCGGAGATGATTGGGGAAATTGAAAGGGGCCTACGCTTATTTCGTTTGATACAATGCAGAGTCAATCTAGTGGGAAACACATATTTAGCCTACATAGAATAAGGAAATAAGCTATTTAAAAAGATATATCGTGGCCTGTGTGTAAGTTTCATGGAATTAACTAGGGGGACGTCCTTCGACCTTATTTACTCTACGAGGGCCAGTTAAAATACAGCAAACCAGTTCTCACATTCTTTACACTTTCCAAATTCGTTACAGTATTAAGCCTTCAGGCCCACAGGACTGTGTTCCATCCACTACATTTCTCTCGATTCTTGCCTTCCTGATTTTATATATTGCCATTTCTAGTAGTAGTAATTGTAGTAGTAGTGGTAGTAATAGTGGTGGTAGTAGTTGTGGTGGTGGCAGTAGTGGTAGTGGTAGTAGTAATGGTAACAGTCGTGGTAGTAGCAGTAATAGTAGTTAGGGTTAGGGTTGTGATAGTAGTAGTGATAGTGGTAGTAGTAGTCGTAGTATTAGTAGTAGTGGTAGTGGTAGTATTACTAGTATTAGTAGGAGCGGTAGTGGTAGTGTAGTGGTAGTAGTAGCAGTAGTACAGTAGTAGTAGTAACCTTTCCTGAAGAAGCTTTAAGTAACAACTCGGTTGCAATGAACCATGTCCTTGATGAAGTGTGCTCTTTCAAAACACTATAACACATTTGTTACAAAATTAAATTTCTTAACATCTCACAAACAATTAATGTGGTTTGTAACTAAAATTTATTTTCACTATTGCAGTTTAAGTTTGTTACAGTGAATTATAATTGTTATTTTTCCCCAAAGTACATGGAGCCAACAACAGGAATAATATATTCCTCTGGTGTTTGCACACGTAGTAACCTTTTAACAAACATGTTGATTGATACACGGCTCGTGTCGGCCATTTTCGTGACACACAAACGGGCGAAGTCACATTTCTCTTCCCTTTTGTTTTGCGCCATAATGAACGTCAGAGGTATTGGATGAACGTCTCGATGGCTGTGCTCGTCGTTAGTGGAGGAAAGCATGCGAAACGATGCATCCTCTCTCCTCACAATTTGCTTCGTGACATCGTCCACATGTCTGAGATGAGTCCGATATATACAGTCATGTGAAAAAGTAAATACACCCCCTGTAAAGTTTTGAATTTTTCAACATATTTCAACATACAGCTATTTGATCTTCATTTCAACAATATTGATAGATAAAGGTGATATAATATAACAAATATCATGAAACATTTACATTTTGTAGTCCATTGTATAATTTAAATAAACATAAATGCAAATTTCACATGTGGAAAAAGTAAGTACACCCCTACATTTATCACTACTCCAAATACCTAAAATTAGAATCAGGTGCACCAGCTCAGGTGCAAATGATTAGAGCATCTTCAGAGAGGATCTTGGAGGAACCTGTCTTATTTAAACCTCAGACATTTAGTTTTGTTTGCTCTTTGTTGTTGAAGTGTGCGGCGTTACCATGCCTAGATCAAAAGAGCTCTCTGAGGCCTTCAGAAAGAAGGTTATAGATGCCTACGAGTCTGGGTGGGGGGGGGGGGGGATTTAAAAAGATCTCCAAACAATTTGAAATCATTCATTCGACTGTCCGTAAGATCATCTACAAATGGATAAGATTCCAAACAACTGCCAATTTGTTCAGGCCAGGCCGCCCCAGCAAGTTCAGCCCGAGAGCAAACCACAAGATGCTGAAAGAAGTCTCTAAGAACCCCAGAATGTCATAATGGGACCTACAGGTAGCTCTTGCCACTGTTGATGTCAAAGTGCACGAGTCAACCATGAGAAAGAGGCTGCACAAATTTGATCTACATGGGAGGTGTGCCAGGAGGAAACCTTTGCTGTCCAGAAAGAACATCAGGGCAAGACTAAAGTTTGCCAATGAACACTGAGACAAAGACCAGCCCCTTCTGGAACAATGTGCCCTGGACAGATGAGTCAAAGGTAGAGCTATTTGTCCACAGTACCAGAAGACATGTTTGGCAAAAACCAAAGACAGCATTAGACCACAAGAACCTGATACCAACTGTAAAGCATGGTGGTGGAAATATTATGGTTTGGGGCAGCTTTGCTGCATCAGGGCCTGGGCATCTCACCATCATATAATCCACTATGAATTCTTCATTGTACCAGAGGGTGCTTGAGCATAATGTGAGGCCATCTGTCGGAAAGTTGAAGGTCAACTGAAGGTGGACCTTGCAACATGACAATGACCCTAAACATACCAGTAAATCCACCAAGGAATGGCTGAAAAGAAAGAAATGGAGGGTTCTGGAATGGCCAAGTCAAAGCCCGGATCTAAATCCCATCAAGATGTTGTGGGGGGATTTGAAACGAGCTGTGCATGCAAGAAACCCCTCAAACATCGCACAGCTGAAATAATTCTGCAGGGAGGAGTGGGAAAAAATTTCTCCCAGTCGATGTCAGAGACTGGTAGACAGTTGTAAGAAACGCCTACTTGAGGTTGTTTCTGCCAAAGGGGGCAATACCACCTATTAGAGCCAAGGGTGCACTTACTTTTTCCACATGCGAAATTTGCATTGATGTTTATTTAAACTATACAATGGCCTACAAAATGTAAATGTTTCATGATATTTGTTATATTATATCACCTTTATCTTTCAATATTGTTGAAATGAAGATCCTGACCCACCTGACCAATGAGGGGTCGGGGACACGTCACCAGCAAGCGGCCAATGGGTTGTGAAACCTCCCCGAATGAAAGAGGGAAGGAGGACTGAAACCTTCCTTGGGGGAGGAGGGTTTGAATGCCAGTACGTGACCAACCTCAGCCAATGGGAGGTTGTGGAACATTCTGGAAGCTTTTCGGGTCTGATAAAATCCCTGCCCATCGCATTTTCACCCTCTTGCTTTTTGCTTCGCCGACGCTCTTGCTTTTTGCTTCGCCGACGCCCCTCATCAGCTTTGACTTTCCGGACGCCCTTTGTCTCTCTGATCCGACTTGCAAGTGTCGAACCATCGCTCTTCGCCAACGCCCATTACTCTTCGCCGATCTATCGCTCTGATCCGGCTGACCTGCAAGCGTTGGCCCCTCCCGCGATTCATCTTGAAGTTGGTCGTCCAACCTGCGTTGAAGCTCGTCTGCCTGCGTTGAAGCTCGTCCAACCTGTGCTGAAGTTTGTCGTTTGTGCTGACTTTGAGGCGGCGGTTCGTCCTTCGGACCTTACCTCATCCAGGCTGCACGTCCGGATCAAGGATCGAGCTGCACACTGCGCACACCAAGCGGTCACCCTTGAGTCAATCCCAGCACGTACATCGGTATGAGAATAACCAGTGTGTCATTCCCTGTGTGTGAAGGTGCCTGTGGGGTTTATTATTATAGGTAAGGAATGAATAAGGCTGCATCTTCGTCTCTTTCTATTGCCTTGTAAATAAAAGGCTGTACATTTTGTTGTTACTTTCAAACCTGTTCGGGTACGTCTTTTCGCCATTGACTTAGCATCATCTGAGACCGAATTTGGCTTGAATCGGGTCCGTAAATCACGTCAGGTAATGCCGCTTTCCACACCGTGCAATTCCACTCGGCACGCACTAAAGTGTGGGAAGTGAGGGTTCAATCCCCGGTTTCTTCGGCTGCGTGTCTTGAAGGTATTTGGGATTATTTGACCAGCAAACTTTTCGGCGCGTGGCTGGGAGGTTGGCGATCGGAATTGCTTAGCAATCCGTAGATCACGAGCTTAGTCGCGGTCGGCGGCCTCAGTGGACCCAGAGTTTGAGGGGGAGCGGGGTAATAAACTCCTCTTTAGTACGTCGACAAACCCGGGATCCGCAACAGTATATTATATATATTGTATATATATGTATATTATATATATTGTCGTGTGCCTGCCCCCTTGTGAACACCGCAGGGCGACACCGATGACCAAATGAGCTTTAACTCTGAGGCATTCAATTCAATGGCGGACCTTCGTTATACGCGCTGGGAGAAAGTGGGGGAGAAACCATGAGTGCTTACCTGTGCGAGTCCACACGACGTTCTCGACCCTGCAATAGATCAACTCAAACCAACACGGAATTTAAATGTACAAAAATACCGGTTTTATTAAAGAAAATGCCGGTCACAAAATAATGCACGATAAAACTTTAATTCCTAAATGGAGTGCTCCCACAAAGACTCGAATACAAACAATGGGAAAAATAACTGTAAAAATAAATGTGTTTGTGTAGCACTTAGCTCTAATCCGCTCTTGAACCTCGTCAGGAATCATCAACCCCCCCCTTACGGCCTCGGGGGCAAAACCCTAGGCTGCACTGCCGTGGGCGCGAACTAGGCTTCGCGCACCCTCGTTCGCCCAGCCACGCTAGTCTTCGTCGTCCATGCACGGGAAACCGCAGTTCTTGGTCCACAGTTCCTCCTCCTCACGATCACGATGAAGATGCCGGAACACGACCGTTCACCACCAGATCCAGCAACTGAGAGATACAAAATCGTGGCTGCTCCAAATGAATGTACATCGCTCAAGAGCGCACCATATATGTCCTCATTCTTTATGAATGTACCTCACTCTGGAGCACCCCAACACAAGATAGAAATCCACAAGGAAAGCGAGAGAAGAAGAAAGACAAAATATCGGGACACGACTGTTCGTGATGAATCTCCCTTGTACAAGAAAGAAAATGTCGGCCGAGCGTTTCTTTATAGTCCAGGCTCTGACCTCATCTCACGACGTCTCCATGTCCGCTCCTCTCAGCGAATCCCATCTTAGCAGTCTTTTTGCCAAACAATCCCGGACCAATCACTGCTCTTCGGGGTGTGGCTCAACGGCCCTGCCTGATTGAGGTGGTGATGTAGCGGCTGTGACACCAGCAGTAGTGTTCGATGCCTGGTTTCCGGTTGGTTTTTAATTCGTGTGTTTAATGGGGGATTTCTTAATATTTGTGTGTGCTGCTTGTGTCATAAGCAACAGAGAAATAATAACAGAGGCCATTACATATACCGGGATTAATTTACGCATTATCCTGAGCTAATTAACAAACCCCAACCCTCTCATGGGGACGAAGATACACTTACACGACATCCGGTCAAAACAAATTTCCCAATTATTACATGGAGTTTCTTTTTCTTCGCACGACATACGGAGCATGGTAATTTATACACTCTACCTGGCTGTAAGGTAATCATTGCCTAGCCCCTACAAATGTAATAATAATATATATATATATATATATATATATATATATATATATATATATATACATACATACATACATATATATATATATATATATATATATATATATATATATATATATTTTTTTTTTTCTAGCTGAAAGCACCCGGCGTTGCCCGGGGTATTTTTGAATGGATTTACTACTATAATTCAGCTTTTACTCGCGGCCGTAGAAGATTGACTACTATAATTCAGCTCAGCTTTTAATTTCGAAATGGGCCCAGCCCGGCCGATGCGATCTCGACCGGCCTCGCCACCTAGCCTATAACCTTCGTGGGGCCTGTCCCGACATTTTTGGTTCTTTTTGAATGAATTTACCTCTCCTCAGTGAAAAACACATGAAAGCCCGCTTGGAGTTTGCAAAAAAGCACCTAAAGGACTGTCAGACTGTGAGAAACAAGATTCTGTGGTCTGATGAAACCAGGATTGAACTGTTTGGCTTCCGTCTGACCACTCTGCCATATAGCCCAGATTGATGGAGTGTTGCAGAGATGGTTGTCCTTCTGGAAGCCTAAAACCTTCCCGGGGCCCGTCCCGACATTTTTTGTGTTGGTGTGTTTTGTGTTGGTTTTGTTTTTGTGTGTTGGTTCCTCCTATCTTTCACCGTTCAGGAGATTAGCTTGCGCAGACAAACAAACAAAAACTTTCTTTTATAATATGGATATATATATATATATATATATATATATATATATATATATATATTTATATATATATATATATATTGTAACGAATTTGGAAAGTGTAAAGAATGTGAGAACTGGTTTGCTGTGTTTTAACTGGCCCTCGTAGAGTAAATAAGATCGAAAGACGTCCCCCGAGTTAATTCCATGAAACTTACACACAGGCCACGATATATCTTTTTAAATAGCTTATTTCCTTATTCTATGTAGGCTAAATATGTGTTTCCCACTAGATTGACTCTGCATTGTATCAAACAAAATAAGCGTAGGCCCCTTTCAATTTCCCCAATCATCTCCGCTCTCCAAAGTTCCTTTCAAAAGCGGTGCGAGTGGTGTTCAATCCCGCAAGCCGCCATTGCCCATGTGCTAATCTCGGAGAAGAGGGGGGTAGGAGCCGCCAACTCACAGGCGTGGCACGTCGTCATGATCAAAGGGGGAATCGGACAGCCCTAACAGCCAACCAGCACCGCGGTGAGCGACCCGGTAGGCGTGCCCTCGCCGCCGGCGGCTTAATTCCGACCCGAGTAATAAAAGCGACTGGAAGGGACTGCTTCGGCAGATGAGAGGAGAGATGAGCTGTGAGATGAGAGATGAGAGACGCGCCAAAAAGGAGAGGTACTTGGAGATGAAACAAGCTTTGGAAAGACGCGCTGAGAGGAGGGAGACGGCTCCACCAGAAGGAGAGGAGCAGGTGTGACCGAGCCAGCGCGTGACGTCCACAGCATCAGCAGCGTCGACGCGACCGAGGGTTTTCCCGCCAAAAACGTGAAGAGTGGGAGCTGCTACCTCCAGCCCTGCCGGTTGCAGGGACCTGACCCTGCCTCCCTCTCCAGCAACCCACCTCCGCCATTCCTGCCTGCAATTTCCCCCGTGTAAGTGTGAACGTCGTCTGTCTTAATCGTTGTCCTGGGGTTAAGTAAACTGCATAGATAAGCTAACGATTCACTGTGTGACTGCTTCTTCCATCCATTGCTTGTAAATAACTTTGATCGCTCCTTCTTTTTGCTTGTGTGTATAATAAATCCTGTTATTCCTCCGTACTCTGTCTTCTTCTCTCTTCCTTCTCTTTCGGTCGCTTTAGAGGTTTCCATATTGAATATCTGTGGCGCGACTTTGGCCAACGTTCAGGAAGTCGGGCTAATCGGGGATCCTGTAATGGTCGCGGTTGACCATCCGCTCGGCCCAAAGTAACATCTTGCCCGCGACCCGTAACAATATATATATATTGTTATATATAATATATATATATATATATATATATATATACAGTGGTACCTCGGCTTACGAGTGCCCCAACGTACGAGTTTTTCGGGAAACGAGCCGTCGCTCGGGCGGTTTGTTGCTTTGGGATACGAGCCGAGATCCGATGTACGAGCTCAAAAAATTTATTTTTTTGAATTTTCCGGTTGTGGCTTCCGGTTCCGGTCACGTGGTTATCTTGCCGTGAAAGCATCTCTGCTTGGATATAAAACACGCAATCGTCGAAATACATTAGCGAGGAATCTCCTTGCTCCAGCCGGTGACGTCATCGGCGGGGATCCCCGCCTCCAGAGTGGCTGGTCACGTGACCGCCAAAGCGTGTCGCGCGTGCGGGTATAATGAGCTACACCTGTGGATCACGTGACCACGGAAGCACGCCTCGCTTGAGAGGCATGGCTTTCGGTTTGCGTTTTGCTTTATAAGGCGCGATAAATGGGCTTTTGAGTGTTAGCGGTTCATGGCGTTTCATGGCGTTGACGGTCAAAAACCCATTACATCAATTTTACCAGGCACTGTACAGTAAGTACAGTGGACACCAAATGCACGGTGGAAGGCTAGAAGTAGAAGATCGTCCAAGACAAGTGAGAATAAGCCATACTTTGGAGATGACGTCATTCGCTGGTCCGATAACCAAAGATGTGGTATAAAAAACCAGGTGAGCTAACAATGCAGCAATGAAGGAATTCGGCCAAGGCACCGGCACACAACGACCTACCTACATCGAAAGACTCAATGCCAATGGTGACAGAAGCCAAGACGGCCGGCTTAAACACCGCCGAAAGACCACGGTGTACCAACTTACGATGCAGAACATCTTGCACTTAATATGATGACAACAGGTGCCATCCTCTGACGTACCATTACAGGTACAGGTACAGTACACGTGAGCACAGAGCAAAAGTTCACTGAAACCGAGATTAAGAAAAAAGAAAAAACACCTCGTGGTCCGTGCTCGATATCCGAGTTTCAATCTTTTCAAACACATGATGCTCTCGGTCACGGTATCTCCTGCGAGCTGCTTCTCCTTCAACCACACAAACAACAACTTCTCCATATCTTCATGGATAGAGGTCCAGTTTATTTCTTTACATTCTCTTGTATTATGTACAGTATATACGAGGTCGTGCTTGTTTATACATTATTTGTTATTTATAAAGTACATTTTTGTTATTTAAAAGCACCTAACAAAAAAAATTGGTGTTTTTTTTTTGAGGCTGGAACGGATTAATAGCATTTCAATGCATTTGAATGGGAAAATTTGCTTTGACTTACGAGCGATTTGGCTTACGAGCTCCGTCACGGAACGGATTAAACTCGTAAGCCGAGGTACCACTGTATATATATATATATATATATATATATATATATATATATATATATATATATATATATATATATATACATTATACATATACCTATACATATATATATACATATACATATATATATACATATATATATATATATATATATATATATATATATATATATATAGTTACGGTTTCCACGCGACCCTCCTGCCCTGACCAAGGGGAGATTAAGCCCCTTGTTCTTTTTGGGTCGTCGCAACCGAGCGACTTGAATCGCCACTTCCGCTCGGACGCGAGCCAGGGTTTCGGGACGATGTTCGCACGTACCTAAGTACTCACGTCGCCATGGAAGCGGGGATGAAGCCTCGCACGAACCACGCGTAATTTGAGTACGTCCGAGCGGATGACGTACCACGTGGTGTGTGCAGTTACCTGGTATTGGAACCTGATTCGAGCGGTTTTATTCATACCACGCTTAGTCAATAGATGGGAGGGACGAGACGGTCGAATAAAAGGAAGAACACAGGTTTACTAATTATTTACACTACTATGTACAAGTCTAAGAGACACAGAGCAGAACTTAAACGGTCTTAACTTATACCCAGACACGGGCCCGGTCACAATCACAGGGGGAAATGAAGAAAGGATGATGTTCACACACTGAACGCACCGACTTGGTCGTCCAGGAATGGCTTCGCATGGCGTGGCTCTCCCCGGTCACAGCACGTCCCTCGTTGAAGGCAAGCAGGCGGCGGGAGGGATCCTTGCAGCGCGTCTCTCGAACAAAGGGCAGAGCAGGCAGGTGGGAAAATGTATGCGTCTCTCGCCAGGCTTGGCGGTTTCTCACAGCGTGATTAAATAACGGCGCGCCATCACTCGCGTAACTCAATCGAGGTTCTGCCTCAAGCTCAACCGAGCGTTTAACTTGTAAGAGCGCCTTATAACTTGCTTCATGCGCGTCTTCTCTCTCTCTTTGAACTCTCTCAACTCTTGAACCCTCTTTCTCTTCTCTTTGGTTCAGCGCACCTCCCTCAGAACTGAGCTGGGGGCTTTGCGCAATGGGTTATATTGCCAACCCCCTTAGCTCGCTCGAATGTTCTAACCACGCCTTTTGACGCAGTGCTAAGCCACTCCCTTCGAGCCCTGATTGGCGGCTCGTGCTTACCGTCGGCTTCTCCTCCGCCTTCCTTTGGTCTTGCCTCGACTTGTCAGGCCTGCCTCGTGTTAATTTGCACCAAAAACCACAGTATCGAGGCGGCATAAGCAATGGACGGGACCTAACTCTCATTATTCTACTCAACGCAAAACTAACACAGGAAAAGGACTATGCTTACATTTACTAAGACATAACTGAACTATCGCGAGGCTACGTGTTGTAGTGTGACTAAACTATGAGGGGGAAATTAACCTTTATTGTACAAACTCATAACCGCAACACTACCCCTCTCCCTCGTCAGACTCGTCCCCGAGTCGAACCCAACAAAATGAAACGACCGGTTTTGAGAATGATCTGCAAAATTAACCTTGCCTTTACATGTGACATATAGGTGTGGTTCCCCCTAACATTTACTCTAACCCGTGGGTGTGACAGTTTTAAAACACTAAATATCTCCCTCCTATTGCGTTGAGTAGCTATCTAAAAGAATCATGCCCACAACTAACCGAATTGCGGAATTTGTCAAACTAAACACATAGCCGGTTGGCAGCATTTTTATATTTACAAGCACAAAAAACTTAATTTATTTACAATTCTATGACCCAGGACCTGTCCTTTTTGGAAAGAAAATTGGAGGGGATTGAAAGCACAGCAAAACCACAAAAACACACTCATAAATTCACAACACTTGCTGCTTGCTTCTTGCATCTTGCTTCTTCTGTGTGCCTATCAAACCGGCTAGCCCCCGGACCAGCATACAGGCCATTCCTGATCTTCAGGGCTATCTACCTTACAAATCTTCTCATCCCTAGCACACCATAATAAAAATGCACAAAACATTCTTTTATTGTATTTCTTTGCCAAGCAGGGCCAACCTTATGTGGTCCGACTGCGTGACATTAATGCCACTTAAAACAAGTGGTCCGAAGATGCAAGGTTATGCTGCAGGAAGGTGCTGCACCGCAGAGGTGCAAGGCCACAAGACTTTTGGTCCATGAGTGTAATAATGTGCAGCAAAGTGTTTGTGGTAGCAAAGTGCTGCACAGGTGCAGCAAAGTTACTGTAAAAGGATATGGCAGCAGAGTGCTGTGCATTTTGGCTGCACAGATGTAGCAAAGTGCAGCAGAAGGATACGGCAGAACGTGCTGCACATTTTGGCTGTACAGATGTAGCCAAGTGCAACAGGGGTGCTTCACAGGTCGATGGTGCTGCACAGTTCCACCTCCAAAATTGTCCTGGGGTGGGGGGAGAGACAAAGCACGACCAGCAAAGCAGAAAGGATGCAACGGTACACAGCAAAACAAGGTAATGCAGCACAAGGGGCGCGGAAGAGCGAGCAGAGCAGGCTCGTCCCTAGCCGTCCGTACCTCCCATCGTCGGCTTACACTACCCTAGCCCTTCCTTGAATTTACAAATTCGTCTCTACCTCTTGTCTCCCATATCCCCCTCTAATTCAAATTCGTCTCCCAATCCCTCCCAGGAAGGAAGGAATGGAACAAACACAATGTCACTTCATGTCATGATGCGTCTTTACTATTCAAACGGTTCACAGAGTCTTGGTGTGGAGCTTCGTCCTCCTTGGTGATTGGCTGTGGATGGTGTGAAGGGATTTCTCATCCTAACTACACAACGGACATTACTTTTAATCTACCCGGGGTCGTACCCTACCAATCGGCCTTCTTTAAACTATGTGGTTCTAAAAACCTGAATTCCCATTGACCACTCTGTGGTGCTCTTCGAAATTTGGGTCTCACTCCCACAAATTTTCACTCTGTGCCCTTGCACAATTTCGGGGCTGGGTCATGTGGCTCTACCAGCAGATCTCCCTACCTGCGCACCTCTGCCACTGAAGTCCCCACCCGAGCTTACCTGCTCCTGCAACTACCTAAACTGGGGAAGGCTCCTCCTGGCACTTTACCCCCTGATGCCCATCTTGGCATTGGGCAACCCGGGTCCTTCCTTTGGATCCTCGGGCCCCACTCAACAACTCACAACTACCCTAACTGGCTCCCGGAGCCTACCTGCGGCCTCACCTGGCCAACAAACTACCAGTGGTGGAGTGCCCCAATAACCACATGCACCAATTAAACCACACGCCCAGCCATTCCACAGTCTCGCGCACCCTACAAAGCACTACATGCTACTGTCCGCACCACAGGTTTCAATATCCATACAAATTTTGCCTATGCCCTCTACCTGGCTTTACACTACCCACCCCGGGCATCCGTGAATGGGGTCCATCTCCCCCCATTCACTCATTCGCACCATGCATTCCACACCTTCTATTCCACACCAAACATTCCACACCACTTATTCACACACCATTTATCTCACACGACTTTTGTCTCGCAATGAAAGGGACCTAACTAGTCAATAGATGGAAGGGACGAGACGGTCAAATAAAAGGAAGAACACAGGTTTAATAATTATTTACACTACTATGTACAAGTCGAAGAGACACAGAGCAGAACTTAAACAGTCTTAACTTATCCCCAGACACGGGCCTGATCACACTCACTGGGGGAAATGAAGAAAGGATGATGTTCACGCGCTGAATGCGCCGACTTGCTCGTCCAGGAACGGCTTCGCCTGGCGTGGCTCTCCCCGGTCACAGCACGTCCCTCAATGAAGGCAAGCAGGCGGTGGGAGGGATCCTTGCAGCGCGTCTCTCGAACAAACGACTCTACTCTCTGTCGCTCCATTCCTCATCCCTCAGATCGGCAGTCTGCAGCCTCCTCACTCTCTGCAGACCTGGACAAAATCACAGACTGGGCAAACAAATGGAACATGTCTTTCAATCCTGATAAATCCCACACTCTTACGATGTCTCTCCGAAAAGACCGACTGGAAAACCCTCCCATCCACTTTCTGAATAATCCTCTCCAAGAAGTTCTGTCACTCAAGCTTTTGGGTCTCACTATTTGCCATGATCTTTCCTGGGAAAACCACATTTCAAATCTGGCCTCCAAAGCCAGTCGCCGACTGGGCATCCTCCGTCATGCGAAGTCCTTCCTTGGCACACCTGAGCTCCTCACCACATACAAGGCTTTCATCCGCAGCTCTATGGAATACTGCTCTCCCCTCTGGTCTGGTGCTCCTGCCTCACACCTAG
Organism: Myxine glutinosa; assembly: GCF_964187855.1. NCBI lineage: Eukaryota > Metazoa > Chordata > Myxini > Myxiniformes > Myxinidae > Myxine > Myxine glutinosa. The sequence goes on along the minus strand of NC_136273.1, from coordinate 64,801,218 downwards.
CCCGTATTCACGCTGTTGAAACCAAAGCATTCAGAATCATTGGAATCTCCCGCAATGAAGCTAACTCCAAGGGCCTTTCACTCACTCACCGCAGGCAGGTTGGTGGTCTTTCCGTCTTCTACCGACTCCTCTCTGGCCTTGCCCCCCCCAACCCTCTCTGGGCCCTGTCCCCCAAATATTCCTACAGGTCGCACAAGATCTGCCTGCAACCCTCTTATGGTTAAACTGCCAAAATCAAGACTTTCTTCTCACCTTCATTCCTTCATTCCTCTTTTCTCCCACCTCTGGAACAAACTCCCTCACTCTCTTCAATCCCACTCCACCCTCCAGGTCTTTAAAACAGCTGTTCACCACCATCTCTTATCCTCCCCCATCCAAAACCTTGATCTTTTCTACCCCCGCTAATTTCGGTCCCCTTGTGTTTTATACTTCTCCCACCCCCCCCCCCCCCCTTCCCACGCCTCCTGCCCCCAAGCCCTCTCCCTCCCACACTTCTCCCTGCTCTCAAATGTTGTGGTTGTGTGCTTCCCCTTCTCTCCCCATCTTGTCTTCCGCTCCCTCTTTTTGTATATTTTGTTTGTCTGGTTGATTTGTTTGTGAAATAAATGTTAGCTCTTTCACAAGCCTCGATTCAGTATACAAACAAACAAACAAACAAACAAAAAAAAAAAAAAAGGCAGAGCAGGCAGGTGGGAAAATGTATGCGTCTCTCACCAGGCTTGGCGGTTTCTCACAGCGTGATTAAATAACGGTGCGCTCTCACTCGCGTAACTCAATAGAGGTTCTGCCTCAAGCTCAACCGAGCGTTTAACTTGTTAGAGCGCCTTATAACTTGGTTCATGCATGTCTTCTCTCTCTCTCTTTGAACTCTCTCAACTCTTCAACCCTCTTTCTCTTCTCTTTGGTTCAGCGCACCTCCCTCAGAACTGAGGTGGGGGCTTTGCGCAACGGGTTATATTGCGAACCCCCTTAGCTCGCTCGAATGTTCTAACCACGCCTTTTGACGCAGTGCTAAGCCACTCCCTTCGAGCCCTGATTGGTGGCTCGCACTTACCGTCGGCTTCTCCACCGCCTTCCTTCGGTCTTGCCTCGGCTTGTCAGGCCTGCCTTATGTTAATTTGCGCCAAAAACCACAGTATTGAGGTGGCATAAGCAATGAAAGGGACCTAACTCTTATTATTCTACTCAATGCAAAACTAACACAGGAAAAGGACTATGCTTACATTTACTAAGACATAACTGAACTATCGCGAGGCTACGTGTTGTAGTGTGACTAAACTATGAGGGGGAAATTAACCTTTATTGTACAAACTCAAAACCGCAACAATATATATATATCGGTTATGCGATTTCATACCATCAGTGGTGAACCGCCATTAAGGTATCCCATCCAGCTATCGCTGTACCTTAATGGGAGCGATAAGCACCGTCTGCCACACAGCACATTATCTCTGGTATCCACTCATTATATGGAATCGCCTGGATGCAGCTGGGAAATTAAATTATATTTAGATATAATTGAAATTATATGTATGTATATATATATATGTATATATATATATATATTTCCACCTGCGGTTTGGATCTTCTCACCTGGTCGACACTCTCAGCGTGATTGGACCAGCTAATTGGATGAAAAGCATTGGCAGGATCTATGACATGCCTGGACTCATTGCCGTGGAGGAATGTGAGTTCATTCCATTCTGGCTTTCGGTTCAATTTGTGTCCGCAAGGTGGTTTAGGTGATACCGCCAAAGATATACCGCCTTTAACTCTTCGCATGAATGGGTTAGATAAAACAAATTTTGCTATTTATCAAACTTTTTTTACCTTCCTGTGCCAAGACTTGCTGATCCCTTTTTCCTCGTGAAGATCTCACTTTGGAGAAATTCCAAATCATATTCAAGCTTGATTCAAATTACATCCTTGTGCTAGATTTTTTTTGGAAAAACTTAGTGCATTGTTTAATATCCTTAAATACAGGATCGATGTTACTTTTTTCAATGTGTTTAATTTAAATAAATCTAACATTGTTATATTTGGTTAAAATGGAGCCCTTCATTGTTTTGCCATTTTTTGTGTGATCATCTTGATTTGTCCATTGAAGAATTCCATAACATAGGCTATTGAAACAAGGAGCTGATACTCTAGGTCCCCCCTCTTTATGGGTGGTATGAGGAATAGATGTGGAATATGAAAGCTAAATATTGAACGATTTTTAAAATATCGCATACACAAGCTAAGTTACCAAGATTGTTGCTTAGGCAACATAATTCAGCAAATCACCGCCTGATCTAATGAGGTTGTGATAATATCATGAGGAATAGATATCTGCAATATATAAGCAATATATTCAAAGATTTTTGAAATATCGCATATAAAAATGTATATGGACAGATCGGTTGATTGGTCGGCTGGACGTCCGATCGCCAACCTTTTCGGAGGGGCGGGGGACAAAAAACACAAATATACCATTCTGGTGACTACAAGGTTTAAGTCTATTTATCTAACTTATATCCTCAACTTCTAAGCATAAATATTTCATTTTTCCTTGACAATCAAAAAGTGATGACGTCATTCGGACCAGTTTGAGGTTTACAAAGAATTGAATTGACTATGATGATGCTTGGCCCCAATACTCACCAACCGGAAGAGTTCTTGAGTCGAACTTTCTAGAAACCTTTTTAAGGTTCAATGGATTTGCAGTGTAGCTTAGAGATACTTGCTCTCGGCTGTGAGCTTCTCTACTTCTCTGTCAGGCTGTGAACTTTTGACAGGGCCTGAGGACACAACCAATGTACAAGGGGTGGAACAAAAGACCAAAAGGTAGATCATTATTTATATATTCCTCTGCAATGAAGTTGATAAGAATGGCCTTCACCTTCTTCTGAATAGTTTTACCATTCATGAATAGCGAATACTTTTTCCACTAAAACATAGTTGCTTTTTTCTCTTTGTCTGCCCTGGGCCACATTGGTGACGTCTGTGAATTTAATATTAATCTACATGGTCGTACCCACCATCACGTGGGCCCATAATGGAAGAGCCTAAAGATGTATGTTGTTTGATGGCTGATAGGTGTAAACTGTAAAGGTAACGGGATCCTTTTCTCCGAAGGGTTGACGTATTACCTTATTCTTCAATATGTTCATGAAAACTATCGGGGATGCCTCTTCGTGGTGGTTGTACCCCCAATGCAAGTCGGATTCATCAGGGCAGCGCGGTCACGGTCAGAGCCGATCGGTCCCCATGGACCGGCCCTTTCCCTCTTGTTTGGTTTTTTTCGAGGAGTTTTAGACGTACACACACACACAAACACACAATACATACATACATACATACATACATACATACATACATACATACATACATACATACATACATATAATTGCCATATTATTCCCCTATCAGTTTCATCCAAGGGGTTTGTCTGTCTGTCCCATTTGTGATTTTTTTCAGAATGTCTGTCATGTCAGACATGTCTGTCCCAGTTTCATCCTGGTGCATGGCTTTATTATGACAAGTTACAGAACACGTTCGACTTTGGGGACGTTTCATTAATTACCCTGCGCTCGGGAAGCGAAAAGCGGGGTTAAGCATTCAGTTGCGTACGTGTGCCGTATGCGTGTGCTGTACGTGTCTGCATTTTAAGTGTCTGAATTTTAAAAATTCATTTTCTGGGCAACAGTTGGTCCGATTGACACGAAATTTTACCATAGAAGCGCCTCTGCCTGTATAATTTTTTATTCATAATACTGACGTCATAGGTCACGTGGTACGGACGTCATCTTGGAAAAAAATGAAAAAAGTTGCACCTCTATATCTCCGAAACCACTCCATGGAAAAAATTTCAACATGGCTCATTGTCAAGCACTCCCCTCGGGGAATAAGATATATTAATGATGATGTCATCTGTGCCTTTGTTATGACGTCATAATTCGACAAGTACAACACGTATCCGATCATTGTGAATTTTTTTTCTCAGCAACTGTTGGTCTGATGGGCACGAAATTTTCACCATAGGAACGCCTCCTCATGCAGAATATTTTAATGATAATCATGACGTCATAGGTCATGTCGTATAGGCGTCATCTTGGAAAAACTTCAATTGCAATTGTGACGTTACTTAAATTGAAATAACTAGGGCATGCCCGTATGTGGGTGCCCGTTCCTTGCCAAAAAAAAAAAAAAACGCTACCCGTACGCTCTACCCCGCCCGTACGCCCGTACGCCCGTAAACAAAAAAAACAACGCTCTTCGCTTCCGCCCTTCGCTCTGACTGAATTGGGAGAAATAATGCGCATAAGAAATCGAGAAATTATTATTTTCTCCGGAAGAAATCGAATTACGAACCGTAATGGCGCACGCGCTCGGCTCGGCTCGCTCTCACATCGGCCACGCCTACGCAACAACGCGTTCTGTGATTGGCTGCCGGAAGTGCAGTCTTCACTGTCCGGAAGGTCGCAAATCGCAGTTACGATGAATCGCAAATTAGTTTTAATTAGTTTTAAAACATAGTTTAACGGCAACATAGTTTTCCAACGTGAAATAAATGAATACGCTCTCAAATGTGCCGTCGGAGGCAGAGTCTGTTCGCCACGTTCGGCACACGTGATAGCTCGCTGCTCTCTGATTGGTTGAATCGTTTTTTGGACATAGCTCGGTAACTACTTCTCCGATTAATATGAAACCTTGAAAAGGCACATCCTCGGGTCCCCAGCAATATACCTGGCAAGTTTAAAGTATATCGGACCCGTGGTTGTCGAGAAACAGCGGTCACAGACATACAGACATACAAACATACAAACATACAAACATACAAACATACAAACATACACACAGAGATTACTGGAATTATAGATAGATGACTTTGCAACAGTAACAACAATACCCTTATAGAACATCATGATGGAAATCAGATTTTATTCCTTGTGTCCGTTCATCGGACGTGACCCTGCACTTCGCAAAGGTGAGAGATTATTTTATTTATTATTTACATCCCATGAAAAATTGCGTTACAAAGTTTTGTTCAAGTATAAATGACTGTCAGAGAGTACAGGTGAGAGTGAAGGGGGGTGAGGGGGAGGGGGGTTAGGAATGAAGAAGGGGCAAGGGGAAAAGTAGGAAGAATGGGATTAGGGGTGGGGGTGAGGACGGAGTGAGGTGAAAAGTAGGAAGGGTTGGATTAGGGGTGGGGGTGATGAAGGAGCAAGGGTAAAAGTAGGAAGGGTAGGATTGGAGGGGGAAATAAAGAGGCAGGGGTCGAGGAGGAAGGGAGACTATAAGAGTCTCCCTTCCTCCTCGACCCCTGCCTCTTATTTGTCTATAAGATCTATAAGATCTATAAGATTGAGTCTATAAGATCTGTCGACTCCATTTATTTGGACCCAAATTTAATGTTTGCATTTCCTTAAATATTTTGAGATATTCCTGTCCAACGATATCCTGTTTGCACTGCAGATAACAGGAAAGGAGGACATATTCACTGTCTCAATGGAAAAGCCCAACAGAGTGAATCGGTCCTCCAAATTAAATACTTTTTCATCTCCAGTTCAAATTAATTGACGAAAGCCTAAATAAACTTTAATGTCATTCTGACCTCGTGCTTGACATCATTAAATTGATTATGCAACAGCAGTGAATGCTCAATCACAACTTATTGTGTTACTTAATCACATGATGATCGATTAAATAAAAACAAAGGCAAATGGTTGTGGCAATGAACACAAATTACGCATAATTGATTGTTGGGTTTTCATTAACTTTTTTCTTTTATTAATCTTAAAAACAGAACTTCTTTCATTTCAGAGTCTGGGGTCAGGGAGGACATGTCACGTGACATTTGTAAGGGACTGATTCCTGCTACTGCCACACACAAGGAAACTCAGACATGGGTGATTGAAATCATTGAGGTGTTCCCATCAATATGGTCAAATCACTACCACGAGGGTAAAGTGTCTACAGATTGAAATCCTCTGTATATTGTACAATGAAGAAACAGTCTGTTATTTACAGTGCCTTCAGAAAGTATTGACACCCCTTGACTTATCTCACTTTTTTTGTCTTTCAGCCTGAATTTAATATTGTTTACATTGAGATTTTTTTGTCACTGATCTACACATAATACCCCATAATGTCAAGGCGGAATTTTTTTAACAAAATAATGAAATATGAAATACAGAAATATTTAATTTACACAAGTATTCAACCCCCTGAGTCAACACTCTGTAGATGCATCTTTGGCAGCGATTACAGCTTCAAGTCTTCTTGGATATGTCTATCAGCTTTGCACATCTGGATTTGGGGAGTTTCTCCCATTCTTCCTTGCAGATGTGCTCAAGCTCTGTCAAGTTGGATGGGGAGCGTCGGTGAACAACAATCTTCAAGTCTTTCCACAGACTCTCAATGGGATTCAAGTCTGAGCTTTAGCTGGGCCACTCAAGGACTTTCACGTTCTTGTTCTGAAGCCATTCCAGTGTTGCTTTGGCTCTATGCTTTGGGTCATTGTCCTGTTGGAACATAAATCTTCGCCGCAGTCTAAGGTCCTTTGCACTCTGAAGCAGGTTCTCCTCAAGGATTTGCCTTTAATTTGCTCCATTCATTGTTCCCTATATCCTTACAAGTCTCCCAGTCCCTGCCACTGAAAAGCATCCCCATAGCATGATGCTGCCACCACCATGCTTTACTGGTAGGAAGGTGTTAGATGGTGATGAGCTGTGCTTGGTTTCCACCACATGGAGCACTTTCCATTCAGGCCAAATAGTTCAATTTTTGTCTCATCAGACCACAAAATATTTTGCCTAATGCTCTGAGAGTCTTTCACGTGCCTTTTTGCAAACTCCAGGCATTCTATCATGTGCCTTTTTCGCAGGAATAGCTTCCGTCTGGCCACTCTCCCATGAAGCCTAGATTTGTGAAGAGCTGCAGAGACCTTGTCGTTCCGGCAGGTTCTCCCATCTCAGCCAAGGAACTCTGTAGTTCTGTCAGAGTGGTCATTGGGTTCTTTGTCACCTCGCTTACCAAGGTCCTTCTTGTCTGGTTGCTCAATTTTGTCAGACGGCCAGCTCTAAGAAGAGTCTGGATAGTTCCATATTATTTCCATTTCCTGATGATGCAGCTCACTGTGCTCTTCGGAACCTTCAACACTCTAGAAATTGTTTTATACCCTCCCCTAGATCTACGCCTCCTCACAATTCTATCTCGTTCTACGGACAGTTCCTTGGACATCTTGGTAGAGTTTCTGCTCTGATATGCACTGTCAACTGTGGGACCTTATAGAGGAAGGTGTGTTTCTTTCTAAATCATGTCCAATCGATTGAATTGGCCACAGGTGGGCTTCAAGTTGTAGAAACATCTCGAGGATGACCAAAGGAAATTGGATGCACCTGGGCTCAATTTGGAGTGTCATAGCAAAGGGGTTGAATACTTATTGACTCGAGACATTTCAGCTTTTCATTTTTAATTGATTTGTAAAAAAATTCTCAAAGAAAATTTCCACTTTGATATTATGGGCTATAATGTGTAGATAAGTGACAAAAACATTCAATTTGATCCATTTTAAATTCAGGCTATAACACAATAAAATGGGAAAAAGTCAAAGGGTGTGAATACTTTCTGAAGGCACTGTACCTGTATCTGTATAAATTGTACATTAACACACTTTCCAAGGATTGTTTGAACAGTCGCTCGGAAACACTTCTTTATGAGATTGTTAAAGTGTGGCATCCTTTCTTCTTCGCTTTTGACACTAACTACACGTCATAATGATTTCTACATCTTAATTACACTCTCTCTTCATCTCAAGAGCTATGGCCTTGTATCCTGCCAATTGGTCGACATGACATGCCTGCATTACTCGATTTAATAACACCTGCTCAACGCAGACGTTATTGTTTCATATTTATTCATATTTTTTTTCCGTAAAACAACACAATTTTCCTATCGCGTGCAGATTTTGCATCAATCAATCAATCAAATGTACCAAATGATTGACAGAGCATGCACCAAAGAGGTTTATGCAAAGGTTTTCCTGAGCTGTTTGGTTATGCTGGGTGGTTTGGTTTTGATGGGCAGTTTGGTTTTGATGGGAGGTTTGGTTTTGATGGGCAGTTTGGTTTTGATGGGTGGTTTGTTTTTGAAGGGTGGTTTGGTTTTGATGGGAGGTTTGGTTTTGATGGGCAGTATGGTTTTGATGGGCAGTATGGTTTTGATGGGCAGTTTGGTTTTGATGGGAGGTTTGGTTTTGATGGGCAGTATGGTTTTGATGGGTGGTTTGGTTTTGAAGGGTGGTTTGGTTTTGATGGGCGGTTTGGTTATGCTGCAGGAGTTGGTTTTCTTGAGATATTTTGTTTTGATGGGCGGTTTGGTTTTGATCGGCGGTTTGGTTTTGATGGGCGGTTTGGTTTTGATGGGTGGTTTGTTTTTGATGGGCAGTATGGTTTTGATGGGTGGTTTGGTTTTGATGGGTGGTTTGGTTTTGATGGGCGGTTTGGTTATGCTGCAGGAGTTGGTTTTCTTGAGATATTTTGTTTTGATGGGCGGTTTGGTTTTGATCGGCGGTTTGGTTTTGATGGGCGGTTTGGTTTTGATGGGCGGTTTGGTTTTGATGGGTGGTTTGGTTTTGATGAGCGGTTTGAATTTGATGGGTGGTTTGGTTTTAATGGGTGGTTTGGTTTTGATGGGCAGTTTGGTTTTGATGAGTGGTTTGGTTTTGATGGGCGGTTTGGTTTTGATGGGTGGTTTGGTTTTGATGGGCAGTTTGGTTTTGATGGGCGGTTTGGTTTTGATGGGCGGTTTGGTTTTGATGAGCGGTTTGGTTTTGATGGGTGGTTTTGTTTTGATGGGCGGTTTGGTTTTGATGAGCGGTTTGCTTTTGATGGGCAGTTTGGTTTTGATGGGCGGTTTGGTTATTTTTTTTATTTTTTTTATTTTTTTGTATACAAGATCGAGGCTCGTGAAAGAGCGAACATTAATCACACAGAAAGACAAACGGACACACAAAACAAATAACATCGGGAGCGGTAGACAAGATGGGGAGAGAGGGGGAAGGACACAAACACAACATTTGAGAGCAGGGACCGAGAGACATGGAGACATCGAGAGAACTGTGGGAGGGAGAGGGCTTTGGGGGGAGGCATGGGAAGGTGGGGGGGGGGGAGGGGGTGGGAGAGGTATAAAACATATGGACACTGCCAGGACTTCCAGGAAAGAAGTTGGAATTTCAAACAAGGTGGATCTGGGGTGAATTAGTGGGGGTAGAAAAGATCAAGGTTTTGAATGGGGGAAGATAAGAGATGGTGGTGAACAGCTGTTTTAAAGACCTGGAGGGAGGAGTGTGATTGAAGTGAGTGTGGGAGTTTGTTCCAGAGGCAGGAGAAAAGAGGAATGAAAGAGTGAAGGTGAGCAGAGAGCCGAGATTTCGGCAGTTTAACCATCAGAGGGTGGCTGGCAGATCTTGTGCGACCTGTAGGAATATTTGGGGGACAGAGCACAGAGAGAGCTGGGGGAGCAAGGCCGGAGAGGAGTCGGTAGAAGACAGAAAGACCACCTACCTGCCTGCGGTGAGTGAGTGAAAGGTCCTCAGAGATAGCTTCATCGCGGAAGATTCCAATGATTCTGAAAGCTTTGGCTTCAACAGCGTGAAGCCGAGCCAGGTGTGAGGCAGGAGCACCAGCCCATAGGGGAGAACAGTATTCCATTGAGCTGCGGATGAAAGCCTTGTATGTGGTGAGGAGCTCAGGTGTGCCTAGGAAGGACTTCGCACGACGGAGGATGCCCAGTCGGCGACTGGCTTTGGAGGCCAGCTTGGAAATGTGGTTTTCCCAAGAAAGATCATGGCAGATAGTGAGACCCAAAAGCTTGAGCGACAGAACTTCTTGGAGAGGATTGTTGAGAAAGTAGATGGGAGGGTTGTCCAGTCGATCTTTTCGGAGAGACATAGTAAGAGAGTGAGATTTGTCAGGATTGAAAGACATGTTCCACTTGTTTGACCAGTCTGTGATTTTGTCCAGGTCTTCAGAGAGTGAGGAGGCTGCAGACTGCCGATCTGAGGGAAGAGGAATGGAGCGGCAGAGAGTGGAGTCATCAGCAAAGAGATAGAGAGGATTTTCCAGAGAGTCGGAGAGATCATTGATAAAGACCAGAAAAAGCACAGGGCCCAGCACACTGCCTTGGGGAACTCCAGCCTGAACAGGAAGGGGAGATGAGCGAAATCCATTCAGGGCCACACGTTGACTACGACCAGAGAGGAAGTCCGCAAGCCATGCATGGAGATTTCCATGGATACCATAGGAGGAGAGTTTGGTGAGCAGAGCTGGGTGCCAGACCGTATCGAAGGCATGTGATATGTCAAGGGAGACGGCTCTGATTTCCTGTTTGGCATTGAGGACCTCCATCCATTGTTGAGACAGCAGAAGCAGCATGTCAAGAGTAGAATGACCTGGTCTGAATCCAAATTGATGATCGTAGATCAAGCCATTGGAGAAGAGGAAGGATTTGATATCCGAAGCAATGATGGATTCCATGACTTTGCTGATAATTGGGAGCAGGCTGATTGGTCTGTCGTTGCAAGGATCTGTTTTTGCACCTTTTTTGTGTAAAGCGGTAATGTTTGCTGATTTCCAGGATGCTGGCAGATGACCTTGAGCAAAAGAGAGGGTGAAAAGAACAGAGAGAGGGTGAGATAGAGCGGCAGAGCAGGATTTTAGGACCCGTGGGCTGATGCCGTCTGCATGTCTGCATGTTGTTGGTTTTCCTGAGATATTTGGTTTTGATGGGCGGTTTGGTTTTGATGGGCGGTTTGTTTTTGATGGGCGGTTTGTTTTTTATGGGCGGTTTGTTTTTGATGGGCGGTTTGTTTTTGTTGGGCGGTTTGGTTTTGTTGGGCGGTTTGGTTTTGATGGGCGGTTTGGTTTGATGGGTTGTTTGGTTTTGATGGGCGGTTTGGTTTTGATGGATGGTTTGGGTTTAATGGGTGGTTTGGTTTTGATGGGCAGTTTGGTTTGGATGGGCGGTTTGGTTATGCTGCATGAGTTGGTTTTCCTGAGATATTTGGTTTTGATGGGTGGTTTGGTTTTGATGGGCGGTTTGGTTTTGATGGGTGGTTTGGTTTTGATGGGCAGTTTGGTTTTGATCAGCGGTTTGGTTTTGATGGGCGGTTTGGTTTTGATGGGTGGTTTGGTTTTGATGGGCAGTTTGGTTTTGATCGGCGGTTTGGTTTTGATGGGCGGTTTGGTTTTGATGGGTGGTTTGGTTTTGATGAGTGGTTTGGTTTTGATCGGCGGTTTGGTTTTGATGGGTGGTTTGGTTTTGATGGGCAGTTTGGTTTTGATGGGCGGTTTGGTTTTAATGGGTGGTTTGGTTTTGATGGGCGGTTTGGTTTTGATGGGCGATTTGGTTTTGATGGGTGGTTTGGTTTTGATAGGCGGTTTGGTTTTGATGGGCGGTTTGGTTTTGATGGGTGGTTTGGTTTTGATGGGCGGTTTGGTTTTGATGGGTGGTTTGGTTGTGATGGGCGGTTTGGTTGTGATGGGCGGTTTGGTTTTGATGAGCGGTTTGGTTATGCTGCAGGAGTTGGTTTTCCTGAGATATTTGGTTTTGATGGGCAGGTTTGGTTATGCTGCAGGAGTTGGTTTTCCTGAAATATTTGGTTTTGATGGGCAGTTTGGTCTTGATGGGCGGTTTGGTTTTGATGGGCAGTTTGGTTTTGATGGGCTGTTTGGTTGTGATGGGCGGTTTGGTTTTGATGAGCGGTTTGGTTATGCTGCAGGAGTTGGTTTTCCTGAGATATTTGGTTTTGATGAGCAGGTTTGGTTATGCTGCAGGAGTTGGTTTTCCTGAGATATTTGGTTTTGATGGGCAGGTTTGGTTATGCTGCAGGAGTTGGTTTTCCTGAGATATTTGGTTTTGATGGGCAGTTTGGTCTTGATGGGCGGTTTGGTTGTGATGGGCGATTTGGTTTTGATGGGTGGTTTGGTTTTGATGGGCGGTTTGGTTTTGATGGGCGGTTTGGTTTTGATGGGCGGTTTGGTTTTGATGGGCGGTTTGGTTTTGATGGGCTGTTTGGTTGTGATGGGCGGTTTGGTTTTGATGAGCAGGTTTGGTTATGCTGCAGGAGTTGGTTTTCCTGAGATATTTGGTTTTAATGGGTGGTTGTTAGTTTATCTACTGGGATTTATATACCATCTCCAACGTGTGATTGGCCAGTCAGAAAGCCTGTAAGGTCAATGACAAAACATCTACTCGACATATTCATAGAAGGATAGTCCTTAGCAAGACAAAACGGATCACAAGTGACGAAGCATTAAATGATTGATCTTGGGCCAGAACCTCAGACATTAAAGTCAAAGAAATGTTTAATCCACTTTACGCCCAAACTCGAGTCTTTATTTTTGCAGAAATTCGTTCAGACACCTATTTTTAGTTATTTTCACAGTATGTGTGCACTGTAGCTGGAATGAGTCCCTGAAGCCATTATAGATCCCCCTAGGAGACAGCATGAAGTATGAGTTAAAGGACCAGCGTGTATTGGTGGTTCTCAACAACGAGACAAATGTTCTATGAAAACCACCCATTGATGTTCTCACAAGTCAAATCAATGACTTAACTAGCTTTGTCTTAACCACAACAACGTTCTCCAGATTGCTGCTTGAGCCTTATATTCAAATGTATAATACACACACAATGGTGTTGCATGTAATAGTGCCAAGAGAATAAAATGGGGTTCATATGTAACGATACCAACTTCTATACCTCTACCATCACTGTCCTGGGTCTCTGTTAGTGGCAGGTGTTCCTTACAAATCTTTGCATTGCCATTGATGGTTCAGAACAATCCTCTTGCTCAATACCTGACACTTACAGCCTGGTGTTGGCTTAACAGTAAAGGTAGCTGGCTTGAGATGTTAGGGTCCTGAGTTCCAGCCCCTGTTTTCAAATCCGTTGAATTAACAGCAAGTGGGTTGACTCAGCCTGTCATCCCTCTGAGTTCAGCGAAATGAGCTCCAGCTGATTGGTAATGGGGGAGGGAGGGAGGAAGGGAGGAAGGGGGGTGGGTCACTGCATCAGTAGCACAGCGGCATCTCCAAGAAATGATGCAACCAACAGCCACAGGCTGCGCACGAAACCACCACTACCGAACATTTGCAAAATAGACCAAATCTCCAGCATCTTGCTTCAACTCGATTGGCTTCCATTATAGTCAGTGGAAGTAAATTACAGCAAACGAGAATAAGTAAGCATTTTTTTTTGATCAATTAATATTATCACATGAGAACAAGTTGTGCAAAATAAACTAAAGAATCAAAGGGAGGTGCAAAGCGCCCCTCCCTTTATATAAGGGATCGTTTCTCTGTATGCAGCTTTAACATGGGGACTGAAAATAGTTTCTCAGCTTCTACTGGACGAAATTGGCTGCAAATTTCCGAAGTAAATGCTTTGTCGTTGAGATAATATGTTCCAAATTTCAGCAACGTCCATTTATGCATTCTTGAGTTATATTTAGAAAACCCTCAAAATCACGTTGGTGTCTGTCCGTCCGTCCGTCCGTCCGCCCAAAATGTGTTGGCGCTCATATCTCAAGGACTATACATTGAAACTAGCTGTAACTTCGAATATACATCGGCCAATAGATCTAGTTAATGGCTTTCGAAACAAATTCCACCTAAGTGCTATAGTTTTTGCTTTAAAATTAAATATATATATATACATAATTAAATATATAAAAAGATATACGTACACACTTTATAACTCTTCAAAATATTATTACACAACTCCAAAGTGCTGGCCCAATGCCCTAATGGACAAGGCATCAGACTCCCAAGCTGGGGATTGTGGGCTCGAATCTTGTCTGAGTTGAATATTCTTTCCCCTTACTTTTTCCCCTTACTAACAAATAACCCAACCCTAACCCTAACAACTCAAGTCTTTTATGTCGTCTTGAATAATGAACAAATGAACATCTTGTGCAATGAGCAATGCATTTTGTTCATATTTAAAACGTAATTATTCTTAAACCTTAGATCTCGCGAGATCTTTGTCGGCGAGGTCACGTCTTTTCGAAGCTGTCCATGCGCTCACGCTTTCGAAGTTAAGTAATTTTTCACAATTGTGTTTTTGTCGAAACTGTATCTATCTTTCGGTGTGTGTACCTATAGTGTGTCCTTAGTAAGATTATCGGTGTTAATTTTTCATACCTGTATCCAAAATCGTCGGTTAATTAGTGTCGCGTATTTTGAGGCTTAGTAGGCTACCGGGTCCTACCTTGAGGCTTTGCTTTTCTCTCAGCGGTCCGTCAATTGTGCTGCAATTACTTTCGTTCTCTGTTTTTGTCCCAGTCTTTCACCCCATACTTCCTTGTTTAAAATCTAAACTAAAAAAAAAACTAAAAAAAAATATTTCCTTCTCTGTTCGTATTCGTTGTTCTTATTCGTTTATTCGTTGTTCTTATTTGTTCATTTGTTCTTCGATCACGTGTTTCACCCCCATTTCCATTGTCCATTTTCCCAGATAGTTTTCACTGCCCAATTTTAAAATGTTAAAACTTTCCCCTGAAGTACTGTATTCTGTTGTATATTATAACACCTTTTTCTTCTTCTTCTATAAAAGGATGCTTTCGACTTGCTCACCAAATCTATTCATTCCAAAAAAAAATTCCATCTCTTACAGTTCCTCTTTCTACATTCCCGAAACTCTCCTGCACTCCACCCCTCCTCCAGCGTCCTCAAACGTATTTTTGACTCGAAGGTCACAAGAAACTCATTTTGCAATAAATGTTCGTTTTCCATTAATCGTACACTTTCTAAAATCCAATCTCACCCCTCCCCTCCAAATCTTCCCCATCACCCCTCCCCTCCAAAACTTCCCCATCACCCCTCCCCTCCAAAACTTCCCCATCACCCCTCCCCTCCAAATCTACCCCCTTGCCCCTCCCCTCCAAATCTCCCCATCACCCATCTCTTTCAAATCTTCCCCCTTGCGCCTCCCCTCCAAATCTTCCCCATCACCCATCCCTTTCGAATCTTCCCCCTTGCCCCTCCCCTCCAAATCTCCCCATCACCCATCTCTTTCAAATCTTCCCCCTTGCGCCTCCCCTCCAAATCCTTCCCATCACACATCCCTTTCAAACTTCCCCCCTCGACCCTTCCCTCCTAAACTCCCCCCACGCCCATCCCCTCCAAGAATCTCCCTCGCTCCTCCCCTCCGAGACTCTCCTCTCACTGCTCCTCCTCAAAGCATCCTCCCCGCTTCTTCCCCCTTCCAACTTTCACCTTCATCTCCCCCAACCTTCTGCCTCACTCTTCCCCCTCCTCAAATAACACCTCACTGTGCCTCACCCAATCACCATCAAACCTTTTGTCCGCCCCACCCTTCCCTTTCTCCAAGCTATTCTGAAATCTCTGACCCACCTTCAACAGCTCTCCCTACCACTTACTCCTGTTCCACATCTTACCCTACCCCTCCCCCCCTGTTCTGTATCCGATGCTCCCCCTTCCTCTTCATTAACGGTATGGACCTCAAACATCCGGGGCCTTCGCTCAAACTTGAATGATCTCTCCATACAGGTTGCTTCTGACAAAGAAGACGTGATCTGCTTAACAGAAACTTTCCTCCTTCATGATGTCTCTGATTGCTTGGTATCTCTCCCAGGTTACTCCATTCTCCGGTATGAAAGACCTGAGCCTCGTCCTGGAGGTGGGGTTGCTATCTTTATAAAAAAATATCTTCCTCAATCGCCCTGCACTGCCCTCTCTCCACCTCACCATCAGGAATACCTCTGGCTACGGCTTCCCCTTCACTCCCACCTTTTGTTCATATGTGTGTTGTACCGTCCACCAAACAGTGATGACTCCATCTACATCTCGCTGTCTGATAATATGGACCAACTTCTGTCTACCCATCCCAACTCTCTCTTCCTCATATGTGGTGATTTCAATTGTCACCATGCCAGTTGGCTGGGTGTGGGTACCTCTCTCACCAGCCATGGCTCCTCAGCTAAGGACATCTGCGACTCACTGGGACTGAGACAATCTGTCAATTTCCCGACGCGGATGTCAGTCAACGGAGCATCTTCTCTTCTGGACTTGGTTATGACTAACTTCCCTGAAAATATCTGCTGCTCTTCTTCTGCTCCAATCGGCTCATCTGATCATGTGCTTGTTAAAGTGGACATCTCTCTGACCATTCTCAGAGATCCTCTTCAGTGTGGACGAGTCTGGCATTTCACTCAGCCCAATTGGCACGGTCTTCAAGCAGCCATCAATCATCTGGACTGGTCTCCCATCTCTAACGCCTCTGACATCAACTCATCCTGGGAATTCTTCCAAAGTAAATTGCTCTCTCTCATGCACAGATTTATCCCATCTCGTCTTCAGTTGTCATACCCTTCCTCCCGTCCATGGTACACGGAATCTTGTGGTGAGGCTGTTGCCCAGAAACAACTTGCCTTCGTCTCCTGGAAAGCAAATCCAACGGAAGGAAATCTCATTTCCTTTCACAAAGCCCGAAACAAGTGTGTGTCCACCCTCAGAAGAGCCAGGAAACAATATCTCTCCATTCTCAAGACCGAACTCTCTTATCTGTCTCGCTCTTCCAAATCCTGGTGGCATCTGGTCAAATCTGTTTCCGGTGTTTGTTTCCCCTCCATCCCCTCCCTCACCTCAAATGGCTACATGGCTGACGCAGCACATGAAAATGCTGAATGCCTCAACTCTGTGTTTGCCTCAAAATCTTGTGTCCCAAACCCATCCCTCTCTGTACCCACCCTACCCAGGTGTACCCAGCTGCTCCTGGACTCTGTGTCCTTTCCTCCTGACAAGGTGGAAAAGTTTCTGTCAACCCTCGACTCTGATTCTGCAACTGGACCTGACGGCATCAGTCCACGGGTCCTAAAATCCTTTTCTTCCGCTCTTTCACTCCCTCTCTCTGTTCTCTTCACCCTCTCTTTTGCTCAAGGTCATCTGCCATCTGCTTGGAAATCAGGCAACATTAGCGCTTTGCACAAAAAATGTGCAAAAACAGATCCCAGCAACTACAGACCAATCAGCCTTCTCCCAATTATCAGCAAGGTCATGGAATCCATCATTGCCTCGGATATGAAATCTTTCCCCTTCTCCAATGGCTTGATCTCTGATCATCAATTTGGTTTCAGACCTGGTCACTCGACTATGGACATGCTGCTTCTGCTTTCTCAACAATGGATGGAGGTCCTCAATGCCAAACAGGAAATTAGAGCTGTCTCCCTTGACATATCACGTGCCTTCGATACGGTCTGGCACCCCGCTCTGCTCACCCAACTCTCCACCTTTGGTATCCATGGAAATCTCCACACATGGCTGGTGGACTTCCTCTCTAGTCGTAGTCAACGTGTGGCCCTGAATGGGTTTCTCTCATCTCCTCTTCCTGTTCAGGCTGGAGTTCCCCAAGGCAGTGTTCTGGGCCCTGTGCTTTTTCTGGTCTTCATCAATGATCTCTCTGACTCTCTTGAAAATCCTCTCTATCTCTTTGCTGATGACTCTACTCTCTGTCGCTCCATTTCTCATCCCTCACATCTGCAGTCTGCAGCCTCCTCACTCTTTGCAGACCTGGACAAAATCACAGACTGGGCAAACAAGTGGAACATGCCTTTCAATCCTGACAAATCTCACACTCTTACGATGTCTCTCTGAAAAGACCGACTGGATAACCCGCCCATACACTTTCTGAATAATCCTCTCCAAGAAGTTCTGTCACTCAAACTTTTGGGTCTCACTATCTGCCATGATCTTTCCTGGGAAAACCACATTTCAAATCTGGCCTCCAAAGCCAGTCGCCAACTGGGCATCCTCCGTTGTGCGAAGTCCTTCCTTGGCACACCTGAGCTCCTCACCACATACAAGACTTTCATCCGCAGCTCAATGGAATACTGCTCTCCCCTCTGGGCTGGTGCTCCTGCCTCAGAGCTAGCTTGTCTTCACGCTGTTGAAACCAAAGCGTTCAGAATCATTGGAATCTCCCGCGATGAAGCTAACTCCAAGGACCTTTCACTCACTCACCACTGGCAGGTTGGTGGTCTTTCCGTCTTCTACCGACTCCTCTCTGGCCTTGCCCCACCCACCAGCTCTCTCTGGGCTCTGTCCCCCAAATATTCTTACAGGTCGCACAAGATCTGCCTGCAACCCTCTCATGGTTCAACTGCCAAAATCAAGAATCTCTGCTCACCTTCACTCCTTCATTCCTCTTTTCTCCCGCCTCTGGAACAAACTCCCTCACTCTCTTCAATCCCACTCCTCCCTCCAGGTCTTTAAAACAGCTGTTCACCACCATCTCTTATCTTCCCCCATCCAAAACCTTGATATTTTCTACCCCCGCTAATTTCACCCCAAATCCACTTTTTTGAAATACCAACTCTTTCCTGGAAGTCCTTGGTGTCCTTGTGTTTTACACTTCTCCCACCCCACCCCCTATCCCCCCATTCCCACGCCTCCTCCCCCCAAGCCCTCTCCCTCCCACACATCTCCCGATGTCCCTGCTCTCAAATGTTGTGTTTGTGTGCTTCCCCTTCTCTCCCCATCTTGTCTACCACCTCTTTTCTCCCTCTTTCTCCCTACTACCTCTTTTTATATATTTTGTTTGTCTGGTTGGTTTGTTTGTGAAATAAATGTTAGCTCTTTCACGAGCCTCGATTCAGTATTCAAAAAAAAAAAAAAAAATCCTTGTGTCACATTCACAAGGGCAAAGGGTGGTACAATAAAATGAGATGAAGAAAAAACATTAACAAAGGGAATGAAGGGAGGATATATTAAAAATAATAAATCCGAGTAGGTGACCGGAGAGGAGGGTGAGAGAAGCCAGGGATGTTGGGAGAGGATTGGAGGGGAAAAGGGGCAAGGACAAAAATGTGGAACATTCAAGTGGGAAAGAAGGTTAACAAAAACTCCACCATTTTGTGTACATCTTGATGTGGATGATGTCCTGGACTCCGAGAGAGGTGTCACAAGCACACAGTCATATATGTATACAACCTGTGTTAACAATAATAAATGTCATGTTACGGTTACCATTCGTCATGGACACCTGGGAGAATGGATTTCTTTGGAGTGAAGGAGCTTCTGTCCGCACAGAAACCACACACGGATATAGTAAGCAGCTCAACAAAGGAATGTCTGAGATGTCCAGACCACTTGCGAACCGCATTTTAGCGGAGCTATTTCTAATTTGTTCAGGGTACCTTCAGGGTAGTCGTTGATAACTCATCTACATTCTGAGCATAACCTTCCTGTTCAAATGAGAAGAAAGAGCAGCAGACCAGGAATTTCTCAAACCCTGCTCTACTGCTTTCGCTTCTCCTTTGTCTGCTGTCTTCAACGCATCTTCCTTTGGCTATCCCATCTGCCCGGAAGTCGGCCAACATCACTCCCATTCACACGAAAGGCACCAAAGCAGTGGATTTTCTGAACTATAGCCAAGGAAGCTTACTTTCAATTACAAGCAAAGTCATGAAATCCATCATTGCTGCGGATGTCGTCTTTCCTGTTTTCAAACAGCCTTATCACCGACATCACTTTGGATTCTATCCCAGACACTCAGCATTGGACATGCTGCTGCTTCTCTCTCGGCAATGGTCGGAGCCCCGTAAATCTCCAAAAAGACCTTAGGACCGTCTCCTTGGACATATTTCCTGCTTTGCTTGCCACGCTCTCTGCCTGTGGCATAGAAAGCCATCTTGATTCTTGGATTTCTGATGCTCTCCACTCAAGCAGACAACGCTTTTCTATAAATGGACCCTCTCCTTTTTTCTCCCAGTGGAAGCTGGAATGTACCTCTATGCAGCCTTGGGTGTAGTCTTGTTCTTCATCTGCATCAATGACCTCTCCAACATTCTGGAAAATTCTCTCTTCCTTTTTGCAGGAAACTCCACTTTGTGTCGTATAGTATGACATCCCACTGACAGACAGACAACAGCTGCGTCACTCTCTGTTGATCTGGAATTCTAAGACATTAGTCCGACAAATGGAACTGCATGTTTTTCAATCCTGGTAAATCTCTCTTTCTCGTCCTGTCACTCCAGAAGGATCATCAAATGAACTAACCTATATGTTTCCATTGTTACCCATTGGAAGAATTTCATTCTTTTTAACTTATTGGCCTCATCATCATGCAGCCACGACGTTTCCTGGGATTGCCATATAGCAAAGCTTTTTTTCACACGCATTCTACAAGGCATTTGTCCTGAGCCTAATGGAGTACCGCACTCTCCTATAGCCTGACGCATCAGCATAGCATCTGTCTCACCTGGAATCTGTGGAATGTAATACCTTCAACATTATTGGCATTTTTCATGATGAGGTGGAAGCACAAGACTTGTTAATCTCCTATTGCAGGTGGGTTGGTGTCCTCTATGCTTTTTTCCCCAGGTTTGTGGCCCCTCTACTCTTATTCTCCTCTCTGCTAGTCTAACACCTTCTGCTCTCTCTCATCCCTTCACCCTCCCCCTGCAACTTCAGGATCCACTCATTCTTCCAGTAACCACTTCCTACTTTAATTTATCGAAATCCACAATGACTCCACAACTCCACTCTTTTTTCTTTTGTCCTATATGTGGAACGATCTTCCTAAGACTGACAACCCAAACTCCTTTTTAGATTCTTTTGGAAATGTTTTAACCTTTCACCCATGGATGCTGTATCTAACGCAATCCTCTTCCTGGCCTATTACTGTTTATTTTCTTTTTCTTTCTCTTTCTTTATCTCTCTCCTCTTTCGTTGTTTGTTCATTCTCTTTCTTATTTCATACAACTGTAGCCTCACTGCCCAAAATGTCAGTTTGTTGCCTTTTTGCTCTGTGGGATATTTTACATCCACCAACTAAGCCCCACATGCAGGTCACTATAGGTTAATGTCCATCAGAGAGAAAGCACACTTATTTATACAACACCGAACCTGTGAAGGACCAATCTGATTGTCCTCAGGTCAGGAATTAACCCCAAATTGGACGCTGAAACTTAAGTGCGATACCTGTGCATTATCCTGTTGGACAATAACTATTATTTACTTTTGTTTGCCTTTCACTATAATAATCATTCTTCTTCTTCTTGTTGCATAAGCAAGGCAAGGTTTCCGGGTAGAATCATTGGTGGAGGGCGCGGCCGTGTCCCTGATTCAGCGCCATTTGTAGGTTTGGGCAGGAATTTGTAATTTGTTCAATGGATAGCTCACCTACTCTTAGTGAGGGCATCGTGGGATCTTTCAAGACCACCTATTAATGGCGGCAGACAGAATGCCCAGTTCAATGTCCATCTGAGGGATAGCACACACATTGAAGAATCACCCTGCCTGTGAAACACCGGGATGGAAGTTTATTGCTGGGTTTGCATTTGAACCTAGGCTATACAACTTTGTGGGTGTCTTGGGTATGCGGGGTGTCCTCTGATACCTCAGGGAGATGGATGCTCCTGCCTTGCATAACCCCAGGTCACCTGTGGGCAAGGTGTTGTACCTGTCAGCCTCCCTTACCAGGGTAACGGTCCGCAACCATGCGGTTTAAATGGCAGATGGCTCTGCACATCTGATGGATGAGAGTCCAGTCCACTCCAACAGCACGGGCGGAAGAGGGTGAATTCCCAACGGCTAGCAGAGAGATGGAGAGGAGTGGCGCCCACCCCCTTCCCCCACCCCCTCCCCCCGTCTATACCACACACTAAAGGGCCTATCTCATTGGAGGAGACGTCGCCGCGACTGCCGCGAATAATCAGTCGCGGCAACTCGGGCAACTCGGGCGACTCGGGAGACCAAAAAATGGCTTGCGCTCTCACCAAGGCGACGCCAGGGCGACGTCTCCAGACAAGGTGACAACCAATTCGCCCGAAAGTCGCGGGGACGTCTTCTCAGTTGCGGCGACGTCTCCGCGATGTCTCCGGCAGTCGCGGGAACGTCTCCACAACGTCGCCGATAGGTCGCCATGGGTCTCCGCAAGTTTGCGGAGACGTCGCCGTGACTTCTCCCTGTCTATATATACCTAGATCTACAACTAGATCTATCATTCGCTTTTCAGATGTCAGACAGTCAAGAACTCTCACCATGGACATCTGCAATGAAGCTGTTATGCTGTTGGAGCAGGATCCCTACCTGGAGGATGAGCAGAAGGAGGAAGTTGCCCCTGGAGAGTGGAGACAGCATACCAACCAGTTGGAGGGGATGCAGAGAAGAGGAAGAAACATACCGTCTGTTGCCAAGAACCAGAGAGAGTCAGTACTACTCTGGGGTTGGAGCTGTCCCCTGGCAAGACAAGATGGTGGGGCCTCTTCCAAGGCAGTACAAGGAGCAGCAGCAGCAGTAGCAGGAACAAGTACCAGATGATGAAGACCTTGACCTGGATGTACCTCACTTGGACCAGGAGTGAAGGACTATTTTCCATGCTGCATACTGTACTCTATGGAATTGTGTCATTGCATAAACTGTATGAAATTCTATTGGGATTTTTTATATATTGCTTTGATGTAAACTGTACTGTTCACAATAAATATTACTTGTAAATATTTCTTTTAACCCGTTCGAGACGAGTCACGGATATATTCGTTTTCTATTTTCTTTCGCTGTGGACGAGTCACGAGTATATCCGTTTTGATCGGCTCTGGTGAACATGAACTTTTCAACCGAGTTATTTTCCATTTTCTAGTACATATTTTGTCAATAAAATTACATGTATCAAAAGCCAAAACTTCAGAGTTTCTGTGATTGCAAATTTCTTTTCGATATATAACTCCACTGAGGTAAAATTAGGGGTAAAACATGAAGAGCTCTGATAAATTGCGCCGACTTTTTCGTTCATAGCAACGAGGCAATTGCGGACGTCTCCAAAAAGTCTCCAAAAAAATCGAACATGTTTGAATTTCCCGCGACTTCCCGGAGACCCGGCTAGTCTCCAGGAGACGTCGCGGAGACATCTCCACAACCAGCGGAGACTCGAGTCGCCACCAGGTCGCCACCTAGTCTCCAGGCCAATGAGATAGGCCCTTTACTCGTGTGTACCAGCCATAGAAAGGCAATGCCATCATTGCCCAGGGGAGAATCGACATAATCTCATCAGACAGCTTAGAGGTGAGTATGCGTACCTCGAGAACATCCTGCCAAAAAATATATATATATATAAATAAATATATTATTTTTTATAAATAAATAAATAAAATCATAAATATATAAATAGAATCATAGTTAAATAAATACAATTATTTATAAATAAATAAATAAATAAATGAAATTATAAATAAATAAATAAATTATAAATAAATAAATACATTTAAAAATAAATAAATATAAAAAAATTTTTAAGGGAAATATTGTTACTTTCCCATACTGGCTGGCATTTTAAAGAGCTTGTACTTGCATGAAAACAAGCATTGAACAATGGACAATGTAATGCAGGAGAATAAGTTATTACATTGGAAATGTGGACAGAAGTAAAAAAAAATGATAAGCAAGGCTCCAGTTTTGAAGAGTGAAGTTCTTGTGAAGATGTTTTTGAAGGTTTTGCTTTCAAATGCTCAAACATTCACGCAGTCATCCTTATTTTCCACAATATTGATTTTTTTTTTCTTCTTCACTGAAGCATACTCTCGTGAAAGCATCTCTTCGTTTTGATATCGTGGAAGAGATTCCAGAGGGAATCGACGACAAATGTCATGGTGCGGAACAAACTGCACATATATTCAATAAGAGAGACTGTTTACATAACAATACATAACAACTTCAGAGGGGATCCGAAGCTAGAGCTGGCCCATCTAAAGTCAAGGTATGTCTAAATAAGTTGGCATGAGAGCCACTTTCAATGCTGAGTACGAAAAACCTTGCCACATCCACCTTTACCAATCCTCGGGTCTTCGCGGTCCTTTGTGCGATCAGGTCAAGTAGAGACATTGAAAAATCCGCTACGTGTCTGCAACTGCAGAATGACCGAATTGTCTTCATTCCAAGGTCAATGGCGTGTTCCCCTGTGATATAGTGGGTGGGAGTAATATGGACCCCGGGGGAATATGGACCCCACTGAATTTCCCATGATGCACTGCATCAAGCCTCGTCTCCATATCACGGGATAAACGAGTATGGCCGACCAGCAAGTGACCAACTGCAGTTGATTCAAACTCTTTAATGATAGTAAGTGCAAACTTCCAAAAGTTTTCATCTCAAATTTTACAATTCATAAGCATGCAGTACTGTGTATGTACATGTAGTCACTAGCTTGTTTGATGAGTGGTGTCCCTGGCTGAGTACACATGAGAGCTGTCTACAGCACCACTGTGTGTAGAAAACTCCATCCCAGCCCATATGTACTGGGCATGGTGACATGATCGAGAGGCATGGTGTGGGGAATATGGACCCTTTGGTAGTGTCTAATATGGACCCATGTCCATATTCCCCGCGGTCAATGTCCATATTCCCCACACAGGAAGCTAATATAATAAGTCCACAAAACAGCATGTTCACTGTCAAAATTTGAACCAAATAAATTTTTCTGCACCGAAATATGTGACTAAGCAAAACTAGGCATGGTCCAAGTAGCCGTCAAGTATCGGCTGTTTGTTAACAGCCGATAACATGCACACTTGATTCTGTATAAAAATCCGACAGTGACGATGCACTGTCGGACATTTAACTCGCCCTGAAAAAGCGTAATCATCACACCCTCTCCTTCTAAAAGACGTTTGATCGTGGAACATCAAGAACAAGAGAGAAGGGCACTGAAGAAAGGGCCAACACGCAAGAAGCAGAATCCTATATCCCCAACTAATTTGAAAGCGAAAAAAGGCAATAGACCACGAACAAAGCGTGGTCCTCCAGTTCGAAAGCAGGTTAACAAGTCTGCTAAGCAACACAGAAAAGGACCTGAAAACTGCATGAGTCATTTCTACTGCATATATTGCAATGAGTTATTTGTTGATCCACCTGAATTTTCTTGGATCCAATGCAGTGAATGCAAGCAATGGGCCCACAAAAACGAAACTGACTATGAGGGTATAAGTGCTTTTGTCTGTGATGAGTGTCGCTAAGGTTGTTGTTCAATGAAAAATCGGAAAGTAACATTTGTCCCAGGGAACATTTGTCGAAAATAAACTAGACTTACCACATTGAGGTAATATGGACCCGAGGTCCATATTACCCCTTGGGGGGGAGGGGGGGTCCATATTCCCCACGTTGTTTGGAATATGGACACTGATGGCATATTTTTATTTGTCCCCTCAATCATATGTCTTTGATTTTATTCAACCCAAACTGCACGGGGATGTAGTCTGTCTGGTTGTCTAAATAAACCATTATTTGGAAATATTCCTTATCTATTTGTATAGTCTCTATCCGGACTTTGGCTTAAGGGGTCCATATTACCCACACCTACCCTATATCCTCACTAATTGTACACATATTTCCCAAGCTTGAGTGTCGTACTGGTATCCAGGCACGCTTGGACACCTAGCTGGAAATGCTTGTACACTAAGGTCACTTGTACAGTCTTGAATCAAAGGAAAGCTGGTCGCACGGCCACCTGCCGCAAACAGGTCTTCGAGGTCCACATTTCACATTTTAGATCTGGCATGGCACTGGCCTTCCATTTTGCATGTTTCTGTCCAAGTTATCCAAACACTTGGGTCTTGGGCAACCCACCATTGAGAGTTGAAACCAACCGGGTATCTTCATCTGATCATTTTGGATGAGATAGGACAAGCATAATGAAATCCATTGCCAGTGCACCATTAGAAATTACCTGTCTGGTGAATTAATAGGTTATACACATGAAACAATAACTCAGACGTTTATGGCTTAGGTACATGTGAGGGAGGTAATTGTAGGCATTTATGTTGTGTTCCACTTGATGGCGTTCGTGGAAGAATGTGGAGTAGAGTGCCATGGAACTGCTTCCTTCTTTATTAAGCAACATGGGAGGCAGCAGCAACTGCAGTCTGTTGGAGTTCTCAAGGGCAGTTACGGATTGAGAACAGAGAGGGCCTTGTGATGCTTGTGAATCAGCACCGGAGAAGGGAAATAACATTGAAGAGGAGTGGCAGTTTGCCCAGAGTTTCGAAAAAAAACAACAATTGGGTGGAGAATGCTTTTGATATCTTGATTGTTTTGTTTGGATACTATCTGGGCGGCCTTGTTCTGATTGAAAAAATGATAGGTATCGACTGGTTGTGGAGGTCAGACCGCTTAAAATGTTGTTTGATCCACTGGGTGCTTTCAAATTCCCCATCTCCCATTCTCAGAAGAATATAAACTTTTCTACCATCGTTTTCCCAATTTCAGTAATCATAGTGATTATCCATGATTTAGGGGTAGTTCATCCTCTGATCATTAGGTAGACTTTAAAGCACACTGTTTTACTTGTTAGTCCCCAACCCTCACCCCCCACACACACCAAGTTTTTCTTACCGGTCCATGTGTGGCACGTTTGCTAAGCAGTCTCCCATCAGGCAAAGCTGTTGGAAGAGCTACAGCACAGAATGACAGAATGGACCAGGGCGCAACATAATTAAAAGAACAGTAGGGATAGGGAGTGAGAGAACACACCAAAGGCATGGTTGAAGAACAAAATAGAGGGAGACGAGGAGGGATAAGGGACGTGTAGAAGAATGAGGGTAACAAGAGGATACAGGGAGTGAACAATATGGATACAGATGCAAGCTCTCGATCACATAAGTAAAAGGAAAAACTGGAAACCCAGAAACAGATGGGGTTGGGGAAGGTTAATGGGGGTAAAAAAATTGATGGCCGATGACCTTAGAGGCTTAGATGATGTCGTGCAGCTGCCATGAGGCCCTTGAGAGAGGAATGAGATTGAAGAGATAGACGAATCTGGTTCCACAGGTAGGAGAAAAAGATTAACAAATGAGCAGAGGTGAGCAGTGAGTCTGGATTTTGGGAATTTCACAACGAGGAGGTTACCTGCAAATGGTGTGTGCCCCACAGAAACCTGGGGGTGGGGGGGGGGGGCAGGGAGGAGGTAGGACAGGAAAGAAAGGGTGCAACAACAAAAAGAAGGCAAGAGATGACAGATAGGCCACCTACCTGTCTGTGATGTGAAAGTGATAGGCGCAGATCCTCCGCTTAATCGCAGGAGATACCAGCAAATAGGGGAGGGCAGTATTCCATCAAAATGCGGATTAAGGTCTTGTTCATTGATAAAAGTTCAGATGTGCCAATGAAAAAATATCGCAGGGTGGAGGATGGATATCAAGTTGGCATCTGGCTTTGGAGGCCAACTTAGACATGTGGTTTGCCCAAGAGGGATCATGGCTGATAGTGAGGCCCAAAAGATTGAGTTGATGAACTTCTTCACGGGGATTGTCAAGGAAGTAGAAGGGAGGGTTCGCCAGTTGGTTTTTTTTCCAGAGAGACAGAGTGGGTGAGCTTTGTTGGGATTTTAAAAACATGTTCCAAGTGTAGGACCAACTCCTAATTCTATCATGATATACAAAGAGGGAAGAAGCTGCTACCCACCTATCTGAAGGATGAGCGATGCTACAGCAGAGGGTGGTGTCATCAAGAAAGAGAGAAAAATAATTTTCCAAAGAGAGTCGGAATGATTGTTGATTAAGATTAGGAATAGGATTGAGCCAAAGACACTGCCTTGGAGCACTCCAACATGACACATGAGATGAGAGAAGAGTACCCCATCCAGAGCCACACACTGGCTATGATAGTAGAGGACGTCTGTAACCCAAGAGTGGAGTTGCCCTTGGATGCCAAAGGAAGAGTTTGGAAAGCAAGACAGTGTACCTGACAATATCAAATGCTCGAGATATGTCCAGTGGGTCGGCCATGACACTCAAAATGAAACACGTTCAATAATAAACTCAAATAAGGTACAGATACCATTCGATAGTTGCATGAGAACACAATAAAGAACACCAGAATTAAACAACAGCAGAAAGACTTCACAGATCTGGACCGGAAAACCAAGCTTTGATGAACTTTAAGGATCAGCATGAGTGAACCAACATCTAAAATACTTAGACCGCAAATTTAACAAAAAAATCTCTCTCGAATCTATTTCACCGCTTTTAATTGATCGTGACGAAACTTTTCAAGGATAGTTTGGCCCCATGGGGAGTATAATGGAAGGGGTTGGCAGGAAGGGGTGGAGGTTTTCGGAAGCTGGTTAGGGTTTGATAGCCCGTCCCGTGCACAGCAGGAGAAAGGGTTTTGTAATCACTTAAATGTGTCTGTCTGTGTATGGGTGTGTGTATCTGTATGTGTCTGTGTGTGTGTGTGTGTGTGTGTGTGTGTGTGTGTGTGTGTGTGTGTGTGTGTCTGTCCAGGCCATAACTTTTTTACCATTTGAGCTATTGTCATCAAATTTTTACCATAGCTTTATTATGATAACTAGTGTGGTCACCCGTGGGGATCCCACGGGCATGGAGTTGTATCGTTGCGATCGGTGCAGCTGTTTTTGTGGTACCCAGGACAATAACGTTAGGTGGGAGTCCAAACCTGAAAATGCTGGAGACCAAAGCTGAAATTGGAAAAACATTACAACCTATTTTACTCCAGGGGTTCCCAGGATTACGCACCCAAAATTTCGTTGCGATCGGTTCAGCCGTTTTTGCGGTACCTGGGAACGGACGGACGGACAGACAGACGGACGGACGGACAGACAGACAGACGGACGGACATTTGGTGAATTATAGTGATAATATGGTGAAGCAAAATTAATAATTTTGTCAAAAGGTCAAAGGTCAGCGTCACGTAAAATCATCAATTTTCATCCAATTGACCTGAAATTTCAATTTACTATTTGAGTTTTGTCATCAAATTTTCAACAAAGCTTTATTATGACAATATGGAGAAGGCAAATTTATAATTTTGTCAAAAAGTCAAAAGGTTAAGTCACTGAATTGGTTCACCAATCAAAATGTAGGAGTCAATTGGTTTTCTTTAGATCAAAAGGTCAAGGTTGCATAAAATCGTCAATTTTCATCCAATTGACCTGAAATCTTAACAACTTGCATGTTGGGTCACTGAATTGGTTCACTAACCAAAAGCTAGAAGCTGATTATTTTTTTAAGATCTAAAACTCAAAGGTCAAGGCTTCATAAAATCGTCAATTTTCATTTTGTATTTTTGTACACCGCTTCTTTCCTATTCCATCTCCAGGCGCAGCATAACGTCATTGCCGGGCACCGAAGGGAGCCCGCCAATGACGCACGCTGAAAGGGAGTACTCAGTTTTCACTCCGGTTGTTTGTCCGGGCGATATCTCAGCTACCCTTTGAGCTAGGAAGCTGAAATTTCGGCACAATAGTGAACAAGTGCTTTGGCAAAAAAAAAAATTTTTGTTTTTTGATTAAGCAATTAATTGATTAGTTATTTAATTATTATCGATTAATTAAGTACTTATTTATTTCCTTTCTCATCTGGGCAATATCTCAGGCACCTTTTGAGCTGGAAGCTGATATTTGGACATCACAATGACCAAGTGATGTGGCTATAAAGGATGTTTTTGATTTATTGATTAATCAATTAATTATGAATTGATCAATCAATTAATCATTTAATTTTTCCGATTAATGACTTATTTAATTAATTTTCAAAAAGTTACAGCTTCGGATGAAGCAC
This sequence comes from Myxine glutinosa, assembly GCF_964187855.1. NCBI lineage: Eukaryota > Metazoa > Chordata > Myxini > Myxiniformes > Myxinidae > Myxine > Myxine glutinosa. The sequence continues at coordinate 64,771,640 of NC_136273.1, read as the reverse complement.
TGGTGGTTTAGGTATGCTATTAGCCAGTTGATTAAGAAAATATTTTATGATCATTTTTTATTGATTTTAATTATGCAATTAATCAATCAATTTATTGTACACCTCTCCCTCACAATACCGTCTCTATGTGCTGCATGGCGGTATTGCTGGGGCACCCAGAGTGCCCCGGCAATGCCGCGCTAGATGTTGTTATTTATTTATTTTGCATGGGGGCGGTGTACTTTGAATGTATCTGTACTTGTTTTTAACTGTTTTTATTAATTTGAGCAAACGGAAGAAGAAGAAGAAGACGTCTGATTACAAAGGGACGCAGCCGTGTTTTGCATTTTCAGATGCTTTCTAATTAAAGTTTGTTGTCTTGAGGGAACAGTGGTAGAATAGCACCCTATAACTTGGCACTTGTTTCATGTATTTCAAAAAGGGTTAATGAGTTTGCTTTCATTATTTCAACTGCAATTTCTTCTGTGAAAAGCACAGGATGCCTGAGACCCAGAAACAAGGTGCTCTAAAGAAGTTGGAGGTGGCAGGTCCAACATTAACCGCATCACAAGCATAAGGAGAGTTTTAATTGGTCTGCGCAGAACTGTTTATTAAGCTTTGCAGACACCGGGTTGACATTATAAGGTTCCACATGGGCTGCGACAGACAAATCAACCTAATTGCAATAAATTCATAGTGAAATAATCTTTACTTCCCTCGCAGCATATTACATGCATCAATGGAATCACTTTTGAATAACATCTGGGTGGACCTTCCTTCGTACAGTATCTCAAGAAGTTGCAAGTATTTAAGGCCTCTGATTGTAATTAGCCTAAAATTCTTCCATTTGGCAGTCATGGTCACATATGCTATGAAATTAACAACTGTCCTTTAGCATATGCATCTCATGTGAATCTATATATATAAAACACAGTGTGTGTGTGTGTGTGTGTGTGTGTGTGTGTGTGTGTGTGTGTGTGTGTGTGTGTGTGTGTGTGTAATGTTACCGATAGACTCCTAAACGGAGAGGCTTACGTGCTTGATATTTGGCATAGACATGGCCATTGAGCCTGGGACGAACATGGCCGAACTCAAAATATTTGACGATCCATATTTTTTATTCATATTTACCTCAGCGCATTTCAGCGCACGGAATCAACGGAATCAGCGCAGGTGGGCGCTGATTCGCTCAGAGCGATCACGTGATGACGCTATGACGCTATGAACGATATGATGCTATGACGCTATGAAGCTATGAACGATATGACGCTATGACGCTATGAAGCTATGAACGATATGACGCTATGACGCTATGAAAAAAAAATCGCTATGACGCTTGTAAACGCTATGAACGCTATGAACGCTATGACGCTATGAACGATATGACGCTTGTAAACGCTATGAACGCTATGACGCTATGACGGTATGAAACGCTATGACGCTATGAACGCTATGACGCTATGAAAAAAAAAATCGCTATGACGCTTGTAAACGCTATGAACGCTATGAACGATATGACGCTATGACGGTATGAAACGCTATGACGCTATGAACGCTATGACGCTATGAAAAAAAAAATCGCGATGACGCTATGAAACGCTATGAACGCTATGACGCTATGAACGATATGACGCTATGAACGATATGACGCTATGAAAAAAAAATCGTTATGACGCTATGAAACGCTATGAACGCTATGACGCTATGACCGATATGACGGTATGACGCTATGAAAAAAAAAATCGCTATGACGCTGTGACGGTATGAAACGCTATGACGCTATGACGGTATGAAACGCTATGACGCTATGACGCTATGACGCTATGAACGATATGACGGTATGACGCTATGAAAAAAAAAATCGCTATGACTGTATGAAACGACATGAACGATATGACGCTATGAAAAAAAAAATCGCTTGCTTTACCAAGGGGCTCGCTCTCCCCCCGTTCCCCTCCCCTCCCCTTCCCCTCCCCCGCCCGGCAATGCCGGGTACTTCTGCTAGTACATTCAAAAGACAGAAAATATACATCTTCATTACATGTTTCTGGCAAGATAAAGGCACTTACAATAGCACTCTCAGTAATTGGACATCTCAAGTATACCTGGTATGATATGTTGGTGGAAATATTGTGCAGCATAATGTCACATGACCAGGGGGCCAGAATCCACATACACTTAATACAGGTTCAAAAAGTTATAAGAACTGTGCGATTCCCACAAGGTTAAAGTCTCAAAAATGAACTACCACCCTAGAACGCGAGGATGTAACAGTAGCCTATCTTGGCTGTGACTCAAACCAAGGCTAAGCGTGAAGCAACTGCTAATTCACGTGATGCTTCTTCAACTCCAAGTCTAGGCTGGCTTCTGAGTTGCACAAGCTGCTTGGTCATAATTCCACCCTCGGCGCTGTGTAAACAGTTGGTTTCCTCTACTCCCTTGGAATCAGCAAGCTCATTGGTTGTTGTACCTGTAATGTGTGGCAGAGAACCTTTTCTCCTTGTCTAAATAATGATTCGACAGCATTCATGATTTTGTCATTACCCTCAAAGACACATCCAGGTATGTTTTGCTTCAAGTTTCTCCAGAAGGAAATTGCCAAACGTGGCTACAGTCAGTTGTGGAATTATTAAGGAGAAAGAAATTCAAAAGCACATTTCTGCTGTTGATGCAGTGCTGGGGTGACAGTTGTGGCCTTGAGCTTTCTCCTGGATAAGCAAAATTCCTTAACTGAGCGATACACGCCATTAATCTTTGTGAATGTCCTTTAATCTTTCTGGATCAATTACTAAGAATTCATAATAATAATATGCCCCAGTTATTGTATATCCCTGTTGTATCTTTTTCAGAACTATTCTCCTCTAACATATATGTTTATATATGTAGTTATTTATATATGTAACTCCAAATGAGTACAAGGGGTTAATAAATGCTTAATATAGTGGAGTTATTTCCTTAATGAGTGTTTAGAATGAGTGCAAAAGTAATTAAATGTGATATCCGTTATGCATCGTTATTATGTTTAAATAGGTGACATCCAACCGCACTATTGTCTGCCTAAAAGTCCCAACCCCATATATTTTTTTGTATAGGGTCGAAGCTCATGGAAAAGCTTGAGCACAGAATGGATCAGGATGTAATGTAACAAAAACAACAGTAGAAAGAGAAGGTGTGTAGAAAAGATCATGGTTTTGGATGGGACATTATCTGAGATGGTGGTGAACAGCTGCATTGAAGACCTGAAGGGATCAATGATATTAACCTTTTTACCTCCACCACCAAAGGTGTCGTCCTCCCTTCAGTATCGAGAAGCCTTGCAAAGTTGGGTGAAATGTCGAAGGAGGGGGCTTGCTCCAATCCACTGGCCGGGACAAGGACCAACAGCAGCCAGGAAAGGAGTTGTTAAATTCATCAACAGGGCATGTGAGTTCCAAGGGGATAAAGGCAGGTGTGTGCCAGGTGGAAACCAAAGAGATGTCTGGGGAACCTTGCTGAAGAACCTGTATGCGAGCTGCCATGGGGGTCCCCCGCCCCCGAACCATCACCTTTTGCTGCTGCGGTCTTCACCACACCTCACCCAGCAAGCCGCACCCTCTTTTTTGTTGTGCCAGGATTGGTCTGCAACACGACCTGTGATGCCTGCTCTTGTCTCCTGCTGGATCATGCAGCATCCTACTGGACATGGCCTGCGGTATTTCCATCCTGTCAGCCTATGTGTCTATGTCCTGTGGCGTGATTGATTTGGCCCCAAGGCGTAGGATATTTAAGGATCTGCCATTAGTTGTTGGTGTGTATTCAGTAGTGGGTAAAATGGTTGTTGCTTATTTCTTGATTGTTATTTGTGATTGCTTCTGGTAAATTACCTCCCCCATGTGCAATTTCCGTTTCAAATATACTGGTCTCGGGTGAATTCTGGTTATCATGGCGGCTTAGTTTGGTGGTTTCCATAAGTCCCGTTAAGGTTGGATGGCTGCGGTCCTCGTACCGTTAGATAAGATCACACCACGTGACTCAGGCTATCTCGGTCCAGATCAGATCAGTCATGTGATCGTCTATCAGCGGAGCACTCAGGTGGCTTGTTGGTCCCATTGGCACGATATTGGGAGTGGAATGGCCATGATGTGACCCGGGCGGGACCTCGGGGTCGCCGGATTAAAACTAGGTGACTGGAACATAAAATAATAAAAGACTGTGTGTGTGTGTGAGTGTGTGAGTGTGTGTGTGTGTGTGTGTGTGTGTGTGTGTGTGTGTGTGTGTGTGTGTGTGTGTGTGTGTGACTCCACCATAACTCCAAAACCATGAAACCTTGCGACCCGAACTTTGCATGCATACTTCTCAAAATCCAAGGAAGTGAATGAATGAAAACTGGGTGTTTGTGTGTGTTAAAAACCCTTTTGGGAGATAATTAGTGGCCTTATTTAATTTTTAATTTTTTTTTGGTATACAAGATCGAGGCTCGTGAAAGAGCGAACATTAATCACACAAGAAGTCAAACCGACACATAAAACACAAAATAAGGGGAGCGGTAGACAAGATGGGGAGAGAGGGGGGAGGACACAAACACAACATTTGAGAGCAGGGACATCGAGAGAAATGTGGGAGGGGGAGGGCTTGGGGGGAGGTGGGAGAGGTATAAAACATGTGAACACTGCAAGGACTTCCAGGAAAGAAGTTGGAATTTCAAAAAGAAGTGTATCTGGGGTGAATTAGCGGGGGGAGAAAAGTTCAAGGTTATGGATGGGGGAAGATAAGAGATGGTGGTGAACAGCTATTTTAAAGACCTGGAGGGAGGAGTGGGATTGAAGGGAGTGGTGGAGTTTGTTCCAGAGGCGGGAGAAAAGGGGAATGAAAGAGTGAAGGTGAGCAGAGAGCCTAGATTTTGGCAGTTTAACCATAAGAGGGTTGCTGGTAGATCTTGTGCGACCTGTAGGAATATTAGGGGGACATAGCACAGAGAGAGCTGGGGGAGCAAGGCCAGAGACGAGTCGGTAGAAGACAGAAAGGCCACCAACCTGCCTGAGGTGAGTGAGTGAAAGGCCCTCGGAGTTAGCTTCATCGCAGGAGATTCCAATGATTCTGAAAGCTTTGGTTTCAACAGCGTGAAGCCGAGCTGGGTGAGAGTGAGAGGCAGGAGCACCGGCCCAAAGGGGGGAAGAGTATTCGATTGAGCTGCGGATGAAAGTCTTGTATGTGGTGAGGAGCTCAGGTGTGCCAAGGAAGGACTTCGCACGATGGAGGATGCCCAGTCGGCGACTGGCTTTGGAGGCCAACTTGGAAATGTGGTTTTCCCAAGAAAGATCATGGCAGATCGTGAAACCCAAAAGCTTGAGCGACAGAACTACTTGGAGAGGATTGTTGAGAAAGTGGATGGGAGGGTTTTCCAGTCGGTCTTTTCGGAGAGACATAGTAAGAGTGTGAGATTTGTCAGGATTGAAAGACATGTTCCACTTGTTTGATCAGTCTGTGATTTTGTCCAGGTCTGCAGAGAGTGAGGAGGCTGCAGACTGCCGATCTGAGGGATGAGGGATGGAGTGGCAGATAGTGGAGTCAGCAGAGAGATAGAGAGGATTTTCCAGAGAGTCGGAGAGATCATTGATGAAGACCAGAAATAGCACAGGGCCCAGAACACTACTTTGGGGAACTCCAGCCTGAACAGGAAGGGGAGATGAGAGAAATCCATTCAGGGCCACACGTTGCCTATGACCAGAGAGGAAGTCCGCAAGCCATGAGTGGAGATTTCCATGGATACCATAGGACGATAGTTTGGTGAGCAGAGCTGGGTGCCAGACCGCATCGAAGGCACGTGATATGTCAAGGGAGACAGTGCTCCCTTGACATATCACGTGACATATCACGGACTAATTAAAACAACAACAAGCTTTATCCTTGGTCAGTCCGCTATCCCTCACAGGGGTCTTATGCTTTTTCAACCTGCTGAACAAACACCTTGCCTTGAAACGGGCCACAACACTTTCTGCACGATTAAGCGCTCAATATTTGTTTTCATTTTCCTCACTCACATCATCGAATGTCTGATGTTCATACCCACAAATCTCTGTATACATCACTATTATAGGTGCTTTAGTCCTCTCCACCCTCCTCTCCCTCTTGCTCCCCTAATCACACTACCCCTCACTCCCAGAGTGTAAAGAATAGTGACATGTGGTGAGTCTTCGCTCTCCCCCTCCACCTTTCTCCTTCCCCTCTATCCCTCCTCCCTCCTCTCTCTTTCCCCCCATCCCTCTCTCTCTCTCTCTCTCTCCCACACCTCTCCATCTCCCTCCTCCACCCCTCTCTTTCTCCTCCACCCCCTCTCTCTCTCTCCCTCAGCCTCCCTCTCTGCCCCACCACACTCTCTCTCCCCCATCCCTCTCTCTCTCTCCCCCACCACACTCTCTCTCTCACACCCCTCTCTCTCCCCACCGTTCTCTCTCTCCACCGTCGCTCTCTCTCTCTCTCTCTCTCTCTCCTACCCCTCTCTCTCCCTACTCCTCTCTCTCTCTCTTCCACCCCTCCCTATCTCCCCACCCCTCTCTCTTTCTCCCACTCCTCTCTCTTTCTCCCACCCCTCTCTCTCTTTCTCCCACCCCTCTCTCTTTCTCCCACCCTCTCTCTTTCTCCCACCCCTCTCTCTTTCTCCCACCCCTCTCTCTTTCTCCACCCCGTCTCTCCCCCACTCCCCCCCCCTCTCTCTCTCTCTCTCTCTCCCTCCCACCCCCTCCCTATCTCCCCACCCCTCTCTCCCAACCCTCTCTCTTTCTCCACCCCTCCCTCTTTCTCCCACCCCTCTCTCTCTCTCCCACCCCTCTCTCTCTCTCTCTCCCTCTCTCCCTCTCTCCCTCTCTCCCTCTCTCCCTCTCTCGCTCTCTCCCTCTCTCCCTCTCTCCCTGCTCCCCTATTGCACCTGCACACTTTTTCAATGTAACAACTTGGATGAGTATGATGATATGATGCTCAACATTGTGGGTGCATGATATATTTTGTATTTATTATTCCAGTCAATCCATACCGATTACAGTGACATGGAAGCATTCATTTGATTGACATTCTCACCTTTTAGCATGTGTATATCACAAAGCATTTGAAATATGTGGTTCAACTTCCAAGCATTAAGCCAAATGACAGTGAATTGAAAAGACATTTCAAATAAAAAGAGCTCAGCAAGGCTGGAAGCTTGAAGTCAAAATGCGCACTTATACAAATCACCTTTATCACAATGACACGATGAAATTCTGTTGTCCAAATTACTAGGCCCATGAAGTATTATTACAATGATTGCTGCTGCATTCGTGGAATGGCATGAAGAGAATAAATCTAACATTTGTTTGCAGTCTATCAATGTAATGTCTGGCTGAACCGCACATTTGCTTTCCAGAAACTGGATTGTTTTTGTAAACAAGGTCAAGGCTCGTGGAAGAGCTAGTACACTCAACGGATCAAGATGCAACAGAAGAGAGAGGGAGGAAACACCAGCAGGGTTGAAGGACAAAATACAGGGAGACTTGGACAAATAATGGGTAAGGCGGGGAATGAGGGGTAGCAGAAGATACATTGGGTGAACAAGATGGATACAGAAGCAAACTCTCAGGAAAGGAAAGCTTGGCGTTTGGAAGGAGATGGGCTTGGGATGTGGTGGTGGAGGTTAATGCGGGTCGAAAATATCAGTGTTTTGGATGGGGGATGATCGAAGATGGTGGTGATCAGCTGTGTTGAAGATTTGAAGGGATGAATGAGATTGAAGAGAATCTGGAAGTTTGTTCCAGAAGTGGGGGGAAAGAGGAAAAAAATGAGTGATTCTGGATTTTATGAGTTCTACCAGAAGGGGTTTGCGATGGTGGACTGCCGTGCGTACTGCAGCAACCAGGGAGGGACATTACATGAGCAGAGGGTGCAAGACAAGAAAGGAGGTGGAAAAAGGCAAAGGCCATCAAGCTTTGTGGGAGGAGGGAGGGAAAGGGTGGAGGTGAGAGAAGGGAAAGAGTGGGATGGGAGAGTGGTGGGCTTGCAGGAGGCAGGAGAAGGGGTGGCAGGAGGGACCCGCAATGCCGGGTACCTAATTGCTCATTCTTAATAACTGGGCAGCATTACACTACATGGTGCATCATTGCCTCTCCACCAGTAGACATGGCAGAGACAGGGAAAAGGTTTACCGGTGACAGTTGCCGACTGTTTGCAAAAGATACCTTGGGATGTTTAACTTCCACCAGCAGCAACCAATGCTAGGGGACACCCATATCAGTGGACCACGTAAGAGACTGCACACTGTTTGAGAAAAACGCCTTGCAAATAAAATACCAGGATGACAGTTTGTAGTCTGATTTGGATAAAACCCAGACTGGACAACTCAAAAGCGAGTGTACTTCCGCTGAGATATTCGCCCAGTACTAGAAACCAAACAGGACCCCTGTTCTCCTCAGCCGAATCATCCTGAGGTTCATATCAGAAAAACAAACATTGCCTGGAAAAGTCTCCATAAAGTACCTTCAGAAAGTATTCACACACCGTGACTTTTCACATTCGGTTGTGTTACAGCCTGAATTTAAAATGTAATAAATTGAGATTTTTTTTTTGGTCACTGACCTACACATAATACCCCATAATGTCAAAGTCGAATATTTTAAAAGAATTTTTTCCAAATTAATTAAAAATGAAAAGCTGAACTGTCGTCAATAAGTATTCAACCCCATTTGCAATAAAACTCCATATTGAGCTCAGGCACATCCAATTTCCTTTAATTATTCTTGAAATGTCTCAACAACTTGAAGGGAGTCCACCTGTGGCCAATTCAAATGAATGGACATGATTTAGCAAGAAACACACCTTTCTATGTAAGGCCCCACAGTTGACAGTGCATGTCACAGCAGAAACTCTACCATGAAGTCCAAGGAACTGTCCGTAGAACTCAGATATATAATTGTGAGGAGGCATAGATCTGGGGAAGGGTATAAAACAATATCTAGAGTGTTGAAAGGTCCCAAGAGCACAGTGAGCTCCTTCATTAGGAATTCGGAAATGGGGGAATCAACCATCTGGAGCCTTCGCTCAAACCTGATTGATCTCTCCATACAGGTTGCCTCTGACAAAACAGACTTGATCTGCTTAACAGAAACTTCCCTCCTTAAAGATGTCTCTGACTCCTTAGTATCTCTCCCTGGTTACTCCCTCCTTCAGTATGATAGACCTGAGCCTCGTCCTGGTGATGGAGTTTATCTCTTTATAAAAAAAACTCTGTTCCTCACTCTCGCTGCACTTCACACTCTCCACCACACCCCATGAGTACCTCTGGCTGCGGCTTCCTCTCCGCTCCCACCTTTTGTTCATTTGTGTGTTGTCCAGTCCACCAAACAGTGATGACTCCATTTACATCTCGCTGTCTGACAACATGGACAAACTTCTATCCACTCATCCAAACTCTCTCTTCCTCATTTGTGGTGACTTCAACTGCCTTCATGCAAGTTGGCTGGGTGTGGGTACCTCTCTCACCAGCCATGGCACCTCAGCAAAGGAATTCTGCAACTCATTGGGACTGACACAATCTGTCAATTTCCTGACCCGGATCTCAGTCAACGGCACATCATCACTTCTGGATTTGGTTATGACTAACTTCCCTGCAAATGTCTGCTGTCCTTCTTCTGCTCCAATTAGTTCATCTGATCATCTGCTTGTTAAAATGGACATCTCTCTGGCCATTCTCAGATGGCCTCCTCAGCATCGACGAGCCTGGCATTTCACTCAGGCCAACTGGCACGGTCTTCAAGCAGCCATCAATCATCTGGACTGGTCTCCCATCTCTACTGCTTCTGTCATCAACTCATCCTGGGATTTCTTCCAAAGAAATTCGCTGTCTCTCTCATGCACAGATTTGTCCCATCTCATCTTCAGTTGTCTTACCCTTCCTCTCGTCCATGGTACACTGAATATTGTGGTGAGGCAGTTGCCCTGAAACAACTTGCCTTCGCCTCATGGAAGGCAAATCCAACTGAAGGCAATCTCAGTTCCTTCCACAAAGCTTGGGACACATGTGCATCTACCCGCAGGAGAGCCAGGAAACAATATCTCTCTACTCTCAAGACTGAACTCTCAAACATGTCTCCCTCCTCCAAATCCTGGTGGTGTCTGGTCAAATCTGTTTCTGGTGTTTGTTCCCCTTCCATCTCCTCCTTTACCTCAAACGGCTACACAGCTGACAATGCACGTGAAAAAGCTGAATACCTCAACTCTGTGTTTGCCTCAAAATCTTGAGTCCCAAACCCATCGCTCTCTGTACCCACCTTACCCAGTCATACCCAGTTGCTCCTGGACTAAGTGTCCTTCTCCCCCGATAAGGTGGAGAAGTTTCTGTCAAATCATGACTGAATCTGCATATGGACCAGAAGGCATCAGCCGACGTGTCCTGAAATCCTGCTCTGCCGCTCTATCTCACCCTCTCTCTGTTCTCTTCACCCTTTCTTTTGCTCAAGGTCATCTGCCATCTGCTTGGAAATCAGCCAACATTACCGCTTTGCACGAAGAGATGCAAAAACAGTTCCTTGCAACTACAGACCGATCAGCCTTCTTCCAATAATCAGCAAGGTCATGGAATCAATCATCGCTTCTGACATCAAATCCTTCCTCTTCTCCAATGGCTTGATCTCTCTTGACATATCTCTTGCCTTTGATATGGGAGTGGCACCCCGCCCTGCTGTCCAACTTATGGTATCCATGGAAATCTCTACACATGGCTCCTGGACTACCTCTCCTGTCGAAGTCAGCGTGTGGCTCTAAATGGAATTCTCTCATCTCCTCTTCCTGCCCAGTCTGGAGTTCCTCAAGGCAGTGTTGGGCCTTGTGCTTTTTCTCATCTTCATCAATGATCTCTCTGACTCAATCGAAAATCCTCTTTGTCTTTTTGCTGATGACTCCACTATCTGCCACTCCTTCTCCCTCTAATCCCTTAAATCGGCAGGCTGCAGCCGCTTCACTCTCTGCGGACATGGATGAAATCACAAGCTGGTCAAACAAGTGGAACATGTCTTTTAGTCCTGATAAATCTCACACTCTCACTATGTCTCTCTGGAAAGAACATGTGTAAAACCCTCCCATCTACTTTCTCAACAATCCTCTTGAAGAAGTTCTGTCACTCAAGCTTTTGGGTCTCACTATCTGCCATGATCTTTCCTGGGAAACCACGTTTACAAGCTGGCTTCCAAAACCAGTTGCCGACTGGGCATCCTCCATCATGCGAAGTCCTCCCTTGGCACTACTGAGCTACTCACCACTTACAAAGCTTTCATCCGCAGCTTGATAAAGAACTGCTCTCCCCTCTGGGCTGGTGCTGCTGCCTTATACCTTGTTCAGTTTAACTCTCTTCCACAGATCCCCTGATGTCCCTGTTCCCTTCTGTTTTGTGCTTCCCTCTCTCTCTCTCCCCCTCTTGTCTTCCACTCTCATTATTATATGTTCTATGTGTTAGCTCGCATACGAGCCTCGACTTAGTATACAAAAAAAAATGGAAAGAATATGAAACTACCCAGACTTTTCCTAGAGCTGGCCGTACGACCAAACTGAGCAACTGGGCAAGAAGGACATTGATCAGGGAGTTGAACAAGAACCCAAGGACCACTATGACTGGACTATAGAGTTCCTTGACTGAGATGGGAAAACCTGCCAGAAGGTCAACAATCTCTGCATCACTTCACAAGTCTAGGGAGAAGAGAGGGTGGCCAGTGGAAGCCACTCCTGAGAAAATGACACATGACAGCACACCTGGAGTTTCCAAAAAGGCATGTGAAGGACTCTAAGAGCATGATGCAAAAGATTCTGTGATCTGATGAGATGAAATGTGAACTCTTTGGCCTAAATGCAAAAGGCTACCTCTGGTGAAAACCGAGCACAGGCTCATCAGTCATTACCCATCTAACACCATCCCTGTCGTAAAGCAAGGTGGTGGCAGCATTATGCTATGGGGATGCGTTGAAGCAGAAGTAACTGGGCGACTTGTAAGGATAGAGGGAACAATGAATGGACCCAAATACAGGCAAATCCTTGAGGAGAAACTGCTTGAGATTGCCAAAAACCTTCGACTGCAGCGAAGATTTACGTTGCAACATGACATTGACCCAAAGCATACAACCAAAGGAACACTCAAGAACATGGTTTCAGAACAAGAACATGAAAGTCCTTGAGTGACTCAGCTAAAGCCCAGATTTGAATTCCATTGAGAATCTGTGGAAAGACTTGAAGATTGCTGTTCACTGACACTCACCATCCAACTTGACAGACCTTGAGCAAATCTGAAACGAAGAAAAAGGAGAAACTCCCCAAATCCAGATGTCCATAACTAATGCAGACATACCCAGGAAGACTCGAAGCTGTAATCGCTGCTTTTATGAAGTGTTGACTCAGGGGGTTGAATACCTATGTAAATTAGATATTTCTGTGTTTCATTTTGTATTATTTTGTAAAAATTTCCAAAAAAATACACTTTGACATTATTGGGTATTTTGTGTGGATCAGTGACAAAAAAACATCTCAATTGAATACATTTTAAATCCAGGCTGCAACACAACAAAAACTAAAAAAAAAAGTAAAGGTGGGTGAATACTCTCTGAACGCACTGTATATAAACCTATTGTTGAAAAGTTCGGGTTTAAGGTGTGATTATATTCATATGTTGTTATTGTTGCCTCTTTCTATCTGATGTGTAAGCAGAAGCTGAAGTATATATAAAGGTACAAGGAGTTTGAAAATGTGCTCGTTAATACTTTACAAACTAACAGAGATGTTCACAGAAACGACCAACATAGTTTGAAGACACATACTTTCGTCCATTTTTCATCTTTATTTCTCTAGTTTTTTTCTCCAAATTGTAGCCAAGAAGAGAGTTTTTTTTAAAAAATCATGTCCTTCATCAAGCTTTCATTTGAGTGGCTTTGGAACAAAGCTAAATCAAATACAAATCTGAGTGCAAAGTTTAGTCTGGTTCTTCAGGTGGTATAGACATCGATTCTTTGTTGAAGGTCACTCTCGAAATATTGGACCTGAGTCTTGTCAGTAGACGGCTTTTCTTGGTTGTCGGTGCCTGCGGCCATATTGCTTCTTCTGCATGATCAAAAGGTTTGCCATTTTTGGAGAGGACGTGAGGCCTGCACTCACTTGTGGATGTTGAAGATAGCAAATTGTCTTTCACAAGTGTCAGCCCTTCGTCCTTAGTCATGGCCATCCATTTGTTATCACGACCTGCTGAGTGATGACAAGAAAGAAAGCTATTCGTTGTGATTAAGTTCAATTACACACATGCTTATCAATCATTGCTTTATTTAAAATATAAAAAAACATCATATATTATTTAAGCAGATTACTGTCTAAATGTATATGCATATATATATATATATATATATATATATATATATATATATATATATATTGTTACGGATCGCAGTTTAGATGTTATGATGGGCCGAGCGGATGGTCCAACCGCGACCGTTACAGGATCCCCAATTGGCCCGATTCCACCCGACGTTGACCAGATCGCACCACAGATATTCAATCGGGAAACCTCTAAAGCGACCGAAAGAGAAGGAAAAGAGAAGAAGACAGAGTACGGAGGGAGAACAGATTTATTATACACACACAAGCAATGGATGGAAGAAGCAGTCACACAGTGAATCGTTAACTTATACTATTCAATTTACTTAACCCCAGGACAACATTCAAGACAGACGACGTTCACACTTACACGGGGGAAATTGCAGTCAGGGATGGCGGAGGTGGGTTGCTGGAGAGGGAGGCAGGGTCAGGTCCCTGCCACCGGCAGGGCTGGAGGTAGCAGCTCCCAATTCTTCGCGTTTTTGGCGGGAAAACCCTCGGTCGCGTCGACGCTGCTGATGCTGTAGACGTCACGCGCTGGCTCGGTCACCCCTGCTCCTCTCCTTCTGGTGGAGCCGTCTCCCTCCTCTCAGCGCTTCTCTCCAAAGCTGGTTTCCTCTCCAAGTACCTCTCCTTTTTGGCTTGGAGCGTCTCTCATCTCACCGCTCACAGCTCAGCTCACAGCTCCTCTCGCATGTCACCTCTTCTCTCATCTCTCGAAGCAGTCCCTTTCAGTCGCTTTTATTACTCGGGGCGGAATCAAGCCGCCGGCTGCGAGGGCACGCCTACCGGGTCGCTAACCGAGGTGCTGGTTGGCTGTTAGGGCTGTCCGATTCCTCCTTTGATCATGACGACGTGCCACGCCTGTGAGTTGGCGGCTCCTACCCCCCTCTTCTCCGAGATGAGCACATGGGCAATGGCGGCTTGCGGGATGGAACACCACTCGCACCGCTTTTGAAAGGAACTTTGGAGAGCGGAGATGATTGGGGAAATTGAAAGGGGCCTACGCTTATTTCGTTTGATACAATGCAGAGTCAATCTAGTGGGAAACACATATTTAGCCTACATGGAATAAGGAAATAAACTATTTAAAAAGATATATCGTGGCCTGTGTGTAAGTTTCATGGAATTAACTAGGAGGACGGCTGCGACCATTATTTACATTACGAGGGTGTTACACACAACAAAACCCTACTTTTCACATTCGTTACACTTTCTCCAAAATTGTTACACTTCTCCAAAACCGTTACACTTCTCAAATTCGTTACAATATATATATATATATATATATATATATATATATATATATATATATATATATATATATATATATATATATATATATATATATATATATATATATATATATATAGTATCTGTAATCTGGTTCTCCAACCTAATGAGCGGACAACATGACGCACGTTCTCCACTGATGATATGAAGGTCGCATAGTGACTGATATATATATATATATATATATATATATATATATATATATATATATATATATATATATATATATATATATATATATATATATATATATATATATATATATATATATATATATATATATATATATATATATATATATATATATATATATATATATATATATATATATATATATATATATTGTTGCGAATATGGAATTTGGCCTCCATATCCGCTTGTAAATATTCCCCTATTTTCCCCAATACTCCCCAACTATCCCCAATCCCCCATTCCCTAGTCCCATTGTCTGTAAACAACAATCAGTAGAGCCGACCTTCCCCTTATTCCCCCATTAAATGTCGTGCCCAGGTCCACCGCACCACACGTAGACAACTTTCGGACATCTTGCTAGTTATTCTTAGTCTATGTCAGTTAAGGCCTCGTTTCCATTAATTATGACTCTTCGTTGCACCAGAATGTGATTATATGGCACCAGTAGTGAGTTTAGGACCTTTCCCATACCTCCTCCCATCTTCTTCCCCGTCTACAACAACAGAGGGGCACGGCGCTGCGCGGGGGGGAGTGTGCGTCCTCCCACCGGCTCGGTTAGCCGCCATCGACAATGCGCTCCAGACAACGCGCTCCAGACCATGCGCTCCACGGGGTTACCACAAAGGGGCTCCTTGTCAGCTCCTCGTCAAGGGCGGAGCCGGTAACCCCCCCGCACGCACCCAATGAGAAGCAACGTGCCGATTCCACGAGGCGGAGCTAACGAGCCGAGGGCGTGTCACTCCCCGCCGGATATACGCAGCCCCGCGCCGGATGTGACGGGAGATGCGCCCCCAGCCTGAGCAGACAAGTCACCATCTCCGAGCGCTGTGACCTTCCCGCATCTCTGGACCGGACCGGGTCGACCCTGTCCTTGAGCCAAGAGTGCACCTGGAGCCATCGATCCTGCCTTTCCTAGCCATCAATCCCCGTGTGAGTCAGCTTTGTCCCGTTTATCTGTCGTCTGTTGGGAATAATATAAGATTGTGTCTAAGTGCTTGTCTTTCTATGTTGTACCTCTCGTCCCTGTAATCTGACCTTCCGAACGAATATAATCTCCTCCGGAGGTCTTGAGAACTGAACCCTGGGTGTCGTGTCATTTGAAACCCAGCCGGGTGTCTTCTTTTTCTTATTGAGCCAGCATCCCGCGACTAGTCAACGTTCGGGTATAATATCGAGTATAATCTTGTGCAGACGTGGTCATCCCAAAACCGCTCGGTGAATAACATCTAAGCCACGTCTGTAACAAATGGTGTCGAGGAGTGGAATTCGAACCCGGGACTAAATTTATTAGGCCCAAATTTGTAACAAGTAGAATCGATTCGGAGCGCGTTTCCCGCGCGAAATTATAACGGCGAAATTAGAATTTGTTTTACGAAAATAAAAAAAAAAACGAATTTTGAAAGTCGCGCTATGGCGGGTCAAGACAGCTGGGGTCCGGTAAAGGAGAGTGAGGTAGGGTCGATCCAGGACCAAATTGAGGGACAAGAGGAGAGCGAAGCAGTGAGGGCGGCAGGTTCGCAAAATAGCGCCGTCACGCACGAAGTAGCGGGCGCGCAAAATGGCGCGCTCGCTCACGTGGTTGAAGGGTCCCAAAATAGCGGCGCCGCGGAGGGCGAGCCTGCGGTGGCGGCTGGGGACGCTGGGCAAACCGGGTTTGACCTCAGATTATTCTTGACCCAACTGAATGCAAAAATGGATAGGATGGAGGGCCAAATGGGGGTAATGAGGGACGAAGCGAGGGGTACCGGTGAGGGATTAGACAAGAAATTAGAGGGGTTAGACAATGGGATAGAAGGGGTGAAACATGGGTTAATGGGGGTAGAAAACAGAATGGCCGCTCAAGAGAATCAAATGGAAGGGATGCAAAAAGGGTTAGAGGGGTTAGAAAACACCATGGAAGGCAAATTGAGGGACATGAGGGACCAAGCGGAAAGGGAAGTTAACCAAATGGGGCAGCAGATAGAGGGGGTCAGAATGGGGGTAGAAACCAAACTGGATGCTCACAGGGAGGAAATGGAGCAGATGAGGGTGGCATCTGGGCAGGAGATGCAAGTGATGGGAGAGGAGATCAGAAGAGGAGTGAGTGAGGAGGTCGGAGGAGTGCGCGAGGAGGTGAGGCACTGTAAGGAGCACATGGAGAAGGAGGTGAGAAAGGGGACTGTAAAGTTACAAGGGGGCATAGAGGACCTGACGCAGGAGGTGGAGCAGCTGACGGTGGGACAAACGGAGTTAGTGGAGCAGGTTCAAAGGAACACTGCGGTATTAGGAGGGTTGAAAGCGACACAAAACGACATAAAAAACGACTTGATAGCGACAAAGAGGGAATGTCAGATGGTACGTGAGGGACTGACAACGAGGTTGGACGAGGTGATAGAGGTAATGGAGACGAAGGACCGGCAGGTGAGGACGCACCTGGAAACGGTCAAGGTAGCCTTAGAGGATGAGCTTGAGGAGACGTACCGGGGAATAAAAGAGGTGAAGCACAAATTAGAAGAAGTGGAAGAAGGGATGAGCGAAATTAAGAAGCGACGGAGAGGGGATAAGAAAGAGATAAAAGAGGAGATAAAAGAATTGGTCCAAAGTCTGTGTTTGGATCGTGATGATGTGCTCATTAACCGGATGAGGGATTCGCAGGTGATGGAGGAGAAGCGAAGAGGAAGAGGACCCGGTGTAAGTGGTGACCAATATGGTCGTGCGTATGATGCGCCAGGTGATTTAAGAGGCTTGGGGGTCGAGATAGACCCGGGTGTTCGTGAGAGGCCGTTGGTGAAGTGTGCGACAGGTCTGGTGTGCGAAAAAGGAGGTGTGCGAGAAAATCCGACTCTGGGGTGTGTGAGGAAAAAGTGCGTGCCAAGGAGTGAGGGTGTTGGCGAGAGTGAGTCGGTCGTAGCGTGTGTGCGAGGGAGTACATGGAAGCGCGGGGTGGTGAGTGTTACAGAGGGTGTGACGGGAGAGTGTGCGCAAGAGTGTGCGCGAGAAAGGTGTGTGACGGACAGGTGCATGAGGAAAGAGTGCGCTGTCAGAAGTAAGGAAGAGTGTCCACCTGTGGTGAGTGTTACAGAGGGTGTAACGGGAGAGTGTGCGCGAGAAAGGTGTGTGACGGACAGGTGCATGAGGAAAGAGTGCGCTGTCAGAAGTAAGGAAGAGTGTCCACCTGTGGTGAGTGTTACAGAGGGTGTAACGGGAGAGTGTGCGCGAGAAAGGTGTGTGACGGACAGGTGCACGAGGAAAGAGTGCGCTGTCAGAAGTAAGGAAGAGTGTCCACCTGTGGTGAGTGTTACAGAGGGTGTAACGGGAGAGTGTGCGCGAGAAAGGTGTGTGACGGACAGGGGCACGAGGAAAGAGTGCGCTGTCAAGAGTAAGGGTGAGTGCGCTGTCAGGAATGGAGGTGAAAGTAGTGAGAGTGACATGGAGCGTGAGTTAGTTGTGACAGGTGAGCGAGGATGTACACCTGGGATGGAAGGATGCACACCTGGAATGGTAGAGCGTGAGTGGGAATGCACGCTGGAGTTGGTGGTGAGGCACGTGGTTGGGTGTGCGAATGAGGGCACACCTGTGATTGTCACAGAGGAGGTGACCGAGGAGGGGGCGCGAAGCGGTGTATTGGTGAGGTGTGCGACCAACGAATGTGTGCCAAAGTGTTCGGTGGTCAGGTGTGTGACCAAGGCTGTGAGTGGAATGGGTGTACCTGGGTGTGTAAGGAAAGGTAGCATGGGCACGGCTGGATGTGTGAGCAAGGAACGGGCTGCGGGGTGTAAGCGTCCAGGTGAAGCATCGACGTTAGACGGGATAGAGTTTAGAACGACTTATAGCCGAATCGGGCCCTCGGTGCGTGCTGGGCCTCGCTTTGAACGGCCGCGTCTGTGCTCCACTAGGCGGAGCGGGCGGCCCGATAGAAAGAGTCGTCATGGCGACCACTTTTTGTTGAGGAATTCCGGCAGGTCGAGATCGGGACATTGGATGGTTCCGTGCCGAGAAGGTGCGTGGGATCTCGGGCCGGGTAAACCTCCTTCCCTGCACCGAGTGCCGGACGTATCCAGCCGCTGGCACAGAACAACCAGCATCCATTGCTTGGCTTTACGAAGCCGGGCTTTGGACAGGAATTGGCGCACCGAGAGGCAGTAGTGAGTAGACTGGGTGATGAGGTTAGTGTTTTGGACCCAAAATTAGAGAAAAACAAAATTTGATGATTGGCAAGGGATTGGCAGATGATGGGTAGTGATTGGCAAATTTTTAATTTGTTGAAATTTGATGTGCGAAATTGGTAGTGAGAGACCCCCGATGTGGTGGGATGGCATCCCTGCCACCCTGCCCAAGTGGGGGCAAAGGAGCAATAGCTTATGGGGTTGATGGCAGTGGAAACTAGCCCGGGTGGGTTAGGTTATTAGTAGGGATCTAGAAGAGATTGACATTAGGTAACGTTAAGTTTAGTTAGTGACTGATACCTGTAGTGGGGACGCAGGTAGATTAGTGTGGATGATAATGACGAGGGAGCGCAATAGTTTAAAGGGACGACTGGGAAGCGCAAGTTTCAGAAGGGAGTAGTTAGCTGAGATGATGCCGTGTGTGTGAGAATTGAACAGGTGTGATTGCACAGGTGTGCAACTGGACAGGTGTGTGGAGCAGTGTGTGAGTAATGAGTGTTGTGGATCAGCGCGAATGCGCTTGGGGAGAGAAGGGTGCAGGTGGCACCAGGTGTGAGAGCACAGGTGTGCCAGTACAGGTGTGTGGAGAGAGTTGGAGTAAGTGGTACGGAGTGGTGTGCATGGTGCGAAGGTGTGGATGGGGGAAGAGTGGACCCCTATCACGGATACCCGGGGCGGGTAGTGTAAGTGTTAGGTAGAGGGTACAGGTAAATTGTGGTTGGATATTGGCATTTGTGGTGCGGTTGCAGAATGGTGTTGTGAATGGGTGCATTAGTGTTGTGGAAATGGCTGGGCGTGTAGCCTGTTAGTGTGTGTAGTTGGTTGGGCACTCCACCACTGTGAGGATGTCGGCCAGGTGAGGCCGCAGGTGGGCTCTGGGAGCCGGTAGTTGTGAGTGGGTGCCTGAGGATCCCGGGTGTGGATCGGGCAGCCCAGTGCCAGAGAGGGCACCGAGTGGGGAGAGCGCCAGAGGGCCTTCCCCAGGTAGTTAGGTTAGGGTAAGGAGCAGGTAAGCTCGGAGGCAACTGCAGTGGTGGAGGTGTGCAGGTGGGTAGACCCACTGGGAGAGGTACACGCCACAGCCCAGAAATTGTGCGAGGGCACCGGGAGATGAATCGGGGGAGTGAGACCCCAAATTGAAAAGCACCACAGTTGGCCAATGGGAATTGGTTTTTAGAACCCATAGTGTAAGAGGGCCAATGGTTTGGCCGGAGAAAGACCCCGGGTAGTGTAAAGTTGTTAAAGTCATTTAGGAAATAGTTAGGATTGATGAACCTGTCGCACCATACGCAGCCACTTACCTGTGGTGATGATGATGACTCCACACCTGTGTTTTCTTTGTTTTGTTGCAGGAAATGAGATTGCTGTGTGGATTGTGAGACGCATCACGACGTGGATGAGACATTGGGGTGATTCCATCTCTCCCTCCCTAGGAGGGACTGATGATGAATTGGTAATGGCAAATTATGATGTTGAGTTGGAGATGGCAAATTATGATGTTGAGTTGGAGATGGCAAATTATGATGTTGAGTTGAAAATGGCAAATTTGATTGGTTAGGAGGGAGAGAAGACGAATTTGGTTTATGGGAGGAACGGGGAAGACAGTAGGGATGTTTGTTGATTTGTAAAGTAGATGTTTATGGGTAGTGTTGTGTTTTGTGGATGCAGTAAGGGGTAAGGGAGGGGCCATGTAGGTTACCTGGTGGGGGGGGGGGGCGTACGATAGGAACGTACCTGTCTCACCTGGTTCCCATGTGCCCCCAGTGTGCATCATCTTGTATTGCGTGCACTTTTGCGCCCTTACCACCTTACTCACTTGTCTTCTTCTTTTGTCTCCCACCTCCGAGGATCTGGCTTTGGGGTAGAGAGAGAGGAGAGAGCGGTGCTGGCTACGCAGTTGTGGGCCTGCACTTTCGCTGCTTGCTGCTTGGATCGATACACCATACGGACCGCAATGTTTGTGGCCACCCACAATGGACCGCAGTTCTTTTGCGGCCAAGCACCACCCGTGGAAGGACCTATGGGTCAACGTGGCACCTATGCCAAACAGGTGAACCACTTATAGTTGACACCACTGAAGGACAAAATACAGAAATGGACGCGGTTGGCGCCTTTCTTTATTTTTGAAAAGAAGTAAGAAGGCCAAGTGCACCACACGAAGGCAAGACCAGCGGCAGAACATCGGCCGGCTGCGACACCACACAATGATTTATAAACACTTTATTGGTGCACCGGATGGTGCTCAATGTGTGATGGGGTGGTGGTTGATGCTTGGAAGGGGTGCTCTGCACGTTATTAAAGGCCGTCGGCCACAGAGCACTCGTGGGTTGGTGTATCGATGCTGGCAAGCGTGCTCTCTCTATGCATAACATCTGCATGTGTTCCTCCAAAAACAGGTCCTGGATCGTAGTGTAAAAATCAGCGTAGTCTTGTGTAAATAATGCTCCCTACCGGCTGTATGTTTAGTTTGAGGATTCTTTCCGGATTCGGTTATCCTGTGGGTGTGTTTCTGTGAGGAGAAGGGTGCAACGTCGCAGGGGGACATATTTACTCATTTGTGAATATCTGTAAAACTGTCGCACTCAGGGTAGAGTTAATAGTAGAGGGAACTACATTGCGTGCCACACTAAAGTAGGTAAAAATTTATCGGGTCGGGACGCCCCGAGGGTAGAGAAGGGTGCAATGTTGCGAATATGGAATTTGGCCTCCATATCCGCTTGTAAATATTCCCCTATTTTCCCCAATACTCCCCAACTATCCCCAATCCCCCATTCCCTAGTCCCATTGTCTGTAAACAACAATCAGTAGAGCCGACCTTCCCCTTATTCCCCCATTAAATGTCGTGCCCAGGTCCACCGCACCACACGTAGACAACTTTCGGACATCTTGCTAGTTATTCTTAGTCTATGTCAGTTAAGGCCTCGTTTCCATTAATTATGACTCTTCGTTGCACCAGAATGTGATTATATGGCACCAGTAGTGAGTTTAGGACCTTTCCCATACCTCCTCCCATCTTCTTCCCCGTCTACAACAACAGAGGGGCACGGCGCTGCGCGGGGGGGAGTGTGCGTCCTCCCACCGGCTCGGTTAGCCGCCATCGACAATGCGCTCCAGACAACGCGCTCCAGACCATGCGCTCCACGGGGTTACCACAAAGGGGCTCCTTGTCAGCTCCTCGTCAAGGGCGGAGCCGGTAACCCCCCCGCACGCACCCAATGAGAAGCAACGTGCCGATTCCACGAGGCGGAGCTAACGAGCCGAGGGCGTGTCACTCCCCGCCGGATATACGCAGCCCCGCGCCGGATGTGACGGGAGATGCGCCCCCAGCCTGAGCAGACAAGTCACCATCTCCGAGCGCTGTGACCTTCCCGCATCTCTGGACCGGACCGGGTCGACCCTGTCCTTGAGCCAAGAGTGCACCTGGAGCCATCGATCCTGCCTTTCCTAGCCATCAATCCCCGTGTGAGTCAGCTTTGTCCCGTTTATCTGTCGTCTGTTGGGAATAATATAAGATTGTGTCTAAGTGCTTGTCTTTCTATGTTGTACCTCTCGTCCCTGTAATCTGACCTTCCGAACGAATATAATCTCCTCCGGAGGTCTTGAGAACTGAACCCTGGGTGTCGTGTCATTTGAAACCCAGCCGGGTGTCTTCTTTTTCTTATTGAGCCAGCATCGCGCGACTAGTCAACGTTCGGGTATAATATCGAGTATAATCTTGTGCAGACGTGGTCATCCCAAAACCGCTCGGTGAATAACATCTAAGCCACGTCTGTAACAAATGGTGTCGAGGAGTGGAATTCGAACCCGGGACTAAATTTATTAGGCCCAAATTTGTAACAAGTAGAATCGATTCGGAGCGCGTTTCCCGCGCGAAATTATAACGGCGAAATTTGAATTTGTTTTATGAAAAAAAAAAAAAAACCGAATTTTGAAAGTCGCGCTATGGCGGGTCAAGACAGCTGGGGTCCGGTAAAGGAGAGTGAGGTAGGGTCGATCCAGGACCAAATTGAGGGACAAGAGGAGAGCGAAGCAGTGAGGGCGGCAGGTTCGCAAAATAGCGCCGTCACGCACGAAGTAGCGGGCGCGCAAAATGGCGCGCTCGCTCACGTGGTTGAAGGGTCCCAAAATAGCGGCGCCGCGGAGGGCGAGCCTGCGGTGGCGGCTGGGGACGCTGGGCAAACCGGGTTTGACCTCAGATTATTCTTGACCCAACTGAATGCAAAAATGGATAGGATGGAGGGCCAAATGGGGGTAATGAGGGACGAAGCGAGGGGTACCGGTGAGGGATTAGACAAGAAATTAGAGGGGTTAGACAATGGGATAGAAGGGGTGAAACATGGGTTAATGGGGGTAGAAAACAGAATGGCCGCTCAAGAGAATCAAATGGAAGGGATGCAAAAAGGGTTAGAGGGGTTAGAAAACACCATGGAAGGCAAATTGAGGGACATGAGGGACCAAGCGGAAAGGGAAGTTAACCAAATGGGGCAGCAGATAGAGGGGGTCAGAATGGGGGTAGAAACCAAACTGGATGCTCACAGGGAGGAAATGGAGCAGATGAGGGTGGCATCTGGGCAGGAGATGCAAGTGATGGGAGAGGAGATCAGAAGAGGAGTGAGTGAGGAGGTCGGAGGAGTGCGCGAGGAGGTGAGGCACTGTAAGGAGCACATGGAGAAGGAGGTGAGAAAGGGGACTGTAAAGTTACAAGGGGGCATAGAGGACCTGACGCAGGAGGTGGAGCAGCTGACGGTGGGACAAACGGAGTTAGTGGAGCAGGTTCAAAGGAACACTGCGGTATTAGGAGGGTTGAAAGCGACACAAAACGACATAAAAAACGACTTGATAGCGACAAAGAGGGAATGTCAGATGGTACGTGAGGGACTGACAACGAGGTTGGACGAGGTGATAGAGGTAATGGAGACGAAGGACCGGCAGGTGAGGACGCACCTGGAAACGGTCAAGGTAGCCTTAGAGGATGAGCTTGAGGAGACGTACCGGGGAATAAAAGAGGTGAAGCACAAATTAGAAGAAGTGGAAGAAGGGATGAGCGAAATTAAGAAGCGACGGAGAGGGGATAAGAAAGAGATAAAAGAGGAGATAAAAGAATTGGTCCAAAGTCTGTGTTTGGATCGTGATGATGTGCTCATTAACCGGATGAGGGATTCGCAGGTGATGGAGGAGAAGCGAAGAGGAAGAGGACCCGGTGTAAGTGGTGACCAATATGGTCGTGCGTATGATGCGCCAGGTGATTTAAGAGGCTTGGGGGTCGAGATAGACCCGGGTGTTCGTGAGAGGCCGTTGGTGAAGTGTGCGACAGGTCTGGTGTGCGAAAAAGGAGGTGTGCGAGAAAATCCGACTCTGGGGTGTGTGAGGAAAAAGTGCGTGCCAAGGAGTGAGGGTGTTGGCGAGAGTGAGTCGGTCGTAGCGTGTGTGCGAGGGAGCACATGGAAGCGCGGGGTGGTGAGTGTTACAGAGGGTGTGACGGGAGAGTGTGCGCAAGAGTGTGCGCGAGAAAGGTGTGTGACGGACAGGTGCATGAGGAAAGAGTGCGCTGTCAGAAGTAAGGAAGAGTGTCCACCTGTGGTGAGTGTTACAGAGGGTGTAACGGGAGAGTGTGCGCGAGAAAGGTGTGTGACGGACAGGTGCATGAGGAAAGAGTGCGCTGTCAGAAGTAAGGAAGAGTGTCCACCTGTGGTGAGTGTTACAGAGGGTGTAACGGGAGAGTGTGCGCGAGAAAGGTGTGTGACGGACAGGTGCACGAGGAAAGAGTGCGCTGTCAGAAGTAAGGAAGAGTGTCCACCTGTGGGGAGTGTTACAGAGGGTGTAACGGGAGAGTGTGCGCGAGAAAGGTGTGTGACGGACAGGGGCACGAGGAAAGAGTGCGCTGTCAAGAGTAAGGGTGAGTGCGCTGTCAGGAATGGAGGTGAAAGTAGTGAGAGTGACATGGAGCGTGAGTTAGTTGTGACAGGTGAGCGAGGATGTACACCTGGGATGGAAGGATGCACACCTGGAATGGTAGAGCGTGAGTGGGAATGCACGCTGGAGTTGGTGGTGAGGCACGTGGTTGGGTGTGCGAATGAGGGCACACCTGTGATTGTCACAGAGGAGGTGACCGAGGAGGGGGCGCGAAGCGGTGTATTGGTGAGGTGTGCGACCAACGAATGTGTGCCAAAGTGTTCGGTGGTCAGGTGTGTGACCAAGGCTGTGAGTGGAATGGGTGTACCTGGGTGTGTAAGGAAAGGTAGCATGGGCACGGCTGGATGTGTGAGCAAGGAACGGGCTGCGGGGTGTAAGCGTCCAGGTGAAGCATCGACGTTAGACGGGATAGAGTTTAGAACGACTTATAGCCGAATCGGGCCCTCGGTGCGTGCTGGGCCTCGCTTTGAACGGCCGCGTCTGTGCTCCACTAGGCGGAGCGGGCGGCCCGATAGAAAGAGTCGTCATGGCGACCACTTTTTGTTGAGGAATTCCGGCAGGTCGAGATCGGGACATTGGATGGTTCCGTGCCGAGAAGGTGCGTGGGATCTCGGGCCGGGTAAACCTCCTTCCCTGCACCGAGTGCCGGACGTATCCAGCCGCTGGCACAGAACAACCAGCATCCATTGCTTGGCTTTACGAAGCCGGGCTTTGGACAGGAATTGGCGCACCGAGAGGCAGTAGTGAGTAGACTGGGTGATGAGGTTAGTGTTTTGGACCCAAAATTAGAGAAAAACAAAATTTGATGATTGGCAAGGGATTGGCAGATGATGGGTAGTGATTGGCAAATTTTTAATTTGTTGAAATTTGATGTGCGAAATTGGTAGTGAGAGACCCCCGATGTGGTGGGATGGCATCCCTGCCACCCTGCCCAAGTGGGGGCAAAGGAGCAATAGCTTATGGGGTTGATGGCAGTGGAAACTAGCCCGGGTGGGTTAGGTTATTAGTAGGGATCTAGAAGAGATTGACATTAGGTAACGTTAAGTTTAGTTAGTGACTGATACCTGTAGTGGGGACGCAGGTAGATTAGTGTGGATGATAATGACGAGGGAGCGCAATAGTTTAAAGGGACGACTGGGAAGCGCAAGTTTCAGAAGGGAGTAGTTAGCTGAGATGATGCCGTGTGTGTGAGAATTGAACAGGTGTGATTGCACAGGTGTGCAACTGGACAGGTGTGTGGAGCAGTGTGTGAGTAATGAGTGTTGTGGATCAGCGCGAATGCGCTTGGGGAGAGAAGGGTGCAGGTGGCACCAGGTGTGAGAGCACAGGTGTGCCAGTACAGGTGTGTGGAGAGAGTTGGAGTAAGTGGTACGGAGTGGTGTGCATGGTGCGAAGGTGTGGATGGGGGAAGAGTGGACCCCTATCACGGATACCCGGGGCGGGTAGTGTAAGTGTTAGGTAGAGGGTACAGGTAAATTGTGGTTGGATATTGGCATTTGTGGTGCGGTTGCAGAATGGTGTTGTGAATGGGTGCATTAGTGTTGTGGAAATGGCTGGGCGTGTAGCCTGTTAGTGTGTGTAGTTGGTTGGGCACTCCACCACTGTGAGGATGTCGGCCAGGTGAGGCCGCAGGTGGGCTCTGGGAGCCGGTAGTTGTGAGTGGGTGCCTGAGGATCCCGGGTGTGGATCGGGCAGCCCAGTGCCAGAGAGGGCACCGAGTGGGGAGAGCGCCAGAGGGCCTTCCCCAGGTAGTTAGGTTAGGGTAAGGAGCAGGTAAGCTCGGAGGCAACTGCAGTGGTGGAGGTGTGCAGGTGGGTAGACCCACTGGGAGAGGTACACGCCACAGCCCAGAAATTGTGCGAGGGCACCGGGAGATGAATCGGGGGAGTGAGACCCCAAATTGAAAAGCACCACAGTTGGCCAATGGGAATTGGTTTTTAGAACCCATAGTGTAAGAGGGCCAATGGTTTGGCCGGAGAAAGACCCCGGGTAGTGTAAAGTTGTTAAAGTCATTTAGGAAATAGTTAGGATTGATGAACCTGTCGCACCATACGCAGCCACTTACCTGTGGTGATGATGATGACTCCACACCTGTGTTTTCTTTGTTTTGTTGCAGGAAATGAGATTGCTGTGTGGATTGTGAGACGCATCACGACGTGGATGAGACATTGGGGTGATTCCATCTCTCCCTCCCTAGGAGGGACTGATGATGAATTGGTAATGGCAAATTATGATGTTGAGTTGGAGATGGCAAATTATGATGTTGAGTTGGAGATGGCAAATTATGATGTTGAGTTGAAAATGGCAAATTTGATTGGTTAGGAGGGAGAGAAGACGAATTTGGTTTATGGGAGGAACGGGGAAGACAGTAGGGATGTTTGTTGATTTGTAAAGTAGATGTTTATGGGTAGTGTTGTGTTTTGTGGATGCAGTAAGGGGTAAGGGAGGGGCCATGTAGGTTACCTGGTGGGGGGGGGGCGTACGATAGGAACGTACCTGTCTCACCTGGTTCCCATGTGCCCCCAGTGTGCATCATCTTGTATTGCGTGCACTTTTGCGCCCTTACCACCTTACTCACTTGTCTTCTTCTTTTGTCTCCCACCTCCGAGGATCTGGCTTTGGGGTAGAGAGAGAGGAGAGAGCGGTGCTGGCTACGCAGTTGTGGGCCTGCACTTTCGCTGCTTGCTGCTTGGATCGATACACCATACGGACCGCAATGTTTGTGGCCACCCACAATGGACCGCAGTTCTTTTGCGGCCAAGCACCACCCGTGGAAGGACCTATGGGTCAACGTGGCACCTATGCCAAACAGGTGAACCACTTATAGTTGACACCACTGAAGGACAAAATACAGAAATGGACGCGGTTGGCGCCTTTCTTTATTTTTGAAAAGAAGTAAGAAGGCCAAGTGCACCACACGAAGGCAAGACCAGCGGCAGAACATCGGCCGGCTGCGACACCACACAATGATTTATAAACACTTTATTGGTGCACCGGATGGTGCTCACTGTGTGATGGGGTGGTGGTTGATGCTTGGAAGGGGTGCTCTGCACGTTATTAAAG
The DNA here is from genome assembly GCF_964187855.1 of Myxine glutinosa. NCBI lineage: Eukaryota > Metazoa > Chordata > Myxini > Myxiniformes > Myxinidae > Myxine > Myxine glutinosa. Next base: position 64,743,708 of record NC_136273.1, on the reverse strand, counting down.
GCCGTCGGCCACAGAGCACTCGTGGGTTGGTGTATCGATGCTGGCAAGCGTGCTCTCTCTATGCATAACATCTGCATGTGTTCCTCCAAAAACAGGTCCTGGATCGTAGTGTAAAAATCAGCGTAGTCTTGTGTAAATAATGCTCCCTACCGGCTGTATGTTTAGTTTGAGGATTCTTTCCGGATTCGGTTATCCTGTGGGTGTGTTTCTGTGAGGAGAAGGGTGCAACGTCGCAGGGGGACATATTTACTCATTTGTGAATATCTGTAAAACTGTCGCACTCAGGGTAGAGTTAATAGTAGAGGGAACTACATTGCGTGCCACACTAAAGTAGGTAAAAATTTATCGGGTCGGGACGCCCCGAGGGTAGAGAAGGGTGCAATGTTGCGAATATGGAATTTGGCCTCCATATCCGCTTGTAAATATTCCCCTATTTTCCCCAATACTCCCCAACTATCCCCAATCCCCCATTCCCTAGTCCCATTGTCTGTAAACAACAATCAGTAGAGCCGACCTACCCCTTATTCCCCCATTAAATGTCGTGCCCAGGTCCACCGCACCACACGTAGACAACTTTCGGACATCTTGCTAGTTATTCTTAGTCTATGTCAGTTAAGGCCTCGTTTCCATTAATTATGACTCTTCGTTGCACCAGAATGTGATTATATGGCACCAGTAGTGAGTTTAGGACCTTTCCCATACCTCCTCCCATCTTCTTCCCCGTCTACAACAACAGAGGGGCACGGCGCTGCGCGGGGGGGAGTGTGCGTCCTCCCACCGGCTCGGTTAGCCGCCATCGACAATGCGCTCCAGACAACGCGCTCCAGACCATGCGCTCCACGGGGTTACCACAAAGGGGCTCCTTGTCAGCTCCTCGTCAAGGGCGGAGCCGGTAACCCCCCCGCACGCACCCAATGAGAAGCAACGTGCCGATTCCACGAGGCGGAGCTAACGAGCCGAGGGCGTGTCACTCCCCGCCGGATATACGCAGCCCCGCGCCGGATGTGACGGGAGATGCGCCCCCAGCCTGAGCAGACAAGTCACCATCTCCGAGCGCTGTGACCTTCCCGCATCTCTGGACCGGACCGGGTCGACCCTGTCCTTGAGCCAAGAGTGCACCTGGAGCCATCGATCCTGCCTTTCCTAGCCATCAATCCCCGTGTGAGTCAGCTTTGTCCCGTTTATCTGTCGTCTGTTGGGAATAATATAAGATTGTGTCTAAGTGCTTGTCTTTCTATGTTGTACCTCTCGTCCCTGTAATCTGACCTTCCGAACGAATATAATCTCCTCCGGAGGTCTTGAGAACTGAACCCTGGGTGTCGTGTCATTTGAAACCCAGCCGGGTGTCTTCTTTTTCTTATTGAGCCAGCATCGCGCGACTAGTCAACGTTCGGGTATAATATCGAGTATAATCTTGTGCAGACGTGGTCATCCCAAAACCGCTCGGTGAATAACATCTAAGCCACGTCTGTAACAAATGGTGTCGAGGAGTGGAATTCGAACCCGGGACTAAATTTATTAGGCCCAAATTTGTAACAAGTAGAATCGATTCGGAGCGCGTTTCCCGCGCGAAATTATAACGGCGAAATTTGAATTTGTTTTACGAAAATAAAAAAAAAACCGAATTTTGAAAGTCGCGCTATGGCGGGTCAAGACAGCTGGGGTCCGGTAAAGGAGAGTGAGGTAGGGTCGATCCAGGACCAAATTGAGGGACAAGAGGAGAGCGAAGCAGTGAGGGCGGCAGGTTCGCAAAATAGCGCCGTCACGCACGAAGTAGCGGGCGCGCAAAATTGCGCGCTCGCTCACGTGGTTGAAGGGTCCCAAAATAGCGGCGCCGCGGAGGGCGAGCCTGCGGTGGCGGCTGGGGACGCTGGGCAAACCGGGTTTGACCTCAGATTATTCTTGACCCAACTGAATGCAAAAATGGATAGGATGGAGGGCCAAATGGGGGTAATGAGGGACGAAGCGAGGGGTACCGGTGAGGGATTAGACAAGAAATTAGAGGGGTTAGACAATGGGATAGAAGGGGTGAAACATGGGTTAATGGGGGTAGAAAACAGAATGGCCGCTCAAGAGAATCAAATGGAAGGGATGCAAAAAGGGTTAGAGGGGTTAGAAAACACCATGGAAGGCAAATTGAGGGACATGAGGGACCAAGCGGAAAGGGAAGTTAACCAAATGGGGCAGCAGATAGAGGGGGTCAGAATGGGGGTAGAAACCAAACTGGATGCTCACAGGGAGGAAATGGAGCAGATGAGGGTGGCATCTGGGCAGGAGATGCAAGTGATGGGAGAGGAGATCAGAAGAGGAGTGAGTGAGGAGGTCGGAGGAGTGCGCGAGGAGGTGAGGCACTGTAAGGAGCACATGGAGAAGGAGGTGAGAAAGGGGACTGTAAAGTTACAAGGGGGCATAGAGGACCTGACGCAGGAGGTGGAGCAGCTGACGGTGGGACAAACGGAGTTAGTGGAGCAGGTTCAAAGGAACACTGCGGTATTAGGAGGGTTGAAAGCGACACAAAACGACATAAAAAACGACTTGATAGCGACAAAGAGGGAATGTCAGATGGTACGTGAGGGACTGACAACGAGGTTGGACGAGGTGATAGAGGTAATGGAGACGAAGGACCGGCAGGTGAGGACGCACCTGGAAACGGTCAAGGTAGCCTTAGAGGATGAGCTTGAGGAGACGTACCGGGGAATAAAAGAGGTGAAGCACAAATTAGAAGAAGTGGAAGAAGGGATGAGCGAAATTAAGAAGCGACGGAGAGGGGATAAGAAAGAGATAAAAGAGGAGATAAAAGAATTGGTCCAAAGTCTGTGTTTGGATCGTGATGATGTGCTCATTAACCGGATGAGGGATTCGCAGGTGATGGAGGAGAAGCGAAGAGGAAGAGGACCCGGTGTAAGTGGTGACCAATATGGTCGTGCGTATGATGCGCCAGGTGATTTAAGAGGCTTGGGGGTCGAGATAGACCCGGGTGTTCGTGAGAGGCCGTTGGTGAAGTGTGCGACAGGTCTGGTGTGCGAAAAAGGAGGTGTGCGAGAAAATCCGACTCTGGGGTGTGTGAGGAAAAAGTGCGTGCCAAGGAGTGAGGGTGTTGGCGAGAGTGAGTCGGTCGTAGCGTGTGTGCGAGGGAGCACATGGAAGCGCGGGGTGGTGAGTGTTACAGAGGGTGTGACGGGAGAGTGTGCGCAAGAGTGTGCGCGAGAAAGGTGTGTGACGGACAGGTGCATGAGGAAAGAGTGCGCTGTCAGAAGTAAGGAAGAGTGTCCACCTGTGGTGAGTGTTACAGAGGGTGTAACGGGAGAGTGTGCGCGAGAAAGGTGTGTGACGGACAGGTGCATGAGGAAAGAGTGCGCTGTCAGAAGTAAGGAAGAGTGTCCACCTGTGGTGAGTGTTACAGAGGGTGTAACGGGAGAGTGTGCGCGAGAAAGGTGTGTGACGGACAGGTGCACGAGGAAAGAGTGCGCTGTCAGAAGTAAGGAAGAGTGTCCACCTGTGGTGAGTGTTACAGAGGGTGTAACGGGAGAGTGTGCGCGAGAAAGGTGTGTGACGGACAGGGGCACGAGGAAAGAGTGCGCTGTCAAGAGTAAGGGTGAGTGCGCTGTCAGGAATGGAGGTGAAAGTAGTGAGAGTGACATGGAGCGTGAGTTAGTTGTGACAGGTGAGCGAGGATGTACACCTGGGATGGAAGGATGCACACCTGGAATGGTAGAGCGTGAGTGGGAATGCACGCTGGAGTTGGTGGTGAGGCACGTGGTTGGGTGTGCGAATGAGGGCACACCTGTGATTGTCACAGAGGAGGTGACCGAGGAGGGGGCGCGAAGCGGTGTATTGGTGAGGTGTGCGACCAACGAATGTGTGTCAAAGTGTTCGGTGGTCAGGTGTGTGACCAAGGCTGTGAGTGGAATGGGTGTACCTGGGTGTGTAAGGAAAGGTAGCATGGGCACGGCTGGATGTGTGAGCAAGGAACGGGCTGCGGGGTGTAAGCGTCCAGGTGAAGCATCGACGTTAGACGGGATAGAGTTTAGAACGACTTATAGCCGAATCGGGCCCTCGGTGCGTGCTGGGCCTCGCTTTGAACGGCCGCGTCTGTGCTCCACTAGGCGGAGCGGGCGGCCCGATAGAAAGAGTCGTCATGGCGACCACTTTTTGTTGAGGAATTCCGGCAGGTCGAGATCGGGACATTGGATGGTTCCGTGCCGAGAAGGTGCGTGGGATCTCGGGCCGGGTAAACCTCCTTCCCTGCACCGAGTGCCGGACGTATCCAGCCGCTGGCACAGAACAACCAGCATCCATTGCTTGGCTTTACGAAGCCGGGCTTTGGACAGGAATTGGCGCACCGAGAGGCAGTAGTGAGTAGACTGGGTGATGAGGTTAGTGTTTTGGACCCAAAATTAGAGAAAAACAAAATTTGATGATTGGCAAGGGATTGGCAGATGATGGGTAGTGATTGGCAAATTTTTAATTTGTTGAAATTTGATGTGCGAAATTGGTAGTGAGAGACCCCCGATGTGGTGGGATGGCATCCCTGCCACCCTGCCCAAGTGGGGGCAAAGGAGCAATAGCTTATGGGGTTGATGGCAGTGGAAACTAGCCCGGGTGGGTTAGGTTATTAGTAGGGATCTAGAAGAGATTGACATTAGGTAACGTTAAGTTTAGTTAGTGACTGATACCTGTAGTGGGGACGCAGGTAGATTAGTGTGGATGATAATGACGAGGGAGCGCAATAGTTTAAAGGGACGACTGGGAAGCGCAAGTTTCAGAAGGGAGTAGTTAGCTGAGATGATGCCGTGTGTGTGAGAATTGAACAGGTGTGATTGCACAGGTGTGCAACTGGACAGGTGTGTGGAGCAGTGTGTGAGTAATGAGTGTTGTGGATCAGCGCGAATGCGCTTGGGGAGAGAAGGGTGCAGGTGGCACCAGGTGTGAGAGCACAGGTGTGCCAGTACAGGTGTGTGGAGAGAGTTGGAGTAAGTGGTACGGAGTGGTGTGCATGGTGCGAAGGTGTGGATGGGGGAAGAGTGGACCCCTATCACGGATACCCGGGGCGGGTAGTGTAAGTGTTAGGTAGAGGGTACAGGTAAATTGTGGTTGGATATTGGCATTTGTGGTGCGGTTGCAGAATGGTGTTGTGAATGGGTGCATTAGTGTTGTGGAAATGGCTGGGCGTGTAGCCTGTTAGTGTGTGTAGTTGGTTGGGCACTCCACCACTGTGAGGATGTCGGCCAGGTGAGGCCGCAGGTGGGCTCTGGGAGCCGGTAGTTGTGAGTGGGTGCCTGAGGATCCCGGGTGTGGATCGGGCAGCCCAGTGCCAGAGAGGGCACCGAGTGGGGAGAGCGCCAGAGGGCCTTCCCCAGGTAGTTAGGTTAGGGTAAGGAGCAGGTAAGCTCGGAGGCAACTGCAGTGGTGGAGGTGTGCAGGTGGGTAGACCCACTGGGAGAGGTACACGCCACAGCCCAGAAATTGTGCGATGGCACCGGGAGATGAATCGGGGGAGTGAGACCCCAAATTGAAAAGCACCACAGGTGGCCAATGGGAATTGGTTTTTAGAACCCATAGTGTAAGAGGGCCAATGGTTTGGCCGGAGAAAGACCCCGGGTAGTGTAAAGTTGTTAAAGTCATTTAGGAAATAGTTAGGATTGATGAACCTGTCGCACCATACGCAGCCACTTACCTGTGGTGATGATGATGACTCCACACCTGTGTTTTCTTTGTTTTGTTGCAGGAAATGAGATTGCTGTGTGGATTGTGAGACGCATCACGACGTGGATGAGACATTGGGGTGATTCCATCTCTCCCTCCCTAGGAGGGACTGATGATGAATTGGTAATGGCAAATTATGATGTTGAGTTGGAGATGGCAAATTATGATGTTGAGTTGGAGATGGCAAATTATGATGTTGAGTTGAAAATGGCAAATTTGATTGGTTAGGAGGGAGAGAAGACGAATTTGGTTTATGGGAGGAACGGGGAAGACAGTAGGGATGTTTGTTGATTTGTAAAGTAGATGTTTATGGGTAGTGTTGTGTTTTGTGGATGCAGTAAGGGGTAAGGGAGGGGCCATGTAGGTTACCTGGTGGGGGGGGGGGGCGTACGATAGGAACGTACCTGTCTCACCTGGTTCCCATGTGCCCCCAGTGTGCATCATCTTGTATTGCGTGCACTTTTGCGCCCTTACCACCTTACTCACTTGTCTTCTTCTTTTGTCTCCCACCTCCGAGGATCTGGCTTTGGGGTAGAGAGAGAGGAGAGAGCGGTGCTGGCTACGCAGTTGTGGGCCTGCACTTTCGCTGCTTGCTGCTTGGATCGATACACCATACGGACCGCAATGTTTGTGGCCACCCACAATGGACCGCAGTTCTTTTGCGGCCAAGCACCACCCGTGGAAGGACCTATGGGTCAACGTGGCACCTATGCCAAACAGGTGAACCACTTATAGTTGACACCACTGAAGGACAAAATACAGAAATGGACGCGGTTGGCGCCTTTCTTTATTTTTGAAAAGAAGTAAGAAGGCCAAGTGCACCACACGAAGGCAAGACCAGCGGCAGAACATCGGCCGGCTGCGACACCACACAATGATTTATAAACACTTTATTGGTGCACCGGATGGTGCTCACTGTGTGATGGGGTGGTGCTTGATGCTTGGAAGGGGTGCTCTGCACGTTATTAAAGGCCGTCGGCCACAGAGCACTCGTGGGTTGGTGTATCGATGCTGGCAAGCGTGCTCTCTCTATGCATAACATCTGCATGTGTTCCTCCAAAAACAGGTCCTGGATCGTAGTGTAAAAATCAGCGTAGTCTTGTGTAAATAATGCTCCCTACCGGCTGTATGTTTAGTTTGAGGATTCTTTCCGGATTCGGTTATCCTGTGGGTGTGTTTCTGTGAGGAGAAGGGTGCAACGTCGCAGGGGGACATATTTACTCATTTGTGAATATCTGTAAAACTGTCGCACTCAGGGTAGAGTTAATAGTAGAGGGAACTACATTGCGTGCCACACTAAAGTAGGTAAAAATTTATCGGGTCGGGACGCCCCGAGGGTAGAGAAGGGTGCAATGTTGCGAATATGGAATTTGGCCTCCATATCCGCTTGTAAATATTCCCCTATTTTCCCCAATACTCCCCAACTATCCCCAATCCCCCATTCCCTAGTCCCATTGTCTGTAAACAACAATCAGTAGAGCCGACCTTCCCCTTATTCCCCCATTAAATGTCGTGCCCAGGTCCACCGCACCACACGTAGACAACTTTCGGACATCTTGCTAGTTATTCTTAGTCTATGTCAGTTAAGGCCTCGTTTCCATTAATTATGACTCTTCGTTGCACCAGAATGTGATTATATGGCACCAGTAGTGAGTTTAGGACCTTTCCCATACCTCCTCCCATCTTCTTCCCCGTCTACAACAACAGAGGGGCACGGCGCTGCGCGGGGGGGAGTGTGCGTCCTCCCACCGGCTCGGTTAGCCGCCATCGACAATGCGCTCCAGACAACGCGCTCCAGACCATGCGCTCCACGGGGTTACCACAAAGGGGCTCCTTGTCAGCTCCTCGTCAAGGGCGGAGCCGGTAACCCCCCCGCACGCACCCAATGAGAAGCAACGTGCCGATTCCACGAGGCGGAGCTAACGAGCCGAGGGCGTGTCACTCCCCGCCGGATATACGCAGCCCCGCGCCGGATGTGACGGGAGATGCGCCCCCAGCCTGAGCAGACAAGTCACCATCTCCGAGCGCTGTGACCTTCCCGCATCTCTGGACCGGACCGGGTCGACCCTGTCCTTGAGCCAAGAGTGCACCTGGAGCCATCGATCCTGCCTTTCCTAGCCATCAATCCCCGTGTGAGTCAGCTTTGTCCCGTTTATCTGTCGTCTGTTGGGAATAATATAAGATTGTGTCTAAGTGCTTGTCTTTCTATGTTGTACCTCTCGTCCCTGTAATCTGACCTTCCGAACGAATATAATCTCCTCCGGAGGTCTTGAGAACTGAACCCTGGGTGTCGTGTCATTTGAAACCCAGCCGGGTGTCTTCTTTTTCTTATTGAGCCAGCATCGCGCGACTAGTCAACGTTCGGGTATAATATCGAGTATAATCTTGTGCAGACGTGGTCATCCCAAAACCGCTCGGTGAATAACATCTAAGCCACGTCTGTAACAATATATATATATATATATATATATATATATATATATATATATATATATATATATGTATATTTACTGATGAGGATATGATGGGTCACGATTGGCACAGGATTTTGAAAGAGGAGGATTGGGGCAATTGGACATGAAAGGTGAGGTAGATTAGCAATTTGCTCTTACAGGTATCAACATCAATAATTAAAATTAAGGTCCAGATTTAAGTTAATTTATTACTAACCTGTGCCATGCTGTTCTGTCATGTCAATAAAGATTTTTTTCACATTGGGCAAAGTCAGGGTCAAACTGACAACATTTAGAATCTTTCTTCATTGCTTTTCTGTGATGGCTTCAATCCCAGACTCTCTCCCAAGCTCAACTTGACAGCAGTGACCCCGCATTTGTCACACCATCCTTTCAATTACAGAGATTGCCATGAAATCGGAGAGGGGACAGGAACCAGCGGGTTTCATTGCTCGTGACCCTGTGATCAAATTCACGATTCTGCGGAAGGCCCCAGAGTGTGGTAGGCCAGACTGAATCTAAAGTACAGGATTTTCCACTTGTTCGTGGTGGGAATTTCTTCCCTGAATTTTCTTGGCTGCTCGTCAATTTGGAAATATATGATTTTTGAAAAATAATTAAGTCTGTGAAAATCTTCACTTTTGTGCTTCATTATACCAACTTTATGGATTAAACTCTATTTCAGTAGAGGTATCAAGAGTCACTGAAGAGTATAACAACAGGGGCAATGGATCAAAAAAAAATGTAGCAAAAGTAAAACAGTGTGACCATGACAAACGGATTCACGAAGAACAGAGAGGAATTGTCCCAACAGTGGGAATAGTCTCAGAGGGTGTAATATTGCTCAGTATTGAAAATGGGAGAGACCATGAGATGATAGTGAGCACCACACATGAAATGTTGTTGGGAAGAACTCAAGACAATAGACTCCAGGAAGACTTCCATACACGATAAAAGAGGGGAAAGAAAGAATGTAGCTGAGTGTTGAGTCGGGACCTGGGAGGGTATACCAAGAAAAGAATACTCTACCTCGGAGGGCAGAGCCTGGCTGGAGAGGTGAGAGGGCATGATGAGTTATTCAGTTGAAAGTTTTGATGAAGATCCGGATACAATAATTTTTTAAAAAGTGATTCTCACCATTGAGACATGTGACTAAAAACTACACATTGTACTATATCTCAAAACGTTGTGGACGAGTTATGACAAAACTTGGTGGACAGGATAGGTGTGTGACAAAGACAAATTGATTTCATTTTGGTGAAGATCTGAATCTGGATATGAGACTTTTTTTCAAAAGTTTTCAAAAAGTTGTGGACGGATTGTGATGTTACTAGGTGTGAGTTGCCTAGGTGACAATAACAAGCTGATGAGATTTTGGTTGACGTGCGGATGGAGATCCAGCATATCAGTGGATACAAAACATAAATTTTTCAGCCTGGCAGAGGTATGAGCTCTACTGCATTCTGTTGTAGTTATTCAGCTCCCAGGGCCAAGTAACTTCTTGTTAAGAGTACTAGGACGTGCCCGTACGTGGGTGCCCGTTCCTTGCCAAAAAAAAAAAAAATTTGTGTAGGGGTGTGTGTGTGTAAACATCCTAGGGCGTGCCCGTACGTGGGTGCAAAAAAACATGTGTGCAAACAACAACAACAAAAAAAAACTTTGAAACCACGTGGCAGTAACGACCACAGAACCCCCCCCCCCCTCTATTTACATGAATGGTTTGGTCCATTCGCAACGACCACAGAACCCCCCCCCCCCCTCTATTTACATGCAATGGTTTGGTCCAAAGCGAACGGCTTGCAGTGTTTGGTAAAGAAATCGCCATAGCTCGGTAACTACTTGTCCGATTAATTTCAAACCTTGAAAAGGCACATCCTCGGGTCCCCAGCAATATACCTGGCAAGTTTAAAGTATATCGGACCGGTAGTTGTCGAGAAACAGCGGTCACAGACAAACATACACACATACACACATACACACATACACACATACAAACACACATACACACAGAGATTAATGGAATTATAGATAGATTATTATTCTAGTTATTATTATTATTATTATTATTATTGTCGTTCTTTTCAGAATGGTCAGTATGGCAATTTTAAAAATGACATAATATACCCAGAATGCTCTGTGCACATGAACAAAAGCCCCAAGCAATGTTGACATCTTTTGTGCATGTGTGATACGGATTATTATTTAAAATGGCTCACAAAGCTTCCAAAATAAGCCAAAAATACTTAGAAAAGTATCCGAGAGAGAGAGAGAGAGAAAGAAGAGAGAGAGAAAGAGAAAGAGAGAGAGAGAGATGTATCTCTACATAATGAAAGAGTTGGAGAACTTTCTAAGCTCACCCAAAGGGCTGAGATTTTGCAGCTACCTGTACTGCAGACACCCGACAACAGTGACTGGTGTAAGGCCCAAGTAGACAGGTGACTCCTACCGAAACCTTTGACCATCGCTCTCAGTGAGAAGACTTTGAAACTTGCGGGAGTGCCTCCTGTGATTATGACAAGCTTGGTGATTTATTTTAATCATGTCTGCAATTGGAAATATGATGCCATGCATCATTATCAATTACAGTGTAATGGCTATCATCTCTACGTCAAAGGACATCTTCATGTCATGAAAACACAGAAAACTTGTGCGAGCTATATTCACATGAGAACCAGATGTACCAGGCGGACTTCCCTGAAGACACCGTATCTGGTTTGGGTAATTCTTAACAGAGATGAGATGGTCATATCTTGGGCTTGTGAATACACAGGGTAAGTTTAAAATCAACTTTTTTAATTGTGATAAAATATTTACTATTAATCATTTTCAGGGTGGGGGTAGATGGGAGGGATGAGCTGTGAGGGCTTTTATAAATATATTGTTTGTTTGGTTCTGGGGCCAAAAGAGAAATTATGCTAGATTTTTGCATGTATTGCTAAAAGGAGAAGTTGTGTGTGTGTGTGTGTGTGTGTGTGTGTGTGTGTGTGTGTGTGTGTGTGTGTGTGTGTGTGTGTGTGTGTGTGTGTGGTTTATCCACCAGCACACACTTATATTGTGAAATGGCTTTGATTATGGAAGACATGTTGTGTTGTGTGCATGGTTAGTGCTGTGGAAAGGTGCATGGGGTAGTGAGGTCTTAGAAGGATGGGAAGGATTCAAATGACTTGAGGATAGGAGGGATTGAAATGGTTTTAAACAAAGAGGGTTTTTAAGACAGTATAGGGTTTGAGAAAGAATGAGTAGAGGATTTTAGGGAGGTATGGGGAAAGGGAGGTTTGAGAGGGAAAGTGTAAAGAATTGGGATGGATGGATGAAGAGGGGGACTTTGAGGTGAGTTATCGCAAAAGGGGTAGAACCTGCTAAACACTTTTTTATGCATTTTCCCCATCCATGTTAAGAGGAGAAAGGTAACCTGACCATACACAATTACTAATGAGATATGTAACTGAAGATCACCTGTGTGTTGAGTGCGTCACCCCGGGATATTTTCCCATAACCGCAACAATACGTTTATATTAGTTGCCGTAAAACAAACCGAGTTTCTTTCTTATAATCTGCCCAACACAGATGTTCTACGAGTGGGTCTTTCACAAAATGGATGCGTGTTTGCAATTCCCTCTTCTTTGTTCACGACGTACGTGGTATTGGGACGTATCAATGACGAGCATTGTTTCACCACCTGGCACATCATTAGATGCCCTGAAACCCCAGCCTTTGTGGGGTATGTTGCATTGATCGTGCATAAGGAACCCACGATGGATGCACAGGAGTTTTATAAGCTGGAGGAATAACAATTAATAGTCACGATGCATTGCACCAAATACGTCGTGCAAATTGGGTGATGTTGTATTATCTTGGCGTGGGTTCATTTGCAATTTGCGCGCAAGAAATGTTGCAGAATGCAGAGTAAAAGAGCAAAATATCAAAACAAGAAAAACTGAATATGCAATGGAATTGTGAAGATGCACGGGACCGCAGGGGATAAGACCGCTCCTCATAATGGCGAAAGTATAATTTCAGTTTTATCAAAAAGATAGTGATTGTCAAAGTATTTTCACTGCATTTTGTGATTAGTTCAACCCCTTGGAGATGTACAAGGGAAGTCTGTAATTTTACGAGATCTGAAATGATATTTTCTTTATTATCAAAGTGTGCTATTATCTTACAGTGTCAATTGAGCTCCTCATAGATATTGGTGCAATTGTTGACAACCGCATGCAATTAGATCTGATGGCAAGTTCAGACTTTGATTCCTTTGAGACGAGCGGAAAATCAAGGCGGCACGTATCAGTGTTTATGGATGAAAACCACAAGCTTGTGACATTTCGAAAGCTTCAAATGCATTAAACATATTGATATTGTGCTTTATTCACTTTTCGCGTGATGTGGCATCCATTGCAAAAATGTGGCACAATCAATGCAAACCGTGCATTTATTTGTTATCTCAGGCTCTCTGTCAAGGTGAGATGAAGAACTAGTCTTGCTGGTGTCGATCTGTGTCGGCAGGCAGGTGGGACGATGGATGAAATCAATAGGACGTCGATTGTCGTATGGAACAATGGAGAAGCTGACATTTCGGGTGTTAGCCCTTCATCGAAGCAAAAGAGCATTAAACCTTCGTCACGGCTCTTATGCTCAGACGAAGAGTTAATTCCTAAAACCTCAACAACCCTTTGCTTCCCACGGTGATTGGCATACCTCGATCAGCACCGTTGATGCGATCCATTGTTCTGCAGAGATGGCGGCATGTGACGTCACTTCCGCCTTTGAGAACGCCGAGGCAGCCATTTTCGTGAACGGTCACACTTCGCAGCGATCCTGAAGGAATGACGTGAGCTTTGCTGGGCGGAGGGGATTAAAGTGCCTGGAGTCAACCTGTACCCGACGTGACACCGAGCTCCGTGTGATGATGTTGCGATACAAGACAAAATTAGGTGTGCCATCAGCCTGTGAGGATCCTGGTGTTGGCTTAGCGGTTAGGGTGCCAGCTTGGGATCCTAGGATCCTGGATTCGAATCCCGGTCGATCGCTGAATTAACGCCAGGGGGGTTGACTCAGCCTGTCATCCTTCTGAGGTCGGCAAATTGAGTACCAGCTCACTGGTAATTCCCTGTGTGTCGCAAGAGGTGACCAACAGGGTTGGCGGCAGGAAGGGCACCCGGCTGTAAAACATTGCTTCAAAAAGAGGACCACGGTGCCCAAAAAGGCCAACCCCTGCTCTGCGGGGACAAATTGCCTCAAAAGGTGGTTCCATCAGCCTGTGAGGAAAGCGGGCTTTCTAATGGAAGGAGAAAGAATAAACCCCGGAGTAAAGAGGAGACATGGACTTTGGAAAGTGTCGGGTGAAGGGACAGAAATGAGGGATGGGTCCTTGGCACGTGACAATCGAGCGACCCTCACATAGGTCACTGAACGCTCCCTGCCTCGGTATTTTCTTTAATATTTCCCGGGTGGGCATACACTGCAGTCTATATGGCGGGGCACCCATGCTGCGTACTGATTGGCTCTGCCAACCACATATGATTCCCAGCTGGCGCAATGATGGTTGACCCAATGTTGGCAAATTTGGAACAGTCGCAAGGAGATTTCTGACCTTCGACCAACAATATGGGCTAAAATGATTTATTTACCAACGGTAGTCAAACATCAGCAACAGCGTTATTGTGATTTCAAATATAAATACATGTACAAGTTCACTGACTTACAAGGAACTTCAAAGCAGGAAGAGGCTGTCGTAACTAGTTATTTCTTATTACACACACCATGGATGCAAGTAATGATTCATGTCTCGGCAAGGAGCTCATGTGACTACAATTAGCCAATCGGCAACACATCATTACGACGTTTCTTCTTCTCTATTCTACGATAGAGTCTTGCAAGACATAATGTGTAATATGCTGGAGCTTTGTAGTATCAACCAATTCACAGCAAACTATTTTTAGGATTTTCCAATTAATCCTATATTTGTGTGGTTTCACAGAGCGATGCAGTTTTCCCTTTCCTTGCTAAGTGGGTGCGACCAATGAGGAGAAGTTCTGGATCCGCTGATGATGCAATGGGCCAACAGGTGAGGGTGCTGACGTTGGACCAATGGAGTGTCCTTACGTTTGGCCATCTTGGATCTGATCTCTAAAAAAAATGACGTGCATATGTAACCCATCATTCATTTTCTGTGTGCATAGTTTGAACAAGATTGGGAAATGCATATCCGAGAAATGGTTGAGGACGTGTTCAATATTGGGTTTTTTACAACTAAAATGGCTACCAGTCGGCCATCTTTGATCAGATCACAAAATAAAGCGAGGTGCACGTGTATGCCATCATGTACTTTGCTTGTGCCAAGTTTGAACAAAATCGGACCAAGCATGTCCGATAAATTGTTGGTGATGAAGAGCCGGGCTCTTGCTTGAGACGGACGAAGTGACGGGCAAGACACAAACTCGTCCGAGAAGATGTTTATTGTAAAAACCAACTCGGGAACTCTGAAAAGCCCGTTTATCGGGCTGCATATATAACCAAAACCAGAAAGCATAACCGAAACCGAAAGCCACGCCTCTCAGGCGAGGCGTGTTTCGGTGGTCACGTGACCGACAGGTGCAAAGGATTATAACCGCACGCACGGCACGCTTTGGTGGTCACGTGACCAGCCACCCCGGCGCCGAGGTTGTCCGCCAGTGACGTCACCGGCTGGAGCAAGGAGATTCTGCTGCTGGTCTCGCTTAGGTGACCCATGGGTCGCTACAGTGACACATTTAAGTAACAAAATGGCCGCCATTCAGCCATCTTGGATCTGATCTCGAAAGAAATTGACATGCACATGTAACCCATCATTCATTACCGGTGTACCAAGTTTGAATAACATCGGTAAATGCATTTCTGAAAAGTGGTTGAGGATGTGTTCATTATTTGTTTATTTACAACTAAAATGGCCGCCAGTCGGTCATCTTTGATCACATCGCGAAACAACATGATGTGCCTATGTATACCATCATGTGTTGTCTTTATACCAAGTATGAACGAAATCGTTGCATACGTCTCCGATATATGGTTGTGGACGCACACACGCATGGATGGACGGACAGACGAGACCCAATCCATAAGGCCCAGGTTTGGACTAAGCCCAACGGGGGCTAAAAAATGCTTGGAAATGGGACATCATTTGTCACTTGCTGCGGCATATTTAAATAATAGCTGCCACCAATCAAATGCAATTATATTACGGTTATGATTTTTTACGCAGAGTCGAGGGACACCACCGAAGGCCGACAGACACCTTATCACAACATGAAAATCTATCAAAGACTTTCATAAGACATTGTTTTGTGAAAGTGCTATTTTTCGCTATAAAAACTCCGCCATTGCAGGTGGATGGAGGTTATGTTTCACCCCGGTCTGTCTGTCTGTTTGTGAACAGGTTATCTCAAAAGTTGTGGACGGATTCAGACAAAATTTGGTGGAGAGGTTGGGTGTGTAACAAAAACGAAATGATTCGATTTTGGTGAAAGTTCGGATCTGGATCTGAGAATTAAAAAAATTGATTCTTCACCATTGAGTGATTGGGCCACAAACGGTATAGAGCATGAAATCTCAAACAGTTGTGGCGACTTGGAACAAAACTTGGTGGGTGAGGTTGTTTGTGGGACAAGAACAAGCCGATTAGCTTTTGGTTCAGGTCTGAATCCAGATCCAGCCTGTCGGTGGGATACAAACATAACCTGTTCAGCCTGGTGGGGGTATGTATGCTCTCTACCAGTGTCATTCTACTTGGGCAATAAATAATCAATCATAGTCAATTAGTCATAATCAAATACGTAGTTGTTTGGCTCTTCAAGTATACAAAAACCAGTAGAGATTGCAAATATGCCAATGGGGGTGCTGATGTTCGGCTAATGAGGGGGGGTGGGGGTGGGGGGTGGGGGAAGGTGCTCACTTTGGGTCAATAACGGGGAGGGGAGGTTCTGATGTTGGGCCAATGGTGCGTGTTTACCGACATCAACGGTAAACACGCCAACAATGGTAAACACGCCAACCGTAAACACGCCAACCGACATCAATGGCCAACATCACCACCTCCCCCCCCACCAACAGGGGGGGGGGGGGGGGGGAGGTGGTGATGTTGGGCCAAATGGTGCGTGTTTACATCGGACCAACAGGGGGGGGGGGGGAGGTGGTGATGTTGGGCCAATGGTGCGTGTTTACATCGGACCAACAGGGGGGGGGGGGGGAGGTGGTGATGTTGGGCCAATGGTGCGTGTTTACATCGGACCAACAGGGGGGGGGGGGGAGGTGGTGATGTTGGGCCAATGGTGCGTGTTTACATCGGACCAACAGGGGGGGGGGGGAGGTGGTGATGTTGGGCCAATGGTGCGTGTTTACATCGGACCAACAGGGGGGGGGGGGGGAGGTGGTGATGTTGGGCCAATGGTGCGTGTTTACATCGGACCAACAGGGGGGGGGGGGGAGGTGGTGATGTTGGGCCAAATGGTGCGTGTTTACATCGGACCAACAGGGGGGGGGGGGGGGGAGGTGGTGATGTTGGGCCAATGGTGCGTGTTTACATCGGACCAACAGGGGGGGGGGGGGGAGGTGGTGATGTTGGGCCAATGGTGCGTGTTTACATCGGATCAACAGGGGGGGGGGGAGGGGGGAGGTGGTGCTGACGTGGAGCCAACAAAGGTTACTAACATTGAGCTAAAGTCTCAAACTAATTGTCTTCAATCTATTCCTTGCATCTCTAAGTGTGAATGGAGGAATCTCACAAAGTCTGTTCATCTTCATCTTGTAAGGCCTCACTCCAAAACACATTTAAACATAAATATCAGATTTCACACAAGGCCACAAAAAAGACATCTCATGTGCATAATGAAAACATCAAAATGGAATATTCGAGGATTCACTTTAATCTCGGACATTGGCAAATGTTTTCCGAGCTTCCATGAACCCTTTCCTGCATTTGCAAACCCAAAACGTCCGATCCAGAGTTGTTTGAGAATTAACAAGAACTTTGTATTCCACACGTTAACACCACTCTGACCTACACACCATTCCCTAAAGGCAAAAAAAAAAAAAAAAAAAATCCTGTGACAGGAAACTTTCTCAAATAATTGATTGATTTTGGTTTAAAAAATTCCTTCTCCCGAGCAATAACAGCTTCGTGACGGAGCTGCTTGTCAGGTAAAGGTATTTGATGATGTCAAGGTAGGCCCTATTGTATTCTTGGCCATAACTTGATATTATTTTTTATTGTTTCTCATTTAAGGTTTATACCATGAAAAATCTGTCGTCTGATCATATCAACGTTTCACACCCAGGTAATAAATCCGAGAAATACCAGGAAATACCTTCCCACGTCAGCTTCCGAACCTGAGCCGTCCACCGGAATAGCACACGGGAAGTGTAACCATAGCAACGTGACGTCACTTCAACCCACCTCCCAGGGTAAGGAGAAGCTTTTCGGAGTATTTTGGAAGCGAATGGCAAAAGCCCATTCATTCCAGCAGAAAGACTCAACGTAACTGATTGCCTGGAAGGACAAAATAACCTGGAATTACCTGGAAGGGCAGAGACTGTCACTGCGGCTGCGGAAAAATTACTACAAACTGCGAAAGGGACCACCGTGGGCAGTTCCTGCTGGAGTGAAACTAATAGGAATCATTAACGGTGCTCGGGATGATCAGTTGAGCATGTTGAGTTTTACTTTTCAGCAATTCTATCCGGGCTTCTCTGGAGATTTAAAAAGTTATAGAATCCAAGCTGGCAGAGAGAAATATTCTCATCCAGGGAATGGACACAGCTGCTTGGGAAAGAGGCCTAGGAGACTACCTGGAAAACCCTTCAAAAGTGATGGAAACAAAATTCCAGCTCTTCCTGTGATTTCTCTGTGTGCTGAACCAAGATCATCTGTACTGAATACTGACTTAACCCAGGTTGAGCTGCTGTTCCTTGTTTGTGTTCTTGAATTGTATATCCTGTTTTCCACATAGCAGAAGCCTACATTTATATGGCTGCACAGCAGCAGTTGTGTGAATACTTCCCTGGTCATGCATTTCTTCACCGGCGCCCCCATTAGCACTCTTGCACATTGTGGGCTCTTTCACTTGTGAGTATTAAACGGTGTATAGGCAGATGGGCAATGGTAGGTTCCTGTAATTTTTTGGACAAAGTTGCTTTTTTAAAATACATGGGTTAAAGCTCATAGTAGAAAACACACACACAAACAAACACACACACAAACAAACACACATGGACATACTGACGATACAAACATTAACACAGCCATTGAGCTTGGCGGAAGTGCCATCACTACCGTCACTTCCTGAGATACTCTGGGTACCATTGACGTCATAACAATGGCGCCGCTTTTCTCACCGTACTCAGCGGAGCATTTCCTCAAGAGGAATTTCCTCCTCCCATGGATGCAACCAATGGGGATTATCCGTGCTCTATCCTTTTCAAGCAAGGAAGCAGCACGCACCATTTTTAAAGTCTTTGGTATGACGAACCGGTCCAAACCGGATGGGTGTTTTTTAGGAGACACCATCACCATCTCCTTTCTGGATGGCCGTTGGCTCCCTACGGGAGCTCATCCGCCCTTTGCCAGGTGTTGTTTTTGGTTTACAGCCATCATTTTCCTGGAAGTGCAGCTGCGTCGCCGCTCATGCAGTGCTCCAGGTACCAATAATAGCTGATGCTTGTTTTGCCGACCTCAGAAGGATGACAGGCTGAGTCAACCCAACTGGTGTTACTCGTACCCGACTGCAAAGCCGCAATGAGCCGGCGAAGCCAAAGCCGCTTGCCACTATTTTACCCATCACGATGGCATCACTAGGTTAGGTAGTTGGTAGTAGGTAGGTGGAGTAGGTACCGTACCTAGTTCAAAATGACATCATTTGCATTCTGGATGAGATTAAAATATATAAAATTTCCTTCTTGATTAATTCGGTGAATTCCGTCTCAATTTCGGATATTTCCGGCCGTGAAAAACTCTCCCCGACGGCTGCGAGATTTCTAAAAAATAATTCTTCGTCAATTTTAGAATATTTGACGCCGTTTTCAGCCTTCGAAACGCGGTACCGGTAATAAGCTTTGTTGAAATATTTTTTCAAATGCTCGAATCTCATTGGTTCCAGTGTTTGGTGACGATTTTCGTTGAAGATAACCAGGGCCCAGGGAACGAGGTTGGTCTTAACGTATTTTAATTACAAATTAGAGGTGCATAAGATGGTGAATCAAAAAAAGACGGGTGAAACAAACTCCTATTGAACTTTTTCGCAATTTTTATGCATACTTCCGCATCCGCAAGATGGCGGCCTCCATTGAGCGATTTGGTGCGTCAAAGCTTCGAAATTCTCAAAGGATCCAGCAACATCTGGCTTTTCAACATAATACGTACGCGTTCATTCACAACACCGGTTTCGCCGGCTATTAATATTATTTCAACTGCAAGACAGGGGCTCAAACTCAACACCCGAAGATCTTCAACAGGACACCTCAACCGTTATGCCGACATCTGGCTTTATGATCAACACTACACAAGGCTTCACAAACTATATGAATGAATGAATGATCGTTTTTAAGGCCATTTTTCGCCACCAGAGTGGGGGTTAGCCTTGCAGGCCCCATGACCTCATCTTCTGATGACCCCTTTCTGAGGCAATGTTTTTATGGCCGGATGCCCTTCCTGACGCCAACCTGTAGTCGCCTCTTACGATGTGCAGGGATGTGGCGTACCTATTCTAAACCGGGGCACACACCGGGATCATTCATCCCAGCAAGCTGGTGCTCAATTTGCCGACCTCGGAAGGATGACAGGCTGAGTCAACCCCCTGGCATTAATTCATCGATTGACTGGGTTTCAAACTCAGGATCTGAGGATCTCAAGCCGGCGCCATTACCACTAATCCGGCACCCTAACCGCTAAGCCGGCGCCCTAACGACTAAGCCGGCGCCCTAACCGCTAAGCCGGCACCCTAACCGCTAAGCCGGTGCCCTAACCGCTAAGCCGGAACCGTAACGGCTAAGCCGGCACCCTAACCGCTAAGCCGGCACCCTAACCGCTAAGTCGGCACGCTAACCGCTAAGTCGGCATGCTAACCGCTAAGCCGGCACCGTAACCGTTAAGTCGGCACCCTAACCGCTGAGCCGGCACCGTAACCGCTAAGCCGGCGCCATAACCACTAAGCTGGCACCCTAACCGCTAAGCCGGCGCCCTAACGACTAAGCCGGCGCCATAACCACTAAGCTGGCACCCTAACCGCTAAGCCGGCGCCCTAACCGCTAAGCCGGCACCATAACCGCTAAGCCGGCGCCCTAACCGCTAAGCCGGCACCCTAACCGCTAAGCCGGCAGCCTAACCGCTAAGCCGGTGCCCTAACCGCTAAGCCGGCACCCTAACCGCTAAGCCGGCACCCTAACCGCGAAGCCGGCGCCCTAACCGGTAAGCCGGCACCCTAACCGCTAAGCCGGCATGCTAACTGCTAAGCCCCCCTAACCGCTAAGCCGGCGCCCTAACCGCTAAGCCGGCACTTTAACCGCTAAGCCGGCACCCTAACCGCTAAGCCGGCACCCTAACCGCTAAGCCGGCTCCCTAACCGCTAAGCCGGCATCCTAACCACTAAGCCGGCACCTTAACCGCTAAGCCGGCGCCCTAACCGCTAAGCCGGCACCCTAACCGCGAAGCCGGCACCCTAACCGCGAAGCCGGCACCATAACCGCTAAGCCGGCGTCCTGACCGCTAAGCCAACACCAGGCTTCACAAACTATATGTCAGTATCATTTTGATTTTGCCAATTCCCCCTTTCTCCCACTCATTGTGACGAATATATAATGATTATGAACTGGTGATAAAGGCTTTGCAATGGCGAATGCAATTGACTGTGAATGTAATGATTTAACGTTCGATTTTCAGCCTTTTCTTGCCAGCTCCTCTGCCATGACAGATTGCTCTGCTGACCAGCAAGTTGACACATCTCGACCTCGGCATCGTTTATGAAACTCTCACCACTTTCTCAAACACCCATAGATTCAAACTACGATGCTTCTGTACACCTGATTTGAGCAGCCAGGTAATTGGTACTCAGCTGATGAAAACATCAAATGTTCCAACGGAGAAGCTTGAACGTCCCACAAAGCGTTGCGGTGCAGTTCCCACCAATGGAGGCCAGTTGCGACGTATTGCTTCTCCTGTCCTCCGCATCATAACCCTCCCACGTGATGCTGTGACAAATGCAGCATCGCAGAGCCTCGTATCGACAAGCGTGCACGAACTATAAAGCAAATCAAT
Source organism: Myxine glutinosa (assembly GCF_964187855.1). Taxonomy (NCBI): domain Eukaryota; kingdom Metazoa; phylum Chordata; class Myxini; order Myxiniformes; family Myxinidae; genus Myxine; species Myxine glutinosa. Next base: position 64,722,267 of record NC_136273.1, on the reverse strand, counting down.
GACGTTGAAGTCCCTTGCACTGACTGAAGATCTCTCGTTCGGTTTGATGAACATCAGGCTCCAGCCTCATATCATTTTACAGGCCAGTCTCTTTTGCTTGCTTGTGAGTAAGCCCACCCATGAGCTTGACATTCTTAATTAGATACCCAAAGCCTTATCTATCTATAATTCCAGTAATCTCTGTGTGTCTGTGTGTCTGTGTGTCTGTGTGTCTGTGTGTCTGTGTGTCTGTGTGTCTGTGTGTCTGTGTGTTTGTCTGTGACCGCTGTTTCTCGACAACCACGGGTCCGATATACTTGAAACTTGCCAGGTATATTGCTGGGGACCCGAGGATGTGCCTTTTCAAGGTTTGTAATTAATCGGACAAGTACCTACCGAGCTATGTCCAAAAAACGCTTCAACCAATCAGAGAGCAGCGAGCTATCACGTGTGCCGAACCGTTAATGCAATGCAAGCGTTAATGCGTTAATGCAAGGCTTTTCTTTTTTTCCCTCTTCTCTTTCTACTTTTCCTTGCGATTAAATTGCAAACAGCCAAAATACGTTGGCGCTAATTGAATAATTGGCCATTAACACTAAAATAATCGTAACTGCGATATGCCAACTTCCGGACAGTGCAGCCTTCCCTGTTGTTGTTGTTTGCAGCAGCTGTTTGCAGCAAGGCAAGGCTTTTCTTTTTTTCCCTCTTCTCTTTCTACTTTGCCTTGCGATTAAATTGCAAACAGCCAAAATACGTTGGCGCTAATTGAATAATTGGGCATTATGTTTTACAACTAATAAAAACGAATTTGCGATTCATTCGCTTTCCTGCGCGTTTGTGTACGCGATGGCGATTTCTTTACCAAACTCCGGAAGCCGTTCGCTTTGGACCGAACCATTGCATGTAAATAGAGGGGGGGGGATTGTCACCACTCGCAAGCCGTTCGCTTTGGACCAAACCATTTCATGTAAATAGGGGGGGGGATATAATTTTAGATATATATATAGTACGGGCATGCCCTAGTTATTGGAATTTGGAGAATCAAAATGCCATTAGTGGCAGTGCTTTTGCTTGAATTGCCTGCCTTGGAAGTAAATGGGAACGGCAACCCGGCTGCTACAACCTATTTGTTTTTACCAGTGGGAGTGGAATTAGGCAAACACTTGTAGCTAAACCTTCTCAAGACAACAACAAGAAGACTAATGGTTCCAATTGATCTGCTCCTACCTCTCCTCTGTGATCAATCTGTCGAGGCACAAGCGCAATTCTTTCCCCCTTTTATCGTTTATCTGACCTCATTTGCTTTTATACACTATAGCACCCAGACGATGCCTGCTTAGTTTTCCATCGGCCGATTATTTGCTGATGCAGTGCCAAGAATTTCATAAGATCGTATACAGTCATCGTTCGCCTCGTAGAAAGTTTACACTCGTTCATACGCACCTCCGACAAAAAGATCAGAGGTCAAACCGGCTGTTTGACCTGGCTGATATTCTCTTTCTGGAAGTCTGATGTTCTTCCTGAAAGTTATTTCCAACTGTGACAAAATTGGGATTTTGGAAGGAAAACCTATTACACGTCGATTGACTTATGTATTCCTGTTTTGTTGTCTACAAGGTCATGGTTTGTGGAATAGTGAGAAATGTTTTGTTTGGAGTGAAGCTATAAGTATAAGACAAATAATGAAGTAACCCTTATTAGCCTGTCCACCGCGCAGCAGGAGATGGGGTTTTGCAATCTCGTCTGTGTGTGTATATATCTGCCTGACTGTTTGTCTGTGCCGTAACTGTTTTTTTTTAACCATTTGAGCTTTTGTTATCAAATATTGAACAAACCTTTTTTTGAGAATTCAAATTGTCAAAGGGTAAAATCCCAGTAAGTACAACTAGCTCTTATTAGCCCTTCCGGTTGTTGGATCAGGTCTTTATTTTAGCAGGTCTTTGTTTGATGACTGCAAAATGAGATGACAATCTCATGCTCTGTCCAAATCTGCATCTATCTGCCAAGCCCATACCTGGCTTCAAAATGCATCCTGCCCCCTTGACATTGCTTAACTTCAGTTTCTCACCCTCCTTTAGGAAAGTGATAATGGTCTTCTCTTTTATGTCCGACCTGTTTGCCTCATCGCATTGCTTCTTCGTAACTTCGACAATCACTCACAATACCTGGAAATGTCACAAAGTATACCTGGCTAAAGATTTCGGGTAACCAGCGAATATGTGCTCTAATGTCGCTCTTCTGCCACACCTGGCACATTCTGCCGATTCCGCCATTTTCAATTTTTCCAGATTCATCGCAGTTGGTATCTGGTCACACATTGATTGAAGTGCAAATATTAGTCGCTGTGGCTCCATCCTCCACAGCGAATCCCAGCTAACATTCTTCTGTACAGCCATCTCCCATGTTGTCCATGCTCCTTGCTGTGGTTGACTTTCAGCTTGCACCGTTCTTCTCTCCTCTTCCATACATTTGATCTCTTCGATAACCATCTCTCGTCTCCCACCTGCAATCACTCGTGGCCGCCATTTCTGTTCTTTCCAACCAAATGCTTTCCTATTGTGCTGCACTATCCCAATGATTTCCTTCATTCGCAATCTGCTCTCTGCATCTTCAACCATCCTCTGAACGTTCCACTTCGTTCCTGTTTGTATATTTGGCTCCAGTTCACTGATCAATGGATTTTTTAAATCTCGAAGCATCATTTGCAATCTGGCTTTCCCAATCTTATATTCTTCAGTTAGCGACCTGAATCGCAGCTTTATCTTTGAACTTCTGCTGTATAATACCAGACTTGGTAACATTTCTGGTAACCACAACCATCTCCGAATACATATGAATTGATGGTCTTCTCCATCCTCTCCACTCTTGTTAAAGTGATCTCATATATTTGGAGAGGCCATAAGACATGACGCAAAAACCCAAATTGGTAGCACCATATCGTATACCTCCCTGGCAAGCTACAACCATCAATTGTAGATATATACCTTGCACAAGTTGCCTCTGCACCTGGATTCCTCGATACCTATTCACTTTCTGTGAATGGTTGTGCATACCATCTTCCCAGACTCTTAACTGGTTGTTCATTCAATGTGGAGATTCTATCCCCAGCCACCATAAAATAAAGCTCTTTCACTTTACCTTTCCTTGTTGAAAGACTCCTTCTCTTCTTTGGCTTAAATTCCATCCGGCTCCATGTAATGAGCTCTTCTAGTTGCTTCAACAACATTTTAGCTTCGAAATCAGGAGACAGAATGGTGATGTGATGTCATCCATAAAGGCTTTTATTGGTGGCTGTGTTTTTTCCACACCTCGAACTATGCCAGTTGCTACTTCTTTTTGCCCAACAAAGAATTACTTCCAAAGCCATAACAAACAGCAATAGCAAAATCACACACCCCATTGGTATGCCTACCTCAAGTGCCTGCCACTTGGTTGTATACTTTAGTGTCGAAAAAGGCATAAAAAAGGCATTGCAATATTGGACAATCACCTCCCTCACCTTGTCTGGAACCCAGAAAATTTAATGCTTTGGCAATCAGGTGATGCGGCACCGAGCCATATACATTCGCCAGGTCCAGCCATACAACATAAAGGTCCTTTTCCTCTTTCCTTGCACAATGAATAGTGTCCCAGATCATCGTCACATGCTCGAGACACCCCGGAAAGCCTGGCATACCTGCTATCTATACAGATGTATCGATATATTCATTATTTACCACCTACTTTGCCATCTTCTCGCCAGTACACCAAAGAATATCTTACCTTCCACATTCAAGAAAGATGTTGGACGAAACTGATGTATCTCCTTCGACTCCTCTTCTTTGGGGATATAAATCCCATTTGCCAAACACCAATATTCTGGTATCAGCTGTTTCCTCCAAACAACTCTGAGCATTGACCACAATACTCGTAATAGCTTTGGACACTTCTTATACACCTTGTCTGAAATCCCATTAAAACCAGGGACACTCTTACTTCAAGCATGACCTCTTGGATTTCTTGCCAACAGATGTCTGAGAGGTTAAAAGTAACTCCTGGATCTGGTGGGCGGTTAAGGTCCCCCAGGTCTGGCAGGTCAACTGATCTGAGTGGGTCATTACAAGTCCTCCTCAAGTGTTCCTCCAGCTCTACTTGTGGTACCACAATGGTCCCTGATCTACTACTTTGAAACAGGTCCCTAACAAATCCATAGGGATTCCTCAGGAATTATTTTCTTTTCTTCCTCCATTCCTTTCTTTTCTGTCGAACCCGCTCCTTTCTCACCAACACCCGAATTTGCTTCCTAATGTCCTCCATTAATAGTAACAGGCCAGGTTTCTCTTGTTCAATTGCCATTTTATACCTTTCCTTGACATGTCTTTGCTGGCTTCTCAATTCACCCTTCTTAACTTACGTTGATTCACCTCCTGTTTCATCCCATCCTCTGTCCATAAGCCTCTTCTTCTCCGCCCGCCCCCCCCCCCAACTCGGTGATCGGTGAGTCCTGACAGTATATTTCTCTTTGATAGCTGGTAGCGAAGTAAAGGGTGTGCTCTACAAGAGCACTGGCAAGGAGGGCTGCTAACCATCCTAATGCTAACCATCATCTAACATGATAACCCCGTGCCATCCCTCCAGCTGTTACCATCTCTCTCCTTGTCACCGTCTTTCCAGCCGGGAATCCCAGCACTAAATCCAAATCTGCATCTATCTGCCAGCCCGAACCTGGCTGCAAAATCCATATTGCCCTCTTGACATTGGTTAATGTCAGCTTCTCACCATCCTTTATTAAATTCATACTGGTCTTTTTGGAAACTTTTTGGAAATGGAAATTGATTATGTCCAATTTGTTTGCCTCATCGCATAGCCTCTTCATAACCTCGACTGTCATTCACGAAATCTGGTTGTGTTGCCAAGTATACCGAGCTAAAGATTTCAGGCAATCAGCTAATACGTGCTCGAATGCCTCTCTTCTGCCACACCTGGCACGTGCCACACCCAACTGCCGATTCAGCCAATTTCCATTTTGCCAGATTCATCGCAGTTGGCATCTGGTCACACACTGATTTGAAATGCAAAGATTAGTCGCTGTGGCTCCATCCACCACAGCGAATCCCAGCTAATATTCTTCTGTACAGCCATCTCCCATATCACCTATGCTTCTTGCTGAGGTTGACTTACAGCTTGCACCGTTCTTCTCTCCTCTTCCATACATTTAATCTCTTCAATAACCATTTCTTGTTTCCCACCTGCCCTCACTCGTGTGTATGTAGATGATATATATATATATATATATATATATATATATATATATATATATATATATATATATATATACACACACATACACATACACATACACACACATACACATACATATATATATATACAGTCACGTGAAAAAGTAAGTACACCCCATGTAAAGTTTTGACTTTTTCAACATATTTCAACATTCAGCTATTTGATCTTTATTTCAAAAATATTGATAGATAAAGGTGATATAATACAACAAATATCATGAAACATTTACATTTTGTAGTCCATTGTATAATTTAAATAAACATAAATGCAAATTTCACATGTGGAAAAAGTAAGTACACTCTTGGCTCTAATAGGTGGTATTGCCCCCTTTGGCAGAAACAACCTCAAGTAGGCGTTTCTTATAACTGTCTACCAGTCTCTGACATCGACTGGGAGAAATTTTAGCCCACTCCTCCATGCAGAATGATTTCAGCTGTGTGATGTTTGAGGGGTTTCTTGCATGCACAGCTCGTTTCAAATCCCCCCACAACATCTCCATGGGTTTTAGATCCGGGCTTTGACTTGGCCATTCCAGAACCCTCCATTTCTTTCTTTTCAACCATTCCTTGGTGGATTTACTGGTATGTTTAGGGTCATTGTCATGTTGCAAGGTCCACATTCGGTTGAGCTTCAACTTTCCGACAGATGGCTTCACATTATCCTCAAACACCCACTGGTACAATGAAGAATTCAGAGTAGATTCTATGATGGTGAGCTGCCCAGGCCCTGATGCTGCAAAGCTGCCCCAAACCATAATATTTCCACCACCATGCTTTACAGTTGGTATCAGGTTCTTGTGGTCAAATGCTGTCTTTGTTTTTTGCCAAACATGTCTTCTGGTACTGTGGCCAAATAGCTCTACCTTTGACTCATCTGTCCAGAGCACATTGCTCCAGAAGTGTTGGTCTTTGCCTAGGTGTTCATTGGCAAACTTTAGCCTTGCCCTGATGTACTTTCTGGACAGCAAAGGTTTCCTCCTGGCACACGTCCCATGCAGATCAAATTTGTGCAGCCTCTTTCTAATGGTAGACTCATGCACTTTGACATCAACAGTGGCAAGAGCTACCTGTAGGTCCGGTGATGACATTCTGGGGTTCTTAGAGACTTGTTTCAGCATCTTGTGGTCTGCCCTCGGGCTGAACTTGCTGGGGCGGCCTGGCCTGAACAAGTTGGCAGTTGTTTGGAATCTTCTCCACTTGTAGATGATCTTCCGGACAGTCGAATGATTGATTTCAAATTGTTTGGAGATCTTTTCTAAATCCCTTCCCAGACTCGTAGGCATCTGTAACCTTCTTTCTGAAGGCCTCAGAGAGCTCTTTTGATCTTGGCATGGTGATGCCGCACACTTTAACAACAAAGAGCAATCCAAACTAAATGTCTGAGGTTTAAATAAGACAGGTTCCTCCAAGATCCTCTCTGATGATGTTCTAATCATTTGCACCTGAGCTGGTGCACCTGATTCTAATTTTACGTATTTGAGTAGTGATAAATGTAGGGGTGTACTTTCTTTTTCCACATGCGAAATTTGCATTTATGTTTATTTAAATTATACAATGGACTACAAAATGTAAATGTTTCATGATATTTGTTATATTATATCACCTTTATCTATCAATATTGTTGAAATGAAGATGAAATAGCTGTATGTTGAAATATGTTGAAAAAGTCAAAACTTTACATGGGGTATACTTACTTTTTTACGTGACTGTGTATATATATATATATATATATATATATATATATATATATATATATACATATGTGTAGCTGTGAGTTTGAGGGCGTAGCTGTGATTGTGTAGCTACAGGTGTAGCTGTGATTTAAAAACACTTCACCACCACATAATTCAAAATACCTCACCACCACATGATTCAAAACCACCACAACGTTATTAAAAACACTTCACAACCACGGAAACAAAAGTTTGAGGGCGTCGTTAAGTGACAACACAGACACTGCCCATATGTGTAGATATATAGATAAATGACTGTACCCGAGTTGCCGTTTTGTCATGGTTTAAACCATCATAATTCAAACAATTATTTTGCACAAATGTATTTGTAATATACGTGATATCACATTTACCAATTGAAGTTGAAAACTTAAGTTGAAAAAAAAAATTTCCTCCCCCCAAAAAATAATCATTCGAAAATTTTTCAAAAAAAATACCCTTAGGACATACCGACGGGAGAGATATGTGCATACCAGAAGTTTGGTAGGATTTCACAAAAGTTTGAGAAAGTAATTCAGTGACGACACAACACAACACAGGACAACACAGCACAGGACAGACACATATACAGACTTGGCATTTAATATGGAATATTTTTTTTGTGGGGGTGACCTTACTTTTCAAGATGACTTGGAACCAAAAGTTCATTGGAATTATGTTGAAATTATTTTAGGTTTTGTTAATGTGACCTTTAAAAGAAACAAAAACCACATTTGACATTTCGAAGCAAATAAATTGATCCTTGAAAGTGATGTAAACTGATATCGAACTCAATTCATGGACAGTACTGTGTTAAACTTTTGTACGTTTTCCAGAAGTATCTCTTTATTTTGCACATTAGCCAAAAATAATTTCAACAAAAACAAAAGCAAAATTATGACTGGGATTACGGACAGTAAAATTACAGTTCAGTACTTCGTGTAACCCCCACGAGCATTCAGGAGAGCACGTACACGTTGAGGCATGCTGTTCACGAGATTTGCCAAGGTTTGGACAGGAATCGCTTGCCATGCAGTGACAATAGCCTGCTGCAATTCACGCACAGAGGTCGGCTGCTGGACCAAGTTGTCGATTTGACGCGTTAATTCTGCCCACAAGTTCTCTATCGGATTCATATCCGGGGACATGGCAGGCCACTCCATATGCTCTACACCACGGTCAGCAAGAAAGTGTTGGATCATGTGAGCACGATGAGGCCGTGCATTGTCATCTTGGAAGACAAAGTTTCCTCAAAAGGCTGCACGAGCAAATGGAAGCAATGTTTCTTCCAGAATGACCCTGTACTTGAACTGGTTCAGGTTTCCATTCAGAACAACCTGGTCAGTTTTGCCCCCTGCATGAAAAGCAGCCCAAACTGTCACCCCACCACCTCCAGCTTGGACTCTTGGCACTATACAATCTTCGTTGTGGGCTTCATGCACTTGTATGCGCACTCGGACACGGCCATCTTGACGATAGACCAGAAATCTAGACTCGTCACTGAATGCCACATGATTCCAGTGTCCTGGCTGCCATTGGCGGTGCTCTCTGGCCCACTGCAATCGGCGCTGGCTGTGTTGTCTGGTCAGGCGTGGCTTTCTCAGGGGATGCCTGGCACGAGAGCCTGCTTGACCCAGTCGTTGGTTGACTAGCCTTCTCGATACAGGCACATTTGTCAGTTTCTGCCACTCATCCCTAAGCCGTTTAGCTGACTTGGTACGGCCATTGCAGACTAACCGGTGCAGCTAGCGATCATCTCTCCTTGTGGTTCTGAGTGGACGTCCTGGCCTCGGTATTGGAGTAGTGACACCCCTCTGAGCATTTCGCTTCAGGATCTTTGACACCTGACCTTGAGTGATGCCATACTGCCGAGCAATAGCACGCTGTTTCATGCCAGAATTTCGTAAAGCCACCACTCCATGACAAACAGCATTGTCAAGTTGATGGACCATCTCCAGAGGAAGCGGCAATAACTTTTGTAGACGTGCAGCAGTTGTTTTCCACTAATACAAAACGCAACAACCCTTATATACCCGATTGTGAAGCCAATCGTCAAATGTACCTGTCCTTACATTTTGTCATGCCACCTGTAATATAATCCTGTTATTGACTTCTTGCTGCGAAAGACAATCAGTGACATGGTTCTTTCAACAAAGACATCACCAAAGGGTAAAAGAAACTCACCAGATTGATATACTGAGATCAGAAAGTAAACCCAAGTCAAGAAAAATAAAATCCATATAAAATGCCAAGTCTGTATATATATATATATATATATATATATATATATATATATATATATATAAATTGTTACAGACGCGGCTTTAGATGTTATATTGACCGAGCGGTGGTGTATTTAACCGCGTCCGAACAGTTACTCCCCGATTAGAACCCGATTCCACCCGACGTTGACCAGATCGCCCCACAGATATTCAATCGGGAAACCTCTAAAGCGATCGAAAGAGAATGAAAAAGAAGAAGAAGAAGAATACGGAGGAAGAACAGATTTATTATACACACACAAGCAATGGATGGAAGAAGCAGTAACACAGCGAATCTTTAACTTACACTATTCATTTTTACTTAACCCCAAGACAATGAGCAGGACAGGACGTTCACACTTACACAGGGGATAATGCAGGCAGGTAGGGCTTGAGATGGATTGCTTGAGAGGGAGGCAAGGTCGGGAGGCAGCAGCTCGCAATTCCTCGCGGTTTTGGCGGGAAAGCCCTCCGTCGTGTATCCGCTGCGGTAGACGTCACGCGCTGGTTCGGCACACCTGCTCCTCTTCTTAGGGTGGAGCGGTCTCCCTCCTTTCAGCGCGTCTCTCCAAAGCTGGTTTCCTTGCCGAGTACCTCTCCTCTTTGGCTTGGAGCGTTTCGCATCTCACCGCTCCTCTTGGTCCGCCTCTTTTCTCCTCTCCCAGGGTCATCTCCCAAGGCCTCTCCAAGTCATCTCTGATAAAGCAGTCCCTTACAGTCGCTTTTATCACCTCGGGCGGAATTAAGCCGCCGGCTCCGAGGGCACGCCTACCGGGTCGCTCACCGCGGTGCTGATTGGCTGTTAGAGCTGGTTCACTCCTTCCCTCTTATGACGAGGTGGAGACACGCCTTTCTTCTCCGACTCAAAGCACATAGGCAATGGCGGTTGAAGAAAACCGCCCAAAATGCGGAAGGCAATTGGAAGGGAGGTTTTGGGGAAATTGGAAGGGCCTACGCTTATTTTGTTTGATACAATGCAAAGTCAATCTAGTGGGAAACACATATTTAGCCTACATGGAATAAGGAAATACACTATTTAAAAGATATATCGTGACCTGCGTGTAAGTTTCATGGAATTAACTAGGAGGCCGACTGCGACCATTATTTACATTAACAGGGTGTTACCGTACCTTTTGTAACGTTCACATTGTAACGTTTTCACATTCGTTACACTTCCTCCAAAATTGTTACACTTCTCAAAAACCGTTACACTTCTCAAATTCGTTACACACTTCTCAAAATCGTTACACTGCACCCTCCTTTCTTCAGGCCCGTGCTCGGGCCTATTAAACTTTAACTTAGTGTGACACGTAGGTGTAATTCCCTCTACAATTAACCTGACCCTGAGTGTGACAATTTTAAAACACAAATAAGTATGTCCCCCTATTGCATTGCACCCTGTCTAACAGACTCAAGCCCACAGCTAACCGAATTACGGAATTATTCTCAAACTATACATTTACGGTGGGGAGCATTATTTACAATGACGTGATTTCTTATTTACAACGCAACCCAGGACCTGTGTTTTTTTCTTTTTTTCTTTTTAGGGAACAAGAGAAAGAAATTCCTGTTGGGAGGGAGGAGACAGCACGCATTGCATCGATGCACCAGTACCAATACCACCAAAGCACCCAAAAGCACCAAAAGCACCACAAAGCACCAAAAGCACCACAAAGCACCACCCGGTGCGCAGTCACCATGGTTCATAATAAACACAACAAAACAACTGGTGGTGGTCTTCTCTTTCTCTGCTGGGCCGATGTTCTTCCCGACGTCTTCTGGCTTCATGCGGCCTATTTGGACATAATAAAAAGCACAACTTGTGTTCGTTTTTATTTAGGGCCTCAGGGGCCAACTAAGGGTGGTCCACCTGTTTGGCATAGGTGCCACCTTACCGAGGTCCGCAAGCAAGATTCCCTGGCCACTATGGCCGGTCTCCAACAGAGGTGCCCTGCCCCAGAACCTGGGGTCCATCAAGTGGTACTTGGCCGCAGAACAGCGGTCCATAAAGTGGTACATCAACGCAATGCATGCTGGTTCTGGGAATCTCGGGCGCACAATGGCCACCTCACGCACGCTCCCCTCGGCACCCAATGGCGCACAGGTCATGTGGGAGACAAAAGAAAGACAATTGAGCGAGGGGTAAGGTCACAAGGGTACACGTCAATAAGGCAATGCAAGGTGAAATGCGTACGGAGGGCGAAGTGAGAAAGCTCGTCCCTACCGTACGTCACCCCCCTGTCACCTACCCTACTCTTGCCCTTACCCCATATGTACAAAATCTACACATTACCAATTCGTCACTACTGTCACGTCTTCCCCATATTTCCCCTATACCAAATTCGTCTCCACAATCCCTCTACTTCAAAATTTGCCATCACCAATTCATCATCAATCCTCATAAGGAGGGAGAGATGGAATTACGCACAATGTCACACCCACGTCATGATGCGTCTCACAATCCAAACATTTGCATCATAAAAAATAATCAAAACATGGCATGGTGTGGAGTACCTGTCACCTCAGGTGAGTGGATGCAGATGGTGCGAGGCGATCCTTCATCCTAACTATCCTCTAAATGACTTTAACACACTTTACACTACCCGGGGTCTTTCCCTGCCAATCCATTGGCCAACTTACACTATTGGTTCTAAAAACCAATTCCCATTGACCAAACTGTGGTGCTTTTCAATTTGGGGTCTCACTCCCCCGATTCATCTCCCGGTGCCCTCGCACAATTTCTGGGCTGCGACGTCTAGCTCTCCCAACAGGTCTACCCACCTGCACACCTCCACCACTGTAGTTGCCACCCGAGCTTACCTAGCTCCTCACCCTAACCTAACTAACTGGGGACAGCCCCTCTCCTGGCTCTGTCACCCCATGGTGCCCTCTGGCACTGGGCTACCCGGGTCCGTCCTCCGGATCCTCGGGCCCCATCCACAACAACTACTACCGGCTCCCAGAGCCCACCTGCGGCCTCACCTGGCCGACATCCTCACAGTGGTGGAGTGCCCAAACCAACTACACACACTAACAGGCTTCACGCCCAGCCATTTCCACAACACTAATGCACCCATCCACATACCATTCTGCCACCCGCACCACAGATGCCAATATCCAACCACAATTTACCTGTACCCTCTACCTAACACTTACACTACCCGCCCCGGGTATCCGTGATGGGGGTCCACTCTTCCCCCATTCACACCTTCGCACCATCCACTCCACTCCACAATTTCCACCATTCTCACTCCACGACCATCCATTCCACTACTCCAGATATTCCACACTACCATTTATTCCACACAGCCACATACCCTGTTGTTGCACACCTGTGCCCTCACACCTGGTGCCACCTGCACCCTCCTTTCTTCCTGGACCATTTGGTCAACACAACACGCAATCACCACTACTCCCTCATACACTGCTCCACACACCTGTTCAGTTGCACACCTGTGCAATCACACCTGTTCCATTCTCACCTGTTCAATTCTCACACACACGGCATCATCTCAGCTAACTACTCCCCTCTGAAACTTGCGCTTCCCAGTCGTCCCTTTAAACTATTGCGCTCCCACGTCATTATAATCCACACTAATCTACCTGCGTCCCCACTACAGGTATCGGTCACTAACTAACCTTAACGTCACCTAATGTCATCTTCGCTAGATCCCTACAATTATCCAAGCCCTCCCTGGCTCGGTTGTCATAGCCACCCCATAAACTATTGCGCATTTGCCCCCACTCTGTGAGGGATGGTGGATTTGCCATCCCACCACATCGGGGGTCTCTCACTATCAATTTTGTTCGTCCAGATTCCAACCAATTCAAAAAAATTTCATTTACTGCCAATTCTATTCACTTTTCTAAATTTCGTTTTAAATCACTATCACTATCACCATCACCCGTCTACTTATTACATCCTCTCGGTGCGCCAATTCACGTCTACAGCCCGGCTTCGTACAGCCGAGCAATGAACGCGGATTCTTTTGTGCCGGCGGCTGGATGCGTCCCGCATTCGGGGCAGGGGCGGGGGCTTACCCGGGCCGAGATCCCACGCACCACCTCGGCGTGGAGCCATCCAATGTCCCGATCTCGACCTGCCGGCACCTCTCAACAAAACGTGGTCGCCATAACGACCCTTCCTATCCAGCTGCCCGCTCCGCCTAGTGGAGCCCGGCCGCGGCCGTTCCAAGCGAGGCACAGCGTGGCTCGCGTACGGCGGTTCTTTCGAAACCGCCGTGGTTCGGATCCCCGCTGGTCCTCGCGGCACGCGAAGCTGCCCGACGCGCACCGAGGGCCTGATTCGGCTAAAAGTCGCTCTAACCTCTAAACCGGTTACCGTCGATGCTTCACCTGGACGCTTACACCCCGCAGCCCGTTCCTTGCTCACACATCCAGCCGTTTCCATGCTCCTCGTACCTTTCCTTACACACCCAGGTACACCCATTCCACTCACAGCCTTGGTCACACACCTGACCACCGAACACTTTGGCACACATTCGTTGGTCGCACACCTCACCAACACACCTCTTCGCGCCCCCTCCTCTGTCACTTCCTCTGTGACAATCACAGGTGTGCTCTCATTCGCACACCCAACCACGTGCCTCACTACCAACTCAAATGTGCCTTCCCACACACGCTCTACCATTCCAGGTGTGCATCCTTCCATTCCAGGTGTACATCCTCGCTCACCTGTCACAACCAACTCACGCTCCTTGTCACTCTCACTACTCTCACCACTACTCTTGACAACGCACTCTTTCCTCATGCACCTGTCCGTTACACACCTTTCTCGCGCACAATCTCCCGTTACACCCTCTGTAACACTCACCACAGACGTACACTTTCTCGTTACATCCTCTGTAACACTCACCACAGGTGTACACTCTCTCGTTACTTCCTCCGTAACACTTACCACACCGCGCTTCCATGTACCCCCTCGCACACGCGCTTCGACCAACTCACTCTTGACAGCACACTCACTCCTTGGCGTGCACTTTTTCCTCACACACCCCATGGTCGGACATTCTCGCACACATCTTTTTTCGCACACCTGACCTGTCGCACACTTCACCAACGGCCTTTCACGAACACCCGGATCCAAAGCAACCCCCAAGCCGACTGAAGCTTTCCTCACATCATATACATTGCCACTCACCTCCGTACTTCGTCGTCGCACCTCCTCTGCCACCTGCAAACTTTTTATTTGGTTAGTGAGCACCTCATCGTGATTTGAACACAGACCTTGTACATATTCCATTACCTCCTCCTGGATTTCTCTCTTAGTTTCTGTCCGTCCCTTCTTAATTTCACTCACCTCTTCTTCCACTTCCTCTAGTTTTTGTTTAACCTCTTTTATTTCTCGGTGCGTCTCCTCAAGTTCGTCCTCTAGGGCTACCGTGACCGTCTCTATGTGCATCCTCACCTGCCGGTCCTTTGTCTCCATTATCTCTGTCACCTCGTCCACCCTCATTGTCAGTTCCTCCCGTACCATCTGACATTGCCTCTGTGTCGCTATTAATTCGTTTTTAATTTCTTTTTGTGTCGCCTTTAACCCTCCGAGTACTGCAGTGTTCCTTTGAACCTGCTCCACTAACTTCGTTTGTCCCTCCGTCAGCTGTTCCACCTCCTCCGTCAGATCTTCTATTCCCCCTTGTAACTTAGCCGTATTATTTCTCACCTCTTTCTCCATCCGCTTCTCCCCTCGCTTTACCTCCTCGCGTAGCCCCGAAACCTCCTCACTTACCCCTCGTCGTATTTCCTCCATCTCTTTTGTAGATGCCACCCTCATCTGTCCCAATTCCTCCCTCTGAGCATCCAGTTTGGTTTCTACCCCGATTTTCACCTCCTCTATCTGCTCTCCCATTTGTTTGATTTCCCTGGCAGATTGTTCCCCTATTTCCCGCAATTTGTCCTCCATCCTATTTTCTAACCCCATTAACCCATTTTTCACCCCCTCTAACTGATTCTCCTGGGCAGCCATTCTGTTTTCCACCCCCGTTAACCCATTCTTTACCTCTTTTATCCCGTTGTCTAACGCCTCACCGGTACCCCTCGCTTCGTCCCTCATTACTCCCCATTTGGCCCTCCAATCGCTCACCCTGAGCATCCATCCGGTTCCCCATTACCCCCATTTGGCCCTCCATTCGCTCACTATCAGCCCTCATTTGCTCACTCTGAGCATCCATCCGGTTCCCCATTACCCCCATTTGGCCCTCCAATCGCTCACCCATTTGTTCCATAAGGGCCCTCATTTGCAGGAGGAAAAGGTTCGAATCCACCAGCGGCACTGCTACGGTCGCGGCAAAATTTGGTGCCGCTACACCCACGTGCGTGAGGACGCCACTTTGCGCGTCTGATACTTCCGCAACCACATTGCTATTTTTCTCCTCCTCCCTATCCTCCACATACATTTCCCCGAGGTCCTGGGTCGATTCCACCCTGTCTATCTCTCCCACCGACATCCGATCGCCTTGATTGTCCATGGCGCGATCTCAAAATTCGGGTTTTGCTTTATAAAACAAAATAAATTTCGGCAGCTTGTAATTTTGAGCGCGTTAAGCGCGCTTCGGGTCCAATTTCGGGTCCGATCTCCCTCCTCGACACCAATTGTTACTCTAATAGTACAATTGGTGTTCCAAAATTTGGGCCTAACAAATTTAGTCCCAGGTCCGAATCCAACTCCTCGACACCAATTGTTACAGACGCGGCTTTAGATGTTATATTGACCGAGCGGTGGTGTATTTAACCGCGTCCGAACAGTTACTCCCCGATTAGAACCCGATTCCACCCGACGTTGACCAGATCGCCCCACAGATATTCAATCGGGAAACCTCTAAAGCGATCGAAAGAGAATGAAAAAGAAGAAGAAGAAGAATACGGAGGAAGAACAGATTTTATTATACACACACAAGCAATGGATGGAAGAAGCAGTAACACAGCGAATCTTTAACTTACACTATTCATTTTTACTTAACCCCAAGACAATGAGCAGGACAGGACGTTCACACTTACACAGGGGATAATGCAGGCAGGTAGGGCTTGAGATGGATTGCTTGAGAGGGAGGCAAAGTCGGGAGGCAGCAGCTCGCAATTCCTCGCGGTTTTGGCGGGAAAGCCCTCCATCGTGTATCCGCTGCGGTAGACGTCACGCGCTGGTTCGGCACACCTGCTCCTCTTCTTAGGGTGGAGCGGTCTCCCTCCTTTCAGCGCGTCTCTCCAAAGCTGGTTTCCTTGCCGAGTACCTCTCCTCTTTGGCTTGGAGCGTTTCGCATCTCACCGCTCCTCTTGGTCCGCCTCTTTTCTCCTCTCCCAGGGTCATCTCCCAAGGCCTCTCCAAGTCATCTCTGATAAAGCAGTCCCTTACAGTCGCTTTTATCACCTCGGGCGGAATTAAGCCGCCGGCTCCGAGGGCACGCCTACCGGGTCGCTCACCGCGGTGCTGATTGGCTGTTAGAGCTGGTTCACTCCTTCCCTCTTATGACGAGGTGGAGACACGCCTTTCTTCTCCGACTCAAAGCACATGGGCAATGGCGGTTGAAGAAAACCGCCCAAAATGCGGAAGGCAATTGGAAGGGAGGTTTTGGGGAAATTGGAAGGGCCTACGCTTATTTTGTTTGATACAATGCAAAGTCAATCTAGTGGGAAACACATATTTAGCCTACATGGAATAAGGAAATACACTATTTAAAAGATATATCGTGACCTGCGTGTAAGTTTCATGGAATTAACTAGGAGGCCGACTGCGACCATTATTTACATTAACAGGGTGTTACCGTACCTTTTGTAACGTTCACATTGTAACGTTTTCACATTCGTTACACTTCCTCCAAAATTGTTACACTTCTCAAAAACCGTTACACTTCTCAAATTCGTTACACACTTCTCAAAATCGTTACAATATATATGTATATATGTATATATATATTTATATATATATATACATATATATACATATATTGTATATATATATATATATATATACAATATATATATACATATATGTATGTATGTATATATATATATATATATATATATATATATATATATATATATATATATATATATATATATATATATATATATGTATGTATATATATATTGTTACGGATCTCGGGGGTTGGCGCTCCTCTTATCAAGGGGGCGTTAATCCCCTTGTCCGTGACTGACCGACCCGAGTTCTTAGAAGTTATAACGCTCCTTCCGGTCGGTATTAGCTAGGGTCATTGGTCAATGTCGTCCCAAATACATACTTACTAACCCAACCGTAAAGCAGGGAAATAACTCCTGCTCGAACCACGGATAAGATGGTAAATGCCGAGCGGTTAGCAATGACTACACCCGATTATAGCGGTTCCGAATCATGCCACAGGTACTCAATTGAAAGAAAGGACGGATGCGATCGGATTAGGGAAAACCAAGAAAGAACACGGTAATTTATTAAGCATGTACAGGAGGAAAGAGGAAACGAAAGGAATGTACAAGAAGAAGAAGCAGGACACAGGGCAGGCTTAACTACACAGTCTTAACTTACGACCCCGGACAAACATACACACTCACACGGGATTGTAGCTGGTAGGGTGGAAGGTCCAGGCAGATGGTCCACGCGATGGGGTCGAGGCTCCGGTTCCGTGGCCAAAAACCCGGCAGGTGGCTTCGCACATATCGTTCACCTGCGAGCGGACCTTACATATAGCAGGGGGGGGGGGGTGTGAGGGTGTGGGGGGGCTCGTGTCCTTCAATAACGCGCCTTTTGTAATCGAGCTCGTATACAATGCGCTCTCCCAACAAGTCCTTCCAAAGAAGTCAGTTTGCCAGCGTGCGCAGTCCTCAAGTTCTCGAAAGAAGTCCGGTTACAAGAGCGCCGCTTTAAGATCACTCCGCGCTTCATCAAGCCACACCCGCCAGTGATATTTCATCAGCCCTGGTTGGCTGGGGGGGGCTTACCGGCCACGCCTTTGATGACTAGTTGACAGGCCACACCTTGTTCCTGGCGTTCCGCCCCCTTCTTCCTCGAGCCGACCGCATGGTCAATGGCGGCGCCTAAGCGAACGCTAACCAAGGCGCGTAACAGAATTTGGAGAGAGGTTGCAAAATGAACAAAAGGGCCTACTCCATATTTGATTGATGCAATGCAGATTCAACTATTGGAAACACGGCCTTATCTAAAACACATAATAAGGAAATAACTGAGTTCCTATGGTGGCCTACGTGTTGCTTGTGGACTAACTAAGGGTGTTACCATTAACCTTTACTGTCATATTTCAAGTGATTTATTATTTACAAAAGTGTGGGTTCGAAAACCGCAACAATATATATATATATGTGTGTGTGTGTGTGTGTGTGTGTCGAGTTGAATGCCACCTTTTCTGAGGAATGAATGAATGAATGATTGTCTTAAGGCCATTTTCCCTGCTAGAGCAGGGGTTAGCCTTGCAGGCCCCATGACAATCATGGTTCCCTGTTTTGAGGCAATGTTTTGTATGACCGGATGCCCTCCCTGACGCCAACCCTTAGTTTCCTCTTACGATGCACAGGGTTATGGTGTACCCATTCTAAACCAGGGTACACACCGGGATCATTCATCCCAGCAAGCTGGTACTCAATTTGCCGACCTCGGAAGGATGACAGGCTGAGTCAACTCCCCTGGTGTTAATTTAGCGATCGACCGGGATTCGAACCCAGGATCCTAGGATCCCAAGCCGGCACCCTAACCGCTAAGCCAACACCAGGCCAACAACACCTTTTCTGAGGCAGGAGGTAATTTTGTATCTTCCTTGATGTTGTCTCATAATCCGTCTGTTGATTAATAAATCTCCGCTGAGCTTCTCTGTTTTGCGCTCGAAATGAATTTAAATCAGTCACAGAGAAAGTTGCTCTTCTTCTTACCTCATTCCCTCGATTTATTTTTGCTGCTCTGTCTCAAGAAGTTGCATTTTTACCTTCGCAAAAGCGGAAGGTTATGTTTTGATCGCTGTGTATTTATTTGTATGTCTGTGTGTGTGTGTGTATGTTATTCGCATAACTCAAAAAGTATTCAACCGAATTGCATGAAATTTGGTGGGATGATTGGTTATTATACGGGACACATTTGATTAGATTTTGGGAGCAATCGGGTCAAAGGTCAGGGGGGTCACGACCTTGCAAAATGTGCGTTTTTTGTCATAACTCGGTCAATTCTTATCCGATTTGCATGAAATCAGCACCAAACTGTTCACTGTTCTGTTCCCTACACTCCCATGCCAAGTACAGAACAGTAGCTGCGGCGAAGGTATGCGCTCTACCGAGTGCCCGTTCTAGTTCACATTTGAAATGCATCTTCTGATTCATTTGGTCTTTGATTTCATTTAATTTCATCAAATCTTTTGATTTGATTTAATTTATGGCCTGTAGAAAGAAAGGGTCCATTTCTATCTGAAAAATATTTTTAAAAAGCTAATGTTGCTTCGTGAATCAATGATGAAATGTATTTCAAATGGGATTGTATGTCACAGTCGTTGCCAACAATGGGGCGAACAACACTTAAAATCACTCCTTTGTGGAATAGTAGAGAGACAGAAGGGGGAACACCAACAGCAGGGTTGAAGGACAAAATAGGAGACTTGGACAAACAATTGGTGTGTGGAGGAAAGAGGAGTATGGAAGGAAACATGGAGTAGACAAGATGGATACAGAAACAAACTCTCAAGAAGGAAAAAGTGGAAATTTGCAAGGGTATCGGTTAGGGTTAACTGGTAGAACATTGCATTTAATGCCCTGTTAAATTGTATTTAAACTTTATTTTGCATTTGATTTTACTTTTGAGGTTAAATAAACTTTTTTTTAAACAGTTTTTTATATTGCAGATAAACAAATACCCTCATGGGTCATTATACCAATAAAGAGAAGGTGGAACTTGTGTTGCTACAAGTTCCTGGAAAAAGCCAGAGGGAGGCATTCCAGTTATTCAATGAAAAACACCATTAGAAGCCAATGCCAAGTCATCGATTTGTCGGTAAAGTGTTACAACGATTGGTAAACCTTGCACTGGTCATCCTCACTCCTCTACAAATGGAACTAATTATGAATGGTCTTGCAGTGGTTGCAAGAAACCCCCCAAAAAATCGTTGAGAAAAATTGGGGGAAGAAGAATTAGCCGTTCATCCGTTGCAAGAATTTTCAAGGCAAACAAATACCATCCATAATGAGGTTACATTTGTTGAATGTCTTCGTGGAGATGTGTGGAATTTTGTGAATGAGTACTTGATTTTGAACCGACATTATTATCTCATCATCTTCAGTGATGGAGTCTCGTTCAATTTGAGCGGTAGAGTCAACCGTCATAATTGCCGATATTGGAGCATTGAGATCAACTGGATGGGATTGTGGTATCAACTGGATGGGATTGTGGTATCAACTGGATGGGATTGTGGTATCAACTGGATGGGATTGTGGTATCATCTGGATGGGATTATGGTATCATCTGGATGGGATTGTGGTATCATCTGGATGGGATTGTGGTATAAACTAGATGGGATCGGGGTATTATCTCGATGGGATTGTGGTATCATCTGGATGGGATTGTGGTATCATCTGGATGGGATTGTGGTATCATCTGGATGGGATTGTGGTATCATCTGGATGGGATTGTGGTATCATCTGGATGGGATTGTGGTATCATCTGGATGGGATTGTGGTATCATCTGGATGGGATTGTGGTATCATCTGGATGGGATTGTGGTAGCATCTAGATGGGATTGTGGTATCATCTGGATGGGATTGTGGTATCATCTGGATGGGATTGTGGTATCAACTGGATGGGATTGTGGTATAAACTGGATGGGATTGTGGTATCATCTGGATGGGATTGTGGTATCATCTGGATGGGATTGTGGTATCATCTGGATGGGATTGTGGTATCATCTGGATGGGATTGTGGTATCACCTGGATGGGATTGTGGTATCATCTAGATGGGATTGTGGTATCATCTGGATGGGATTGTGGTATCATCTGGATGGGATTGTGGTATCATCTGGATGGGATTGTGGTATCATCTGGATGGGATTGTGGTATCATCTGGATGGGATTGTGGTATCACCTGGATGGGATTGTGGGATCATCTGGATGGGATTGTGGTGTCATCTGGATGGGATTGTGGTGTCATCTGGATGGGATTGTGGTATCATCTGGATGGGATTGTCGTATAAACTAGATGGGATCAGGGTATCATCTCGATGGGATTGTGGTATCATCTCGATGGGATTGTGGTATCATCTGGATGGGATTGTGGTATAAACTAGATGGGATTGTGGTATCATCTGGATGGGATTGTGGTATCATCTCGATCAGATTGTGGTATCATCTCGATCAGATTGTGGTATCATCTGGATGAGATTGTGGTATCATCTGGATGGGATTGTGGTATCATCTGGATGGGATTGTGGTATCAACTGGATGAGATTGTGGTATCAACTGGATGGGACTGTGATGTCAACTGGATGGGATTGTCGTATCAACTGGATGGGATTGTGGTATCATTTGGATGGGATTGTGGTATCAACTGCATGGGATTGTGGTATCATCTGGATGGTGTTGTGGTATCATCTGGATGGGATTGTAGTATCAACTAGATGGGATCGGGGTATCATCTCGATGGGATTGTGGTATCAACTGGATGGGATTGTGGTATCAACTGGATGCAATTGTGGTATCAACTGGATGGGATTGTGGAATCAACTGCATCGGATTGTGGTATCAACTGCATAGGATTGTGTTATCAACTGGATGGGATTGTGGTATCAACTGGATGGGATTGTGGTATCAACTGGATGGGATTGTGGTATCAACTGGATGGGATTGTGGTATCAACTGGATGGGATTGTGGTATCAACTGCATCGGATTGTGTTATCAACTGGATGGGATTGTGGTATCAACTGGATGGGATTGTGGTATCAACTGGATGGGATTGTGGTATCAACTGGATGGGATTGTGTTATCAACTGGATGGGATTGTGGTATCAACTGCATAGGATTGTGTTATCAACTGGATGGGATTGTGGTGTCAACTGGATGGGATTGTGGTATCAACTGGATGGGATTGTGGTATCAACTGGATGGGATTGTGGTATCAACTGGATGGGATTGTGGTATCAACTGGATGGGATTGTGTTATCAACTGGATGGGATTGTGGTATGATCTGGATGGGCACTGCCACATTATGCCACTATTGTCCGAAAATGGCTGGATGAAACAATACCATTGGAGGCCGTGGTCTGATAGAATGGTCACCCATGTAGTCCAAGTCTACCGCCATGAGAACTTTTCCTATTGGGTCACCTGAAATCTGTGGTTTATTGCACGAGACCAAATAGTGTAGCAGAGCTGAAGGAAAACATTCATAAGGAATGTACTGACATCAGTCTTTCCTTCCTTATCTGATGCGGGAAGAATTAAGGAAGACACAGGATGACGGTTGATACTTGCTGTATTTGAATATGCAGGTGCAGGAATATGCATAATATGCAGTTAACAAATTCAGTACCTCAAACAATTGACGGAATGATACCCACGTAACACGTGAGATACACCAGAGGCAGACAAAGTTTACATACCTCATCAAGATTTGCATTATGGCATATTTGGGCAACCATAGTTTTTTTTTTTTTTTTTTTTGTTTTTTTTTCTATACTGAATCGAGGCTCGTGAAAGAGCTGACAACCGCGAGGGAAAGACAAAGACAGTACATGGGGACCGCGAGGGAAAGACAGTACATGGGGACCGCGAGGGAAAGACAAAAACAGCACATGGGGACCGCGAGGGAAAGACAGCACATGGGGACCGCGAGGGAAAGACAGTACATGGGGACCGCGAGGGAAAGACAGCACATGGGGACCGCGAGGGAAAGACAAAGACAGTACATGGGGACCGCGAGGGAAAGACAAAGACAGTACATGGGGACCGCGAGGGAAAGACAAAGACAGTACATGGGGACCGCGAGGGAAAGACAAAGACAGTACATGGGGACCGCGAGGGAAAGACAAAGACAGTACATGGGGACCGCGAGGGAAAGACAAAGACAGCACATGGGGACCGCGAGGGAAAGACAAAAACAGCACATGGGGACCGCGAGGGAAAGACAAAAACAGCACATGGGGACCACGAGGGAAAGACAAAGACAGCACATGGGGACCGCGAGGGAAAGACAAAAACAGCACATGGGGACCGCGAGGGAAAGACAAAGACAGCACATGGGGACCACGAGGGAAAGACAAAGACAGCACATGGGGACCGCGAGGGAAAGACAAAAACAGCACATGGGGACCACGAGGGAAAGACAAAGACAGCACATGGGGACCGCGAGGGAAAGACAAAAACAGCACATGGGGACCACGAGGGAAAGACAAAAACAGCACATGGGGACCGCGAGGGAAAGACAGTACATGGGGACCGCGAGGGAAAGACAGTACATGGGGACCGCGAGGGAAAGACAAAGACAGTACATGGGGACCGCGAGGGAAAGACAGTACATGGGGACCGCGAGGGAAAGACAAAAACAGCACATGGGGACCGCGAGGGAAAGACAAAGACAGTACATGGGGACCGCGAGGGAAAGACAAAAACAGCACATGGGGACCGCGAGGGAAAGACAAAGACAGCACATGGGGACCGCGAGGGAAAGACAAAGACAGCACATAGGGACCGCGAGGGAAAGACAAAGACAGTACATGGGGACCGCGAGGGAAAGACAAAAACAGCACATGGGACCGCGAGGGAAAGACAAAGACAGTACATGGGGACCGCGAGGGAAAGACAAAAACAGCACATGGGGACCGCGAGGGAAAGACAGTACATGGGGACCGCGAGGGAAAGACAAAAACAGCACATGGGGACCGCGAGGGAAAGACAAAAACAGCACATGGGGACCGCGAGGGAAAGACAAAAACAGCACATGGGGACCGCGAGGGAAAGACAAAGACAGTACATGGGGACCGCGAGGGAAAGACAAAGACAGTACATGGGGACTGCGAGGGAAAGACAAAGACAGCACATGGGGACCGCGAGGGAAAGACAAAGACAGCACATAGGGACCGCGAGGGAAAGACAAAGACAGTACATGGGGACCGCGAGGGAAAGACAAAAACAGCACATGGGGACCGCGAGGGAAAGACAAAAACAGCACATGGGACCGCGAGGGAAAGACAAAGACAGTACATGGGGACCGCGAGGGAAAGACAAAAACAGCACATGGGGACCGCGAGGGAAAGACAGTACATGGGGACCGCGAGGGAAAGACAAAAACAGCACATGGGGACCGCGAGGGAAAGACAAAAACAGCACATGGGGACCGCGAGGGAAAGACAAAAACAGCACATGGGGACCGCGAGGGAAAGACAAAAACAGCACATGGGGACCGCGAGGGAAAGACAAAGACAGTACATGGGGACCGCGAGGGAAAGACAAAGACAGTACATGGGGATCGCGAGGGAAAGACAAAGACAGCACATGGGGACCGCGAGGGAAAGACAAAAACAGCACATGGGGACCGCGAGGGAAAGACAAAGACAGCACATGGGGACCGCGAGGGAAAGACAAAGACAGCACATAGCGACCGCGAGGGAAAGACAAAGACAGTACATGGGGACCGCGAGGGAAAGACAAAAACAGCACATGGGGACCGCGAGGGAAAGACAAAAACAGCACATGGGACCGCGAGGGAAAGACAAAGACAGTACATGGGGACCGCGAGGGAAAGACAAAAACAGCACATGGGGACCGCGAGGGAAAGACAGTACATGGGGACCGCGAGGGAAAGACAAAAACAGCACATGGGGACCGCGAGGGAAAGACAAAAACAGCACATGGGGACCGCGAGGGAAAGACAAAGACAGCACATGGGGACCGCGAGGGAAAGACAAAGACAGCACATGGGGACCGCGAGGGAAAGACAAAGACAGCACATAGGGACCGCGAGGGAAAGACAAAGACAGTACATGGGGACCGCGAGGGAAAGACAAAAACAGCACATGGGGACCGCGAGGGAAAGACAAAAACAGCACATGGGACCGCGAGGGAAAGACAAAGACAGTACATGGGGACCGCGAGGGAAAGACAAAAACAGCACATGGGGACCGCGAGGGAAAGACAGTACATGGGGACCGCGAGGGAAAGACAAAAACAGCACATGGGGACCGCGAGGGAAAGACAAAAACAGCACATGGGGACCGCGAGGGAAAGACAAAAACAGCACATGGGGACCGCGAGGGAAAGACAAAGACAGTACATGGGGACCGCGAGGGAAAGACAAAGACAGTACATGGGGACCACGAGGGAAAGACAAAAACAGCACATAGGGACCGCGAGGGAAAGACAAAGACAGTACATGGGGACCGCGAGGGAAAGACAAAAACAGCACATGGGGACCGCGAGGGAAAGACAAAGACAGTACATGGGGACCGCGAGGGAAAGACAAAAACAGCACATGGGGACCGCGAGGGAAAGACAAAGACAGTACATGGGGACCGCGAGGGAAAGACAAAAACAGCACATGGGGACCGCGAGGGAAAGACAGTACATGGGGACCGCGAGGGAAAGACAAAAACAGCACATGGGGACCGCGAGGGAAAGACAAAGACAGCACATAGGGACCGCGAGGGAAAGACAGTACATGGGGACCACGAGGGAAAGACAAAAACAGCACATGGGGACCGCGAGGGAAAGACAAAAACAGCACATGGGGACCGCGAGGGAAAGACAGTACATGGGGACCGCGAGGGAAAGACAAAAACAGCACATGGGGACCGCGAGGGAAAGACAAAGACAGTACATGGGGACCGCGAGGGAAAGACAGTACATGGGGACCGCGAGGGAAAGACAAAAACAGCACATGGGGACCGCGAGGGAAAGACAAAGGGAGCACGTTTACTCCACAAGCATGAACCAATAAATTCGGCAAACGAACATGAGGATGGTTTAATTAATTAATTGTACAAACCAACATGAGTGACTAGATCACACAATCAAATGTAATAATTTTTACTCGCATAAATCATACAATAAGTTTAAGTTCCATCTATATATATATCTATATATATATATACTAGCAGAAGTACCCGGCATTGCCGGGCGGGGGAGGGGAGGGTAGGGGGAAGATGAGGGGAGGGGAACGGGGGGGAGGGGGAGGGGGGTAGGGTGGAGGGGGAAGGGAGGGGGGAGGGGGGAGGGCCAGTCAACAATGACGTTGCAGTTCTCATGGTCGGAGAGCAGCACAACAATCGCGACATCGTCCTGAATCTTCGCACCAGCATGAAGCGGATTTTGGAGACTCACCGATCCTGTGACGCCCTCCAGTACCGGCGTTGCCGGGTGGGGGAAGGGAGACCCATACATTCCCAACCCGTACATTTGCCCTCTCGACTCAAGCTCACTTGGACAAAAGCCTCGCACAAATTACACCGTGAAGGCCCAATGGCCATGTCTATGCCACAAATCAAGTACGTGAGCGAGTCGGGCGCACTGAATTGAAAATATATAGAACGCTCATACTCCGTGAAAAGTGAAGCAACAATATTTTTGAAAAATTTCATTGGTTGCTAGGAGACGGCAGCATGTAAAAACCGTTTGAATATTTGCAATACAGTTTGATCCAGAGGTAAGTGGTATGGTCTTGCTGGTTGGTGGACACGATATGTGTAAGGGAAATTATTTTGGTGTCCTGTATCTGGTCGTGCTAGTTGGTGAACACGGTACATTTATGGGAAATGATTTTCTGTCATTCCTCTGAGTGGTTGCTTCTCCTTCCCCGTATTTTTGTTCATTTTATTGTTTTTTTCCACTCTCTTGAGTTGTGGGCCTTCCTTGAGTGGTATTACATTTATCATCATAATCATTGGAATGTCTTTTGTAAAGATACGGACATCAAGTCCGTATCTTGACGCAGAGAGCATCAAGCACCATCTTTTTATACCAGGCAACGGCAACGCACTAACGCAGACCTCGCTCGGGCCCCGCCCACAGCAACCTCTCTCGGCCCCGCCCATAGCTGCCTCGCTCGGCCCCGCCCACAGCGATCTCGCCCGGGCCCGCCCACAGCGACCTCGCTCGGTCCCGCCCACAGCGACCTTGCTCGGTCCCTCCCACAGCGGCATCACTCCGCCCTACCCCCTACACGGCACTATCGATATATTATTCGTACAATGCCGGGTACTTCTGCTCGCTGAAAACAAATCTATGTGAAACATGCTAAATCATGCTAAATGCTAATCATGCAGAAGTACCCGGCAAAAACGCAATCGCTCTGAAATACGTGCGAACGCGTAACTGAGTTAATGGCGGCAACGAACATCACGTGATCGCTCTGAGCGAATCAGCGCGCTGTTCTGCTTCCGGTCATAATATTTCGTGCTGAGATAAAAATATGGTAAAAACATATTATGAAATAAATTTTTAGGTCAGCCATGTTCGTCCCAGGCTCAATGGCCATGTCTGTGCCAAATATCAAGTACGTGAGCCTCTCCGTTTAGGAGTCTATCGGTAACATTACACACACGCACACACACAAACTGTGTTTTATATATATAGATATATAATATATATGTATGTATGTATGTATATATATATATATATATATATATATATATATATATATATATATATATATATATATACTGTATATATATATATATATATATATATATATATATATATATATATATATATATATATATATATATATATATATATATATACATATATATAAGCACGAGATTTCTGTGTGTGTGTCCGCGTTTTATTCAGAGATGGCTGAAGGGATCTTAATCAAACTTTCAGAGGTTCATCAGTGAGTGCCTGGGCGTGTTTTAGGCTAAAAAAGAAAAAAAAATCGTTTTTTTGGAGTTAAAAAATATATATAATCGCTCGATAGTGCCGAAGCCTTTTTAAATTAATGACAGTTATATGCAAGTACACATTCGCTTAAATAAATACAAAACAATCACCAGACATTTGAATACAAATACATCAAACAATTCCAGAAGTGTACGAATTTGGTAATACGGCTTCTTCTTCTTCCTGATCGGCAACACACTTAACTCAGAAACGTGATGAATGCCACATTCACCCACAAGCATATATATGAACCCCCTTCCTCTCCTGCCTCCCCTTCCCCCCCTCATCCCCCTCCCCCCTGCCCATCCCTTCTCTCCCTCCCCTCTTTCCCCCCTCCCCCCTTCCCTCCTCTCCCCCCCCCCCCTCCCTGCCCCTACCCTCCCTCCCTCTCCTCCCTTCCCCTTCCTCCCCTTCTTCCTCCTCCCCTCCCCTTCACCCATTCCCCCTCCCCTCCCCCGCCCAGCAACGCCGGGTACTTCTGCTAGTCTTCAAATAAATAAAACTGCATCATCATTAAACATATTGTACCACTCTCTGATACCAGTCCATGATGGAGGATTCCTATAATACCTTGTTGCACTGAACTTGCGTGTCGGATCTCGTCTTGATTACGCACTGAGATTTCTCCTGTAAAGTTGCCATTTTATTTTACATTAAACCACCAGACCTGAAAATAAAGGAAACTTTATGAGTTTCTGTATCATATAAAACAAAGGGTATCGTTGTACCATTTGTGGTACTAAATATATTAACAACCAAAGATTTCAAAATAAAAATTATTTTTCCAAAAAAAAAAAATCTTTTCAAAAAAAAATTCAAAAAAAATATATTCCAGGTTTTTTTTTTTGGAACACCCTGTACATAATTTGTTGGAGAATTATCTTACTATTGCAGTTATTGATTGATTTACTGTAATATATTTACTGGTCAACTTTAGAAAAATTGTAATCATCAAGTGAGGTTGGAACGTTCAGTTGTTTATAAACTATGTCTATAATACAACAGGCATTTTAAGGCCATTTTCCCTGCAAGAGCAGGGGTTAGCCTTGCGGTCCCCATGACAATCTTCTCCATTTTGCCCTATTTTCGGCATCTCCCCTTGTTAACCCCCTTGCCCACATTTCTTCTTCGACCATCTTTAGCCAAGTCTTTCTCGGTCTTCCCGTCCGCTACTTCCTTCTACATTCATTTCCATCACTCTTCTCAACCAGTCACTTTCATAGTTCCTCACCACATGACCAAACCATCTCAACCTGTTTCTCTTCACAGCATCAATCACAGGCTCTATTCCTATAATCTTTCGCAATTCATCATTTGTCTTCCTCTCTCTCAACGATACTCCACACATCCACCGAACCATTCGCATTTCCACCCTTTCCAGCCTTCGTTGCTGCTCTACGTTCATTACCCATGTATCGCTCCCATAAATCATAACACTTCTCACACATGCAACATACACCTTTCCCTTCAGCTTCAACGACACTCCCCTCCTCATCAACACGCCACTCCGTTCCCGAAACTTCTTCCATGCACATCTCACTCCAGCAACCGTTGCCGAGTCTGATCCACCTTCTCCATTCAGCATGTCTCCTAGGTAACAAAATGTGTTCACACCTTCCAGCTTCATGCCGTCTCCAAGATCCAATTCAACATTTCCTCCATCTGCAGCTCCATCTCTGCAAACCTTACACTTGAATGTAGCTGCCACACTGGTTAATGACCCTCTCAAACCACTACATTTTTGATGAACCCACTCAGCGCACATTGTACATTGAATGGAATTCACTCCGACACCCTTCCTACACACAGCAGGCCACTTCCCAGTTCTTTCCACCTCACCACATGCTTTACCACTTGCCATCACCTTCGTTTTTCCGATATTCACCTTCAGACCTTTTGTCTCCATACATTCCTTCCACTTGTTCATCTTCTCCTTCAGTCCATCCATACTTTCTGCAATCAATACCAGATCATTTGCATACAACAACTCCCACCGTAAACCCTCCTTTACGTTCCGAGCCAGCACCTGCCTCACAGCTACAAATAGTAGTGGACTTAGTGCCGACCCCTGATGCACTCCCACCTTCACCTCAAACTCACCACTGTTCTCATCCATCGTCCTTACAGCTGTGCACGCTCTTTTGTACATTGCCATCACCACTCTGATCAACCATTGCTCCACTCCTAACTTCCTCAATGCCCATGTCAATACTTTGCGTGGGACCCTATCGAATGCTTTCTCCAGATCAACAAACCCAAGAAACAACTTCTTCCTTTTCTCCATGTACTTCTCCTGCAACTGCCTCACAATAAAAAGCGCGTCTGTCGTTCCTCTTCCTGGCATAAATCCAAACTGCATTTCGTCAATCTTCACTTTCTTCCTTATCCTCCTCTCCAACACCCTTTCCAATACCTTTGCTCCATGCTCCAATAACTTTATCGCTCGATGTCCTTCACGATGATGCTCGAAACTATGTCCATAATGGTTAACGATAATATTTTTTATTGGTTAACACAGGAATTAATGGCAGCGCCAGTTATCTCAGATAGACCTTATTGTGTTGGCAATCCACAGGCTCACACACATCACGCCGTTTCTGTGAACAGCTCAAGTTTATTGAGAGCTCACTCAAAACAACACACCGTGTTCATGGAAATGAGAGAACGAAGAGGAAGAACATGTGATCGACCAAGGCACAACCGAGCATACGCGGGACGGCGTCAGATGACGTCACGTCCTAAGCAGTAAAACAACAACAACAACCAATAGTGGTGAAAAAGATAGTTGATCGGAATTGTTCATTTCCTAGTAAATTGCATTAGTAATATATTTACTATTCAACTGTAGTAAATTGTAACGGTAAGGGTAACATAACAGTGTCTGTCATCGAATACATGAAAGTATTGTCCTGAAGTTTGTAACCTAAATTGTCAATGACTGCATCCTGACAGAGTTTTCATTGTATCTTTAAGGTTTCTCATCCATCTCCAGCTGCAATGCTCAATAAACTGGTGAAGCAAGACCAGTCATTGTTATCTTCCCTAACACACAAGTATACATTCACATATGTATATACATTCACATAACCTTTAAGTTTGATAGGCCCCATCAGATTTGGCCAACGATACATGAAATTCATTTGCATTCAGAAACTGCTTCACCTCGAGGACAAAATCCCAAATTTTCTTTCATTTGCAGCATGTGGCTGATTTCCCAAGAAATTTTGCAGCCATGGTTGTTATAAACATGATTCCATTTCTGCAAGCCTTGATAGGATTTTCCTACCCTCTTGGGACAAGCAAACAGTTTTTAAATCAAGTCAATCTGTGAACAAAGTGCCAATTTTCTTGTCTCTTTAGGGCTGGATTACCATTTCAACCACCGGTTTCACATACAGACATACATTACAATGCTGGATTGGTAAAGTGTCAATAAAATGGGAATATGCCACACTTGTCGTACCTTCATGAGGATTGAACTGTATTTCTCACTGTTTGACACATTGGTGTGCACCTTGCACACACCAACTGATGACTCATTCCTTTCCCTTACATCCAATGCATACATTTTTTTTCAATTTACTACTTGTATGTTATATAATTTAGCCTGGTGTTGGGCTAGCGGCTAGGGTGCCAGCTTAGGATTCCTAGGATCCTGGGTTCGAATCCCGGTCGATCGCTGAATTAACGCCAGGGGGGTTGACTCAGCCTGTCATAACGCCAGGGGGGTTGACTCAGCCTGTCATCCTTCCGAGGTCGGCAAATTGAGTACCAGTTCACTGGTAATTCCCTGTTTGTCGTAAAAAGGCGACAAAAAGGGTTGGCGGCAGGAAGAGCATCCGGCCGTAAAACATTGCTTCAAAAAGGGGACCAAAAAAACAACAACAACCACGGTCCCCGAAAAAGGCCAACCCCTGCTTGCGGGGAAAAATGGCCTCAAAGGTGGTTTTTCATAGAATTTGTACAGATGAGGATAATTTGCTGTTCTTATGTTTTTATAAAGAGTCAATAATTCTGTGGTTCATGATTGTTTCATTGTTTTTGAGTTATTCTTGGTTATTTCATCCAACTGACCTCACTTCTATTAACCTTTAGAATGTCGGAGTCTCATTTTGAAACAAAATAAAACGGTTCATCGGATAGTTTGACGTGACACTAAACATATCGATATACACACCAATCACAT